>NW_006159706.1:1027023-1055631 GCF_000334495.1 Tupaia belangeri chinensis
GGGGAGGGAGCGGCAGCAGAGGCAGGAGGCCCAGGAGGAGGAGGAGGAGCCGTCGCAGGATGAAGGATCGGACTCAGGAGCTGCGGAGTGTAAGCTTGGGGGTGGGAAGAATGGGGGGGCGGGACCCCAATATTTGGGGAGTGTGTTGGGGTGATGTGGGGGAGGTGTGGGACGTGGGGGGCGAATGATGAGATGGGAGGTGGGTGGCCAGGGCACCCAGATATCTGGAGCCACCTGATGTCTCCGGTGAACCTGCATTTTGGGGACAGTGAGTGGAAGGGTTGGAACCATGAAGATACAAGGGGCAGGAGAGGTCTACCGGGCCTCGGACACCCCACGTTCCCAGGAAGGCCCTGGGGTCTAATGTGGGATGGGGAGAGCGAATGTCAAGAGAGGCTTGGAGGGAACTGTCATCCCCAGGGCAGGCTTGCCAAATTAGAAGGCTGGGGTGGTTACTGGGCAAGGCTGAGTCTCACAGGACCCAGATTTGGGGGATGCTGTGGGGAAGGACACAGGTTGGGACTGAGATGCCAACACCTGGCAGTGAATGAAGTGTGTGTGTGTGTGTGTGTGTGTGTGTGTGCCCGCGCGTTGCTCTCCGTGGGAGGGGGCACCTCTCTGAGGCAGGGAGGGAAGAGGTGGCCTCCGGAGACATCCAGAGGCCCAGGGCCTGGGATGGGTGACCCTAGAGGTGGGAGATGGGGATGCAGAGGTGAGGAGGAGGAGGCTCCATGCACAGGGCCACAGAATTGGGTTGTGAGACATGGGCTGACTGCAGGGGGGGAATCTGGGGCACCCTGAGCAGTCCGGGCAGGCTGCACGGGCCCCAGGTCTGCAGGCCTGAAGAGGCCTGGGGCCAGGAGACCCACCAGGCAGCCAGTTGTGTTTGAGAGTCGGGGGAGGGCAGCAGTGGAGGCTGCAGGGGAGGCTGCTGTTTGGAGGGGCTGGGAGTGCAGCTTGGTGAGAATGGTTTAGGGGGGCTGGGAGATGCTGGGCATTTGGAGAGACGGCTCGAGGCCTGGGGAAGCAGAGCTGACAGGCTGCTCTGTACGAGGCCTGTGGTGTTACATTAGCAAAAGTGCTGGCCCGGCCAATGTCTCCTGAGGCCCTGGGTCTCTACCAACAGCCTGGTGGTTGTCACCCTGGGGATTATTATCCCATTTGACAGATGAGGAAACTGAGGTTGGGAGATGGGAAGGGACTTGGCCAAGGTCACCAAGCAACTAGAGGGAGGGCTGGGGATCAGACTGGAATCTGGTTTCCGGTCTGCCAAATCAACATGGGTCTCTGCTTTTCTGGCTTTTGAAGCAGAAGTCTTAACCCTGGGGCTCAAGATCTCTGTCTCTCAAAAGCCCCTGAAATTAGGGGGGACCCAGGTTACACATAGATAAGGGGAAGGGGCTTGGAGCCAAGTGACTGCTGTCGCTGGGGAGACACAAGTTAGCAAGTGGGAAGAAAGGAGGAGCTGGTGTTGAAGGGTGGGGATTTTGAAGGTTTATTTCATTATTAAACATGTGTATTTTAAGCGACTTATACATATTGACTCATTTTGATCCTCACAGCAACTCTGTGAGGCTGGTATTAGTATACCCTCATTTTATAGATAAGGACACTGAGGCCCAGAGAGGTTGAGTAATTTCATCAAAGTCACACAGCCAGGAAAAGGCAGGATTCACACCCAGGCAGGCTTGTGAGTGTACACTTTCTCGCTCAGGGTACAGTTTGCAAAGCCGCTTGCTATACATAATCCCATCAGATCCTCACCAACCTCCCAAGAAGGTAGAGGGCCTGAGGGGCTACCTCATTTTAGAGCTGGGGAAACAGAGGCCCAGAGTGATCAAGTAACTTGCCCGAGGTTGCACAGCTAGCAAGTGAGGAATGCAGATTTGAACCCAGATCCCCTGCTGGCTAGATTATCCATGACTCCAAAACCCAGAGAAGTGGAAAGCGGGTTGGGGTGAGGTGGTGGAGGAATTATAGTACCACTAGAGAAAAGAGGGGAAAGGCTAAGATGGGGAGGAGGGGGAGGCAGGGGTGGGGAGTCCTCTGGGTGAGTCAGGGTTCTCCTGCCCTGAGGTGGGGAATCCTGTGGGCTAGAACTCCCGGGGGCAGCAACTCGGGGCTGGTGTAGTAGGGTGGAGGAGGGGGCTGAGTGGATGCTTTGGTGTTAGTCACAGCTCAGGGGGATCTGGGAGGGGGCGAGTGGGGCGGAAAGAAGCTCCCAGATGCAAGGAGTGTAAGGGTCTCCCCACCAGAGCTGAGAGCTGACAGCGAGAAGTCTGGGAGGTAAGAGAGCTAGCAGGGTGTAGGGGCCTAGGGACGGGGGTTCTGAGCCACTGGGAGGGAAGAGGCAGGGCAGAGTTGGGAAGGGATGTTAGCCCAGGGGGCCTATCTTTCCAGCAGCACTTTAGGGTGCCCAAGGGAGACAAATCTCAAGTCTGCTGATCACATAGTGGTTGAGGACATGGGCTTGGGAGTCAGACTGTCTGGGTTCACATCCTAACTTTGCTACTTCCTGTGTGACCTTGGGCAAGTTGCTTAACCTCTCAGGTCCTCTGTTCCTTCGGTTGTGAATTGGGAGTTTCCCAGTGTGGTCCTAGGAGCAAAGTATGAATAGTTAACATGCGCAAAGTGCCCAGGACGGGGCCTGGTGCAGGGCACCGCTCTCTGTGCTGGGCATTCCACAGATGCCTCATCCGTTTCTCTTGAGCATCACATAAGCCCCCTGAGCCAGGAAGCCCATGACCCCTAATTGAGAGTGTTATAAACTGAGAGTCAGAGGAAAACTGGACTTGCCCAAGGTCACATAGCGCTTAATGGTAGAGCTGAGGTTGAACCAAAGTTTTCCACCCTGCCTCACCAAGCACCTCTGGTTAGGAACTGGGGGGCGCTGGTCGGCAGTGGGGAGTTAATCAACAGGATAGGAGCCCCAGGGGCCAAAGAGTGAGCCCGGGGTGGGGCTTAGGAGAAGATGGGAGCAGGGGAAATAGAGAGGAAGGTTGGGGGGGGGGAGGGCTGGACATCGTGGGCATGGAGGAGGTGGCCATGGCATGGAAAGGCAGAAGTGGGGACACGGTAGGCCGGAAGGAGCGGAGAGGAAGCCGAAAAGAAGAAGGGGAGGCCTGCAGTGAGGGAGACTTGAATCTGAGACTGGACAGGACAGAGGCCAGGAAAGGACAAATCATGCACCCTGAAGACAGGGCCTGTGCGTGGCCCTCAGGTATGGGGCAGGCACGGTGATTTAGAAATGCAGGCCCAGGATAACTGGGTGAAAGGGGGCCCACGGTGCCAGAGAGCAGGCGGAGACCAAGAGAGCCCTGGGCGATGGACGAGTCCTGCCAGCTGTGCTGGGCTTCTTTCTGCCATTCAGACATACCAGGTCTGTCCCTGCGTGAGGGTCTTGGCACTTACTTCCTTTGACTAGAATCCTATTCCCTCTGCTTGGAACACAGTTCCCTCTGCCCAGAATGCCGGTGGCTCTGCCCGGAATGCTGTTCCCGCAACCCAGAATGCTGTTCCCTCTGCCCAGAACGCTACTCTGTCTGCCTAAAATGCTGTTCTACCTCTTTGAATGCCATTCCCTCTGCCTGGCCTGCAGTTGCCCCTGCCGTGAATTCTGTTTTCCCCACAGTGTGGCACAGTCAGCTCAAATGTCACCTCCACCGAAAGGCCCTCCCTGACCATCCTGTAGAAACCCTCCCCGTGTCTCTCTGCCATACCTGCCCGTTTCTCTCCTCGCTGCTGTTCAGCACGATCTCAAGTGGTCTTGTTCGTTGCCATCGTCTGTCTCCCCCGGAATGTCAGCTCCCTGGAGTCAGGGCCTCCTTGCTGTCTGTCTGGTTCACCACTCTGTCCCCAGCAGCACTCAGAGAGAAGCTGGCACAATCAGGCATGTTTGTGAGATGAATGGACGCCTCAGCGAGGCCGGGGGAGGGTGAGGAAGGGCGTAGGGCAGGAAGGCAGGGAAGATGGAGCAGAGGCCAGGTGAGAGGACTGGCTGGAGTGGGAGGGAGGAGGAGAGGCCTGGGCCAGGGAGACAGATGGACAGAAGCCGGGGGCGGGGTGCGGGGAGAGGCTGCTGCCTCAAGATCAAGCCATGCCTGCACCCTTGAGGAGCAGGGGTGAGTGTGTGTGTATTCATGTGCACGGGCACGTGTGTTTACACACACTCACGCTCTGACTTTACTACCACCCGATTCCAGCCTCCTTCCGCCTCTGCGCTTGTGTCACATCTCGCCATCTGTCTCTGGTCACTGACTTGCTGGCCCACATGGTCCTTCTCCTTCTGTTCGTGTCTGTGTCCTTGCTGCCCCCCCCACCCCCAGCCCCGTTCACACACACACAAGGTCCCCTGGTGTCTCCGACGTGGAAGACTTGGACTTTGGGTGCCCTGAGAGGCCAGTCTGAAGCTGAGGTTGGGACCTGATGTCACTCAGGAGCTCAGCACGGCCCCATTCGATCCTCCCAAGCACTCGAGGCATTGGGTAGCAGAAGAGAGCAGAGGGCCCGGGTTGCAGTCCACGTGCTGCCACCGCGTCAGCTGTATAATCTTGGGCAAGTTTCTTAGCCTCTCTGCGCCTCAGTGTCCCCACCTGTCAAATGGGCATGAGAACAGTACGTACCTCACACGGTGGTTGTGGGGAGGAAAGGAGAAATGCAAGCCTTAGCCGGAGGGCCCGCCATGGCAATCAGTGCACGTGTGAGCTGTGTATCAGGTATGCTCGTCCTGATACAGGAGGAATCTGAGGTTTGAATGTTCATCTGTAACCGGAGGCCACTATAAAGTGAATGAAGGTACTTTCATTTATTTATTTAGGTTTTGTCACAGAGTATGTGCACCTTGCAGAGAGAGTGAGGGAAAATGAGAAATCACTTCCCGGAGGGGATGGCCACACCGCAATCCCTTCTCCTCCACTCTCCTCTTGAGATTTTGGGCACACATGCACATGCACCTGGCATGATTTTCTTTTTAAAATTATTTATTAATTTTATTTATCATTATTATTTTTTTAGAGAATTATTTTATTTAACTTTATTCATTTACTTATTTTAATTTGACCAGAGCGGGACAGAGCGAGAGAGCAAGAGAGAGAGAGGGAAAGTGAGAAAGCAAGCCACCAGGCCTGGGACTCGAACTACGGTCGACCATGTGGGAATCTAGCTCCTTAACCACCCAGCCACCTGCCGGCCCCACATGGCATGATTTTCAAGCTGCTGGGTCTGGGACTCGAACCAGAGCCGACTGACCTTGTGGGAGTCCAGCGCCTTAGCCACCCCGCATGGAGCCACTTTTGATCATCTTCTCCTGGGTAGCCTCATTTCCCTGCAGCCTGCTTTCTTTAGACTGGCCTAATGTCTTCCAGAATGGAGGCTGTGCTCATTATTAAACACAGGCACCCCAGAGCAGGGCAGGCCCTCCGTGAGCACTCCCGTCAGCTACCCACTTCACAGACAAGGAACTGGGGCTCAGAAAGGAGCTGACATATGCCTTGGGTCACACAGCAAGTGAAAAAGAGGCTGGAAGCCCTGGCTTCCTGTCTGGGCTTTTCCTGAAGATTTAGGCCCCTGATTTTCCATCCTGGTCACAGGAGTTCGCCAGTACTGAGGACATAGCAGGGTGGGCCTTGGGGGCGAGGCAGCGGTGAAGGTCTGCCATCTGTCGGCAGGGTGGGTGGACAGAGCCTGGGGTTTAGCACCAGCTAGTCTGGGCTTCAGGTCTCACCTCTGGCCTCATTGCTGAGAAGTCTTAGACACATCAGGTAACCCCCGCCTCACTCTTTTTGTAAAGAGTTTATTTCCAGGACCAGTAGATGGCGTAATGGCTATGTCGCTGGACTCCCTCATCCACCGCGGTTCAAGTCCTGGGCCCAGTCGCTTAAACCTCACGCCGGGCGTGTGTGCATGGGTGCCCAAGATCCCGAGAGGAGAATGAAGAGAAGGGATTGCGGTGTGACCGTCTCCCCAGGGGGTGATTTCTTGCTTCCTGTCTCTGTCTCTCCAGTGAGCGCACGCACCTTATAGCAAAAATCTCTCTTAAAAAAAAAAAAAGAGTTTATTTCCATGACAGAGAGACAAACACACACCCCCAACAGAGTTCGCTTATTTATTTATTTTTAATACCTCGAGTTTCCGCTGCCCAGATCACAGGCACATGTACTCAGTGCTCAGGGGGTTCTGGGACACACACCAGGGCCTTTCCCACGTGGGTCCAGCGGCATTACCACCACACCACTGCCTGGCCCTCGGGCAACCTTTCTGAGCCCGTTTCCTCATCTGTAACATGTGAGGGGCAGGGGACAGTGGCCAACCCTCACCAAGCACTTACTCTGTCTCTAGCGGTGTCAGGCATTTCCTGCCTGTCTCACTGCCACCTCCTGACTGCCATTTGGACTAGACATTATTGTCATTCAACAAAGGCAGAGACTGAGGTGTCCAGCTGCTGATAGGAAGCACAATCTTTAACTCTCTGTGCCTCAGTTTCCCTGTCTCTAAGGGGGTGGGGGCTATAACAATATACCGAAGGGACTGTTGTAAGATTTAAATAATAGGGCGCCAGCAAGTGGTGTGGTGGTTGAGGCTCTGAACTCCTACATGGCCGAAGGTGGTTCAAGTCCTCAACCTGGTGGCTTGCTTTCTCACCTTCTCTCTTTCACTCTGTCTCTCTCTGGTAAGCACACATGCTCGGTAGCAAATTAAACAATAATAATAATGATACATAAGATTAAATAAAATAGTATTTTTAAAATGACTTAAAGAGATAGGGGGTGGCAGGTGGCAAGGTGGTGAAGATGCTGGACTCCCACATGGCCGACTGTGGTTCAAGTCCCATACCTGGCAGTTTGCTTTCTTTCTCTCTGCCTATCTCTCTCTGATCAAACTGAAGCATAGTAATTACAAATAAAATTAAATGAATAATTCTTAAAAAAGAAGAGATGTAAATGGATAAAGCCATGCCACTGTCCTATGGACAGTGCCCAGCATGCTGTAAAATGCTATCTAAATGTTCGCCATAATTATAATTATTTTGGTCATTGGTCCTTACAGAGTTCTAATGAAGATTGAATGAGATAGTGAGAAGGTGAGACTTGTGCAAAAGGAACTATCAAATGGCAATATTTCTTTTGGTTTTCAGGATACAGAGCTCTACCCAGAGTGGGCCTTACAGGAGCCGACTGACAGGAGAAGTAGCTGGTGCCACCAAGTGACTGGGAGGAGGCCCAGTCTAGGGCTTTACCAGGGGTTGGGGGTGGGGACGCAGGGCATCATTGACCCTGGTCAGCACTGCTACTCAACAGGCTGAGGCTGCCCGGGAGACCCCAGTTCAATTCCCAGCCTACCCTAAAAGCTAGGCACAGAGGCATGCACCTGCAGTCCCAATTACCTGGGAGGCTGAGGAGGATTGTGACATAGGGAGTTTTTTTTTTTTTTTTTAAATTTTGACAGAGGGTGTGCATTCTTGCCAGAGAGAGACAGAGACAGAGAAAGAGGACAAAGCACCTCTCCTCATGGGGTGTGGTCAAACTGCAATCCCTTCTCCATCTTTCTTTTGGCGCACACACACATACATGGTGTGTTTTTCAAGCTACCAGAGCTGGGATTTCAACCTGTGGTTGGCTGTTTGAGATCCGGCTTCCTTAACCACTAGGCCGGGGCGCTCACCTGAGATCTTGCCTTTAAAAAAAGGAAGAAAAAAAAAAAAAAAAAAGGAAGAAAGGGGGTCAGCAGATGACATAGTAGTTGCATTGCTGGACTCCCACATGGCTGACTGCAGTTCGAGTCCCAGACCCAGTGGTTGAAACTCATGCTGGGCATATATGTGTGCATGCCCAGGATCCCAGGAGGAGAATGGAGGAGCGGGTATTGCGGCGTAGCCATCCTTCCAGGAGGGTGACTTCTCATGTTCCCTCTCACTGTCTCTGTTTCTCTCTCTCTGGAGAGTGGATGAGGCAAAAACCTCAAAAAAAAAAAAAAAAAAAACAACCAAAATTAAACTTGAAAGAAAGAGGGGCTGTGTGGAGAAGTGTACCCTGGATGCCCAAGGTTTCTGGCCCTGTTCAGCCTGGTGCCCTTGGGCAAGTCGCTGTCCTTTCCCCTCCAGCCTCCTGTTCCCTCATCTGTGAAATGGGGACAATGTTGTTTGCTTAGCTTTTCTCACAGGGCTATGGTGGTGAGGATCAAAAGGGATTACGGATGTAGAAGTGTTTGTAAACTATAGAGGATTATTAGCTGCCAGTGCTCTGTGTAATTATTCTACCAAATAAATCACACTTGGGCCTTCTACAGTTCTTCCGCTCTCAAGGGCAAGAAACGGGTAGCCCAGGGTGCTCCGGGGAAGGATGGAAGGGAACCTGCTCTGGAGACAACAGGAGAGAAAAATGCGGCTCGAGGGCTTCCTAAGTTAGCATGGGAAAGGGAGGGAGGCAGTGGACAGTGGACGGGACAGATCCCAGCCCCCAGCCTGTTCGACACCTCCTCACCTATGTGAGGCTGGGCTGAGGGCTCAGTAAGTGGCTGAGGCAGCAAGGGGAGGAGGAGGCTTTTGCCTCCAAGAAAGAGAGATCTCCCAGGGCAGTGAGGACAGAGAAAGAGCGCATCACCGGAGGCCACCAAGTCCTTTGAGATGAGTTCTAGAACCTCTCCCAGCCGGGGTCTGTCTGCAGCCATCCTGAGTCAGGTGGAAGCTTGAGAAGCCTTGATAGCGTCCTATCAGGGTCCCCAAGACCCACCTGTGCCCCTCTTCCCCCTTTCAGGGGGGCAGCTGTGGACTAAGAGGGAGGCGCCTTCTTTTCCAGGCAGATAGTTGAGACCTCCTGGAAACTAAATGCGGGCTCTGGACACACCTGACATGCTGTGGGGCCCAGCGTCTGTGTGGAGAAGCCCTGGAGTTCCATCTGGGCAGGGCCGAGGCACGGGAGTCCAGCTGGAGGTCTCCTCTGGGCTGTGCGGGCTCTTCCTGGTGCACTTGGGGTTCTGCAGATCCCAGGTTCTCTTGGCTGTCTGGCTCCCATCTGGCTGCGTCTGGGTTCGATCTGAGCTGTCTGGAAATCTGTCTGAGCCTCGTCCAGTTCAGTGTGAGCCTGTCTGGCGTCCATCGTTTCCTGCATTCTGCTCGGACCCATCAAGCTCTTCTCTTTAGATCCCAACCAGCCACACTCCAGTTGGATCCTGCAGCCTGGCTTTCATTCAAGCTCTGGTGGTTAGATCCTGTCTGCGCTCTGGCTAGGTTCTAGAAATCAGGATGAACTGTTTAAATTTCCATTGGGGCTGATCAGGGCTCCAGGTGTAATTAAACTCGGTGGGCTCAGGTTGTGCCCTCAGATCTCTGTCCCAAGCAGAGAAGCATGTGGAGCCAGGATTGTAGAGCCCTGAGACCTGCTCTGTCCCATGCCCTCTTACCCAGCTGAGTGATGCAGGCTGGAGAACAGGCCCCAAGGGCCCTCCCGCGTGTCCCGGGGGTGCGTTGAGCATCTGTGTCCACACGTGTCAGCGTGCGGCTCTGCTGTTGGTCTGTGTGTGGGGGAACGTCAGCCTGTCTGTGCACCTCCGTGTGGGTGTCAGGGGCCCTATTTCTGTGTGCCTGGTGTGTCAGCTCTTCTGTCTGTGTCACTGGTCTGTCTGTTGGTGGCGGCCCGCGGTGGTGGCGTGGGCGGGTGAATCCCTTTGTGTCTCTGAGCCCTGCAGGGGGGAGGCTGAGCAGCTGCAGGTTGCAACTGGGAAATCCAAGCAAGTGAGAGTAGGTGGGTGTGAAGTTGGAAGGGGCTGGATGAAAGCAAGCGAGTGCACGGAGAAGAGTTGACTGAGCCGGGAGAGAGTGGGCGGGAGGAGGAAGGCGCAGGGAGCCAGAGAGGTCAGGGTGCTGGCTGTGTGTCTCTTCCGGCCCTTGCTGGGCCTGACTGTGCTTGCTTAACGTGGCGCCTGCCGCCGGCACTGATGTGACCTTGCGCAGGGCACGCGGCTGATTGGGCGGGGGCAGGAAGGGAAGAGATGGGGAGAAAAGTGAAGCTTGGGCAGGAGTGGCCTGGGGATGACATAGAGGTTTAGGTTCCTGTGACTCCCTTCCAGAACCTTTTTCAGAGCCCAGAGCCAATTATTGCAAGACTGACATTCAGATGGTTGTTAAAATATTGAAATATGTCTACCCTGGTTGGTCAACAGCAGCTGCTCAGGACACCATCCTCCTTCAAGGGGACTCTGCACCCATAAGGTCTTATCCATGCAGAAAGGGTGCTTTTTGCTAATTCCCTCCAAGTGTCTTTGAGCTGTCAGCTACCCTGGACCTTGTTCCACAAGCTACCTGGTGTTAATTCTGCCTTCTGGAGCTCAAGCCAGTGCCCCTGCAGAGCACGCCTTCTAGGACCCCTGCTCTGAGCCCTGAGCCAGGGGCATCTATGTATGCAGCTTGGTAGGGAGAGGGCCAGAGAGTCAGAGGCCCAGTCTGGGGGACTGGACTTGGGGTAGGGACTGCTCATGGCTTCAGCCTCCCTTTGCCTTCCAGGCGAAAGACAGTGACGATGAGGAGGAGGTGGTCCACGTGGACCGGGACCACTTCATGGATGAGTTCTTCGAACAGGTAATGAGCCTCCAGTTCCCCTAGACCCAGAACCTGGCCCCAACCCCCCTTCTCTACTCCTGCACACTCCTTGGCCTTTTATTGACCCTTCTGGGTCTAGCCCATTTCCCTGAGCCCTGGCTGATTCCCCTGGGTTCCCTTGTCCAGCCTGACAGCTTCGCTGGGTGTAGCCAGTTTTCTGTTCCAGGTGGAAGAGATCCGAGGTTGCATTGAGAAACTGTCCGAAGATGTAGAACAGGTGAAAAAACAGCATAGCGCCATCCTGGCCGCCCCCAACCCAGATGAGAGTGAGTGCTGCCACTGGGTGGTGGGGGCGGGGAAGGGATCTGGGCCTCCCCCGCACCCAGACGTCTCACCCCTCCCCCACCTCCTCCTCAGAGACCAAACAGGAGCTGGAGGACCTCACTGCAGACATCAAGAAGACGGCCAACAAGGTTCGGTCCAAGTTGAAAGGTGAGGCGTGTGGGCCAGTCCCGTCGCCTATGTTGAAGGAAGCCAGATCCCACACGGCTGACTGTGGTTCACGCTTGGCCCCAGCAGCTTCAGAAACATGCTGGGCATGTGTGTGTGCAAGCCCCAAACCCTGACAGGGTGGAGAAATGGACAAGGGATTGCAGTGTGACCACCCCGGCAAGGGGTGCTTTCTCCCTCTCCCTTTCTTTCTGTTTCTCTGTCTCTCTCTCTGGTGAGCATACGTCCTTTGGCAGCTAAAGGGGACAAGAAAAGAAAGAAAGAAAGGTGAGAACTGCAATACCTCAACCACAGAGGAAAGGAAAAAAGCCTTCTATTGGATAAAGAGGCTTTTCTCTAAGGAATGTCCATAAACTTCCAGGGGCTAGAGCCCTAAGTCACGAGGAAGCACAACACTCCAGATTACCTTCTTGATCCAGATTCTTTTTTTGGAGAGGTTTTTGCTATAGGGCGTGTGCACTCGCCAGACACACAGAGACAGAGAGACAGAAAGCGAGAAATCACCCCCCAGGGGGGATGGTCATGCCGCAATCCCTTCTCCTCCATTCTCCCCTCGGGATCTTGGGCACACATGCACATGCGCCCGGCGTGAGTTTAAGCCGCCAGGTCCAGGACTCAAACCACGGTCGACTAACAGGAGTCCAGCAACATAGCCATTACGCTAACTGCTGGTCCCTTGATCCAGATTCTTTAGAAATGACAGAGGCCAGCCATCAGCACAGTGGCTAAAGTGGCTGGGGTGCCACATGGCTGACTATGCAGTTCGAGTCCTACACCAGTGGCCTGAAAAACATACCAGGCGTGTTTGCGTGCATGCCCAAAGTCCTGAGAGGAGAACGGAGGAGGGATTGCAGTGTGGCCATCCCCCTCGCGGGGGGTGGTTTCTCACTCACTCGCTCTCTCTCCCTCCCTGTCTCTCTCCAGTGAGCACACATGTCCTATAACAAAATTTTTAAGAAAGAAAAAGATATGCAACAGGAAAATGAGAGTTGAAATTGCATCTGAACTCTGGCAGTTCCAGCACACGAAGGTCCATCAGAAAAAGACCATCTTCCAAGTGACTTTGGTTTCATTAAGTCCTCATTTCTCCTGAACAGGCACCAGCATAGCGCTGAGCACCCAGTAGGTGGGCTCAGCAAATGCTTCTGAATTGGTCTCCTCGGCTCAGGACAGATTGGACTGTGTGGCTGACATCAGGGGCTGGCAGGCTCTCAGAAGGCACTTGCCAAATGCTCATGTATTCACTCTAATTTAAGAACTTGGGTGCTGGTAATAACCACCTTCCCCCAAAGCATTATGGGTTGGGAACCTCCTTGTCCGCTGGTGCCAGGGGAATAACAGTGTTGCTGTGATGCTAATAGGTGTGCTTCTGGCAGTCCAGCCTCGGCAAGCACTGGCCAAGCACCTGAGATGGCCTCGGCACCTTGTTAGGCTTCGGGAGGAGGAGTGATCTCAGGCACCTGGCCCCGAGAGCACTGACCTTGGTCCAGGGAGATGAGGACAGGAACTCCACGCCCTCCTGGGCTCAAGGGGCAGCCATATGTGAGCCTCTGATGCTGAATTGTGAAAACAAACCCTTTGCATTCGGGAGTGAATGCTGGAAGATGCCCCGGACTGGGAGCGCATTAGGTGCACATCTAAGCAGAGGGAGTCCAGCCTCCACTGTCGGCTCATGATGGACAAGCCTCTTAACCTCAGCTTTCTCATCAGTTCAGTAAGAGAAATGGAAACAATTTCAGAAGTGGCTCTGCTTTTCCTTTGGCGACAAAAATCTGTTTTTCATGACAAAAATCTCCTTTTTAGGTTTTTAAGATTTATTTACTTATTATTTTAAAATTTCCATAGGACACATGTGCTCACCAGAGAGAGACAGAGACAGAGAGAGAAAGTAAGAAAGCAAGCTGCCTGGTTCGGGACTTGAACTGTGGTCAGTCCAGCACTCTAACCACCACTCCACTTGCTGGCCCCTTGTAATGAAATCTTACAAAGAACTTCAATAATATAAAACATGAAAAAGGGGGCTGGCAGGTGGCGCAGTGGTTAAAGGTGCTGGATTCCCACATGGCTGACTGCAGTTTGAGTCCCAGGCCTGGTGGCTATCCCTTTCTCTCTGTCTCTGTCTGTCAAATTTAAAAATAATAATAACAAATGAAATTAAACAAATAAATCTTTTTATAAAAGAGAGAGAGGAAAGTTGGTCTGCTCTGGCTGAACTGGGTTGGGAGGCCCTGTCTGCCCGGCCGCGCCTTTACTCTGCACCAGCCCCGTAGGTTGCTTTGCAGAAGCAAGGTTCCCGCTGGCACTGTTAAAAAACCCTGGGTCAGTGGTTTCCCTGGGCCCATCAAGCTCTGATCTTGAACACTCTCTATCAGACCTTGAGGAGGGCTCTGTGGTTCAGGGGTTCAGGAATAGACCGAGAAAGAAGCTAGGAAAAATGGCAGTGGTTTAGAGTAGCTGTCCTTTCAGACCTCCAGAAAAGGAGAGAAGATTCTTTTCTTCTCTATCCTCTTCCAGCTGGTGGTCTGAGCTCCAAGCTGAGCTCAGGCTGTGGGCTGACCTTGAGTGAGGTGTTTCACCCATTTGCATCTCAGTCTCTGGTCTGACACAGGATTGTTATAAAGTCAATGAAATACTGTAAGAGACTCCCCCTCGCCTTCCAGACTAGGCCGCAGTCTGGGCTGGCAGATTCTGGTATGGCTGGGTATGTGTTCCTGTGTTTTTCCCAAATCATCTGGGCCAAAGCTGGCTCTGTCACTGTGTCTGCCGTCGCTGGCAGGGGAGGCTTGGGGTGCCATCCAGCATCATACCTCCCCGGCTGCCAGCGGGGCAAAGCGATGTTCTCAGGAATGGCCTGGAGGCCCTGCCAGGTCTGAGAGGGCCTGGTGATTCATCCTTTCTGCATTTTCTGATCTTACCCAGATAGATCTTACCAGAAACTCTTTTTCACAAAATCTGAATGATAGCATCAGGGGTACAGGAATCTCAGCTAATCTTTGCACTTTTCCAGAACATCCTTAAGAATTCCTAGGACAGGGGGCCACCAGGTGGCATGGTGGTTAAAGGCGCTGGACTCCCACATGACTGACTACAGTTCAAGTCCTGGACCTGGTGGCTTGCTTTCTCACTTTCTCTCTCACACACACTCCCTCACGTTCTATCCCTCTCTGATCAAATAAAATAAATAAATAAATAAATGGATGAAGTTATAAAAAAAAAAAAGAATTCCTAGGACAGGGATCACTTTACAAGGCTCGGGAGGGGAGGCTGCTTTGTCTATTAGAGCATCCATACCTTGGGGCCAGCAGATGGCGTGGTGGTTACATCGCTGAACTCCTACATGGCCGATCATGGTTCTAGGCCTGGACATGGTGGCTTGACAGTCACGCTGGGTGTATGTGCCCAAGATCCTGGGAGAATAGAGGACAAGGGATTGGGGCATGGCCATCCCCCCAGGGGGTGACTTCTCATTTTCCCTCTCACGTCTCTGTCTCACTCTCTAGCAAGCACATGCACCCTAAGACAAAAACCTGTAAGTCCATACTAAATTTTCCAAGGGCGAGCGCTATAACCTAACCTACCTGGAAGTTCCTGCCTTCCATGGGGAAACATTGCAAGGGGTCCCTGCCCCTGACCAGAAACTATAGGAAGTGACTGAGCTCATACCTGCTTCTGGGGTTCAGCACTTCTACGACTTTGAAAGCCCCAATCCTTCCACCACAACGAGTAGCCCTCTTCTGTCTGGTAACCTCCATCGCCCCTCCTACTTGCCTTCGGGACCTCTCAAACATCTGTCCTGTTATTTGCTGGCCTCCTGCTTCTTCACTCTGGATCCTCTACTGCTCGCCCTCGCCATGGGCTTCCCCGGGCCAGGGACCTGCCGGGGGGTTCTGTCCTTCAACTCCACTCCTAAGTCCTGGGTCTCTCGCCTGTCACTGCGTTCTCTCCCGCAGCCATCGAGCAAAGCATCGAACAGGAGGAGGGGCTGAACCGTTCCTCCGCGGACCTGCGCATCCGCAAGACCCAGGTAGGGGACCATGGCCCAGGGGGCGGAACCAGGATTGGCTTAGGCGGGGCCTGGGCTGGAGCCGGGCGGCTAGGGGGAGATCGCAGGCGCGGGGCGTGGCCAACGAAGGGCGGGGCGTGGTCTGGGCGGGATTACCAGGGTGGGCGGGTCCCGGCCACATCTTAGCTCCTGAGCTGGGCAGCCGGCTGGTTCTGGTGTAGGAAGGTTACGGGGGTGGGGTAGTAGGGCTGTGAACTTAGGGGCCGTGGGGTCGCGGTCCGCACGGAAGAAGGGGCCATAAACTATTTCAGCCCGTCCTCCCCGACTCCCTGCATGCACTGTCTCCTGGACCGCTCAGGTCTCTTGTTCCCTGACTCCCTGATGTCTGCATCCCCCCTCCAGCATTCCACACTCTCCCGGAAGTTCGTGGAGGTAATGACCGAATATAACGCGACCCAGTCCAAGTACCGGGACCGCTGCAAGGACCGGATCCAGCGGCAGCTGGAGATCAGTGCGTGTGCCACCCCCCAACACACTCGCCAGCTCCCAGGGCTGCCCAGGCCCTCTTCCAGGCCTTCCTGTCTATGGAGGGGACTGTGGCCTAAGGCGGGAGGGTGGACTGCGGGATCGTGCCCCATCCCACCGCCTCGCCCACCCCGGCCTGGCCCAGTTTTTGAGTGAGGAGTTCTTTCTCCCCACAGCCGGAAGGACCACAACCAATGAAGAACTGGAAGACATGTTGGAGAGCGGGAAGCTGGCCATCTTCACTGACGATGTGAGCCCCTGGGGGCGCGCTCTGTTTGGAAAGCACTTGCCTCTCCTCCCCAAGCACAGGTCGAAGGGCCCAAGTCCTCCCTGGAAGAACAAGTGGCAGGAAGCCTGGACCGGGAACCGGGGAATTCCATTGGGGGGGGGCAGGGCCAGGAGACACCTTCATAGAAATGGCCAACGGTCGAGCCCAGGCACTGTTCTGAGCCCTTACGCATGTTCATTCACCTACTGAGTCATTTATTCCTCACCACAATGCTCCCAGGGAGCCCCATTTAACAGAGGAGAACGAATGGCCCAGAAGAATGAAATAACTTGGCCATGGTCTCAGTCAGGCCTGGGAGCAGAGCCAGGATTCGAATCCAGGGTCTAGTTTCAGAATCAGAACTCTTCAGCGCTGAGAGATTCTGCATGTTTAAGTTTCAGTTTTGCGCAGCGTCCTGCCCTTGTCATCTTCTGTGCGAACGGGTGGGTTTTCCCTCGCTGTAGTTCTTCTTTCTCTGCATGGACTTTTGTACTGGCCTGCCCAGTTCTGTCTCCATTTCTGCTTCTGGTGGCATCAGGGCTCTAGGTTAAGGGTTCTAGATCTGGTTTAAATTATGCACTGGCATTGTCTAGCAGTTTTCAGCAGGTGGTTCATTTGAATAATTGAACTTCGTTGAATTAGCTTTGAGCAAACTTATTGTGGGCCATTTCGCTTGGAGTCCCCACCCACCCCCAACAACTCTGCCCAGTGAGAATGGGGGGAAACTTGGTGGGCAGTACCAAGGGAGCCAGTTCAATGGACAATCGCTGGCCTCTACCATCTGCCCACTATCATTAAAATGGAAACCCATGATTACAATGAGGAAGAGTTGGGACCTTGACTAAAGGCTGTGTGAGCTGCGGATGGTCCCTGAGGTGGTGGTTGACAGCGATGAATGCTGCAGTCAGAGAAGACTTTCTGGGGGAGGTGTCTCTGGGCTGCACCTTGAGCTTTTAGACATGGAAAGGTGGGTGAAGGTCACCTTAGGCAAAAGAAAGACTGAGCAAAGACCAGGAGAGTGGACTACTTGCCAAACAGCTGTTGGATGACTTGGACTCTAATAGGATGAGCCAGAAATACGGGCAGAGAGGGAGCCTGGGCCTTGACTGCCCAGTGAAGGCATGTAGCCTGGGGTAGTAGGGAGCCCTGGTGGACTTTGGAGCAGAGGTGTGGCCGATGTGGTCTGAGCATTGACTGGCCTGCCTCAGGCCAGGTATGTCAGACTGTGGGCTGGTGAGCTTCCCCCACTGACCCTGAGGGCTGCAGTGCATTTCCTTACTGTGATCCCCCACATCTGCCCCAGGCAACTTGTGGGCACACTGCCTTGTCATGGGTCTCCTCTGCTTGCTGCTCTGGCATCTGCTGTGTCCTCTTCCTCACCCCGGCTGCCTTTGACCATCCCTCTTCTCCCCCTCCTCTGAGCTTCCCTGGTGTGAAACAGGAAGCCCTGGGGCGAGAAGGTGGGCCCCAGGCAGGTTCCAGTTCTTTGCAGTGTAACTGACTTCTCTCTAGTGCTTACTGCATGCCTGCCAGGTACTCTTAGCTCGCTCAGTTTTCACGGTGACCTGTGACTCTCAGTTTCTTTTCTTTTTTCCTTTTTTTTTTTTTTTTTTGAGAGAGAGACTTCTGCTACAGGGTGCATGTGCTTGCTGGAAAGACAGAGAGACAGAGAGGAGAAATCACCCCCCGGGGGGATGGCCAGGCCACAATCCCCTCTCTTCTGCTATCCTCTCAGGACCCTGGGCACGCAGGCACAGACGCCCAGCAGGAGTTTCTAGCTGCCTGGCCTGGACTCGAACCCTCCAGTGGGAGTCCAGACACATAACCATGACGCCATCTGCTGGTCCCATGACTCCCAGTTTCTAAGTGGGGAAACCGAGGCCAGGAGAGGTTAAATCATTTGCCCAAGGTTACACTAGTAAAGGATACCCGGATTTGAACCCACTGTGGCTGCAGTCAGAGCTCAACACGGATAAAGGCCGGTCATAGCTCTTCCCTTCCCCCACCGTCCTAGATCAAAATGGACTCGCAGATGACGAAGCAGGCCCTGAACGAAATCGAGACGAGGCACAACGAGATCATCAAGCTGGAAACCAGCATCCGCGAGCTGCACGACATGTTTGTGGACATGGCCATGCTCGTGGAGAGCCAGGTAGGGACCGGCCCGCCCCCAGGTTCCTCTCTGGCCCAGCCCCCGCCCCACCCCTTGCACGGCTCCTCTGTCCGCAGGGCGAGATGATCGACCGCATTGAGTACAACGTGGAACATTCCGTGGACTATGTGGAGCGGGCTGTGTCCGACACCAAGAAAGCTGTGAAATATCAGAGCAAGGCCCGGAGGGTGAGCCAGGGCGGGCGGCTGGCAGGGGCAGGTGGGCGGAGGCCTCGCGGGCGGGGCGGGGCTCCGGTCAGGGCTGAAGCCAGTGATGCAATTGGGTGAGAGGCCTTATCTCTGCTCTGACCTCTGCCTATTTCTGTTTTCTCTCCCCTCTTTCCTCACACTCTCCCTGTCTTTCCCCAACTGTCTGTCTGTCGGTTTGTCTCTTTCTCTTCCTCGCTCTGTCCCTGTTTCTCGGGCTCGCTCCTCTTTCTGCCTGCAGAAGAAAATCATGATCATCATTTGCTGTGTGGTGCTGGGGGTGGTCTTGGCGTCATCCATTGGGGGGACGCTGGGCTTGTAGGCCCCCCACCCTTCTCTCTCCCAGACCCCTCCCCCACCACATCGGGAGCAATACCCCCACCACCTCTTTCACTCCATCCCCTGCTCCAGGCTCACCCCCGAAACAGATCCAGGCAGCCCTGCCCTCTCCTTCACCCCCACGGCAGACCCTGGAGTCCCTGGACCTCTCCCTGCCATGGACCACCCCCGCCCCCGCACGTAGATAGCAGCAGGCGTGATTACACATGCACACCAACATGCATGCCGCCGGCACATGCTCGAGACGTGTGGACCCCTGCGTGTGTGTACAGTGCAGATGTGTGTAGTCGCACCATCCCCCTCTCCCCACCTCTGAGTCTGTATGTGGTCGGAGCTTCCGCCTTCCCCTGGGTGGCTGTGTAGACCGTGGCCGAGTACAACACAGCAGCCCAGTGTGCCTCACCCTGTCTCCTGCGAATAGTGTGTGTGTGTGTGTGTGTGTGTGTGTCTGTGTGTGAGAGAGAGAGAGATCACAGATCTGTGGACACCATTCATGTATGTGGGATTTTGTGTGTGAGTGTTCGAACCTAATGCAACAGCAGCTCCTCCGCACACTCCTTGCATCTGCTCCAGTGGTGGGGGTGTGCATGGGCGCTCACACATCTCAGAGGACAGGCAGGCCCAGACGCCACAGGCCACAGCAGACAGCCACATGACATGGGACAGACTCTCTTGGCTTACTCTCCCAGGGGCTGCTGTGTGTGCTGGGGAGGGTGTGCATGCGTGTGCGTGTGTATGTGTGTGTATGTGTGTGTTGTGTGTCTGTGGGGTGGACCACGGTGGATGGGTGGATGTGTAAAGGACCTATCTCGGTCTGTAGTGTACTACATGTGCACATTCCCCAAAAAGGGATGTGAGGGATGCACACGTGTGTGTGTGGGTGTGTAGGGTGTGCCTGAGTGTTAGGTCTCAGATGGAGCCCTCCATGCCGTGGACTGGGCACCTGTTTTGAGTGGGCACAGAAATCTGTATTTCCCTGCTACCTAGAATACAGCTGTGTGTGTGTGTGTGGGGGGACTTTCTGCACAGTGCGTTTCTGCCCCCTGTGTTATACACACGTGTGTGCTATATACATGTGTGTTTATCTAAGGACATGTGACATGCACCCCACTAGGGTTCGTTTATCCTGATTTATTTGCCCCCCGCCATGTTGCCGGCCAGTACCTGGCCCGGCCACACACACTGCTACGTCAGCGTTGTGCAATTGGAACTTCCTGCCCTGCCGGCCTTCGGGGCCCTGTGCACACATGCGAGACCTTGTCTTTCTGTGTGTCTCTGCCTGAGCCTGTGCAAGCTGGCACACCTCAGTGTGCACACGTATGTCAAGGCCGAGGCAGTCCGATGGGGGCCACGCCGCCACACACATGCGCGTGGAGCACCTACTTTGCGTGGTGTCCCACAGGCCTGTGCCGTGCGCCAAGGCCCCCTGGAAGGGCTGTTAGTAGGAATGTGCCTGGTCAGGTGAGCTGTTGGCTGCCCAGGTAGACTAGAAATCCGAGCATCGCCCCTTCCTGCCCCCACACACCCGCCTTGGACCCAGAGGAGACCAGTGTTCGCCCCCACGTGGTGCTCAGGCTCTGCCTCAGGGAACTCGGGTTTAGGGAACTGTATTTCAGACCTGCAGGAGTGGCCAGGGTGGTGGCAGCAGCTCAGGCAGGTGAGGCCTGGGCCCCATCCCCTGGACACCTGTCGAAATGTCAGCAGCGGCTGCTCTGCATGCCAGGGCGAGACGGGTGGGACACCGGCCTGGCTTTCTGATGGTCAGGAAAGGTTTCCTCCCTCGTTGTGTAGACAGACTCGGCACAGTTTGTGGGCTTGTGTGGCAGGTGGCAGGGACGTGGGAAAAGGACGATGTTGCAGCCGCCCCAGAGTGGGAGCGTGTAAGTTGGACACGCAGGTAGATGGCAATGCCCTGCCCAGGGCTGGGCATCCATGTGCACAGGTGACGACTCCGGCGTATGTGCGGACCTCGGGGTCCCACTGCTTGCAGAGTGCGTGTGTGTGAGAATTCCTGGAACAACACCGCTCCCACCTCCATCCCAGCTCAGACAGCCATCCCCTTCCCACCTGGCTGTTTGGGCTCTGCCCATCCTGGCCTGTGTGTGTGTCAGTGTGGCCACGTGTGTGTAACCCCCAGGTCGGCTGTCCTGAGGAGGGGAGCCTGCCTGTCCATTCCCAGAATGCCCTTCTGCAGGACAGGAAGTCTGCCCGGAAGTTGACCACAGTCCTCCTACTCCCATCTTGGGCTTCTTTGGCAACATCAGAGCAGGGCCCGGCATCCAGCCCCTTTCTTCCTTCCTGCGGCCCAGCCAGGACCCCTTCCAGCCCAGGTGTTTCCGGAAGTTCCATGGCCTTGGGGCCACAAGGCAGAGGGTGGAGCCATGGCTGGAGTGCTGCTCCTGGCCTTCTGAGTGGCATTAGGCCTCTCTCTGGGCCTCCGGTGGTCAGGGGAGCCCGAGGGCCTGTTCATCCCCCAAGTCCCACATATCACGTGTTTGCTTGTTGGCGGCTGTCTCTACGTGTGTCCTGGAGTGCCGTCCGGGGGCTGGGTGTTTTCTGCATGTTCTTGGATAAGTGTGTGCTGCCTGAGCTCCACGCACCTGCAGCAGTCAAGCCCAGATGCCCTGCGGGTGGTCCCGGGCCCCACCAGGACTCGATGCTCCCCTTTCCCCTTTCTCCCTATCCCCACCTCTCACGAAGCACACCGCGTGTCCATCCATGTGCCCGTGGGTCGACACACGCTCTCGCCACGCCTTGAGCGTGTACACATGATGTGTTCTATGCATTTGCCCTGCCCCCGGCCCACCCCACAGAGGACAAGATGGGTGGCCCTTGGCTCCCTTCTCCCCCCCTACCCCCTGCCCGCTGTGCAGCCGTGTGCGTTGGCGTGTTTCTGTGTCGCTGGCGTGTCACGTGATGTAGCTGTGTTTGCTGACATGAGCCCCTGCCCCCTTCTCTGTTTCTCCGTTGGTTTCTAGAGCTCTCTCCCTCCCCTCCTGAGAGGGGACAGGACTCCTGGGACCTGGCTGGGGGCCCAGAGCCAGGCCACCCTCTCCTGTTAGCCCTCAGAGTCCCATTTCTCTCTATTGGTGACCAAGTTGCAAATGGATAAAACAGGAAAATTCTGCCCATCCCCCAGCCCTGCATGTCCTGTCCCCAGAGCCCCCCACCCCACCCTGGGCCGGGCCGGGCCCCATGGGACGGGAGAAATAGCAACCAATCCAACAGCGGGCGTGCCGTGTGCTCACTTCCTTCTGTCCCCATGAGGGGCGGCGCCGTGGGGAGCGGAGACACTGATGGGGGCTGGCGGGAGAGCTGGACAGACAGACGGACACAGGCTTGGATGAGGGTTTTAATCCAGGGCTTGTCCAGATCCAGCGGTACGGGGCACTCTCAGGCCCAGAGCTGACAGTATTGCAGGAACTGAATTCGGGTCGGGTGAGAAGTGAAAATGCACTGCTTCCCTCAGCTTTCCTTGAGAGGAATTAAAACACCAATGTCTAAAGCTGGTGCATGTTTTAAAATGACGAGAATATAATCCCCAAGGAGGGAGAAGGTAGGAGGAACCCGAGGAGCCTCCTCACTGAGCCTAGGCCTGAAGATTCAGCCTGATGTCAGAAGACCCATGTGAGCCTGAGAAACCCCTGTCCATGTCCTGCCCAGAAAGCCAGAAGCAGGACGGGGCAGCTGAGAACGTCAGGGCGTCGGACCCTGGTCAACCAGCCGCTGGGCCTGGGCAGAGTGGCGCAGCTCCTGCCCCAAACCTGCCCCAGTGCTTGGAAGCATCAGGCGGCAACACGGGCTCAAGGCTTGCGATTGTGGCGGGCTCCGGGTCAGCCAGCCTGACTCCCAACACCCTGTCTGTAGCCCCACCCGGGGTGTGAGGGCACAGGGCCTGGAGGGACGCGCCATGACGGGCCTCCAGGCTCAGCCTCACCATCACCGAGCTGAACCTTCCGTGGTCTGCACCCAGAGAATGGTGCGGGTCCGGCTCTCCTCCCAGGAGAACAGAGGCTTGTAGCCAAAATGGCGCTGCGCCTTATCCGTGCTGACAGTGAAGGTGGTGTTGGCCACAGCCAGCGTGTAGGGGTTGAGCATGGGCGCGGAGAGCAGCCGCGGCCGCAGCAGCCACTGCAGCAGGGCATTGAGCGCAGCCAGAAGCACCAGCAGCCAGTAGGGCAACAATGGGCGGGTGCCCAGCAGCTGCAGGCCGCAGGGACCCAGGAACTCCATGTTGAAGTCCTCGTAGCTTTTATAGGGTGAATGGTCATAGCAGAAGTACACCTGGCCGCCCATCAGTGCTGCCCGCCGCTCCAGTTCCCGGGCCACCAGCACGTGCATCCAGGCCACGTTGCCTGCAGGGGCGCGAGAAGTGGACATGCTCCTGAGTGACCATGTAGATGCTGCTCTCCTGGGCCAGCCCACATTCCAGCCACCCCTTCTTGGGGCCCATGTAGATGCTGCCCTTGTCACTGCAGCCTGACAAAGTCTGCTTTTCCCTAGCCCCTGTGGTCTCCGGGGCCAGCATAGACACCACTTTCCATCCTGTGGAGGTGCTGCTCTCCCAGCTGCATCCTCTCCTTGGCTATGACACACTTCCCAACCTGCGTGGATACGGTTTCCTCTGTGGCTCGTGCAGATAAAACCCACATAATCATAGACTACCTTATCCTGTGTGCAGACTAGCTAGGGTCCACACTGCCCCTCCCAGAACCATGTGGGTCCCACCACTTCTAGAGCAGGTTCTCCTCCCCTGTTTTTAGCCTCCCTCTGCCTATCTGCTCCTTACCCACATAGACCCGGCCGTGCTCCACAGAAGCCGGAATGGCCCGGAAAAGCCGGCCCCCCATGCGCAGGCCCTGGCGGTAGAAGTCCCTCATGATCTGGTGGCCTTCACCGTAGATGCCCGTGGGACGCAGGGCACATGTTACCAGGGGCAGTCCCCCGCAGACCTGGTGGCAAAGGCAGGTACTGCTAAGAACGAGGATCCAGCTCTGGCCGCCTCAGGCTGGAGACAGAAGGGAGGTGCCCAGGGCAGGATGTGCAGAAGGTTGGCGGGCCCACCCAAGCCTCCCCTCCGAGCCTCATTTTGCTAGTCTCACCTTCCTTCCGTTGGCCTCCAGGACCAGCTGCTCGGCTAGGGCCTTGCTACAAGGGTAGGGGTGCTTGTGTACTGCTTCATATGGGGTGTCCTCATTGCCTCTGGCCAGGGAGAAGGAAGAGTCAATCATGAGGGTCGATGGGGCTCTTCGAGTCTTGGGGGAACCTCAGCTCACCTGTAGAAGGGGTGGCCTTTGATGTTAGGCCCCACAACTTCCATGCTGCTCGTGTAGACCAGGAACCGTGTTCCAGTCTGCACACAAGCCTCAATCACGTTCTGTGTGCCTGGGGAGGAAGGAGACTATCTAGGCTGAGGCTTCGTCTCACCTCCTCTCCATCCCAAGTCAGGATGAGGGCACCTGGCTTCCTCCCAGGTCCAGAGAAAACCACAACAGGTCAGTAGAGGCTGGGGTGAATAATCATGTGGGGGCAGGACTGTTGACAGGATAGGTTGGCACAGGACAGTCACAGAAGGTCAAGGTCAGAGAGGAGGGGGGAATTAACAGGCAAATGCAGGCCACGTGCCAGGGAGGTTGGTGCACAGTTGGAACGGGTGGGGAGATCTCACCCTGCACATTGACCTTGTGGATGGTCTCAGGGCTGGTCCTCCCAAACACGTCCACAAGCCCAGCTGTGTGGATGACCACGTGGGCTCCAGCCACAGCTGCTGCCACCTCGTGAGCCTGGGTCACATCCCCCTGGATGGCAGTCACCTGCACAGGCCCTGCTGTGGGACGAGGTAGGGCAGTGGCGATGTCAGCTGAGGCCATCGGCCAGCTGGATGGCTCAGTCTACACCCTTGGGAGCCACATGTTCCCAATGTGACTCATTCATCCCATCCATGTGGGTTTGGAAAGTAAACAGGCATCATCTTTTCCGCCACAGGGCTGGGGATCCTGGCGTGGCCAGGATGAGGCAGGCAGTCCACACCCTCCCACCCCCGCCCCGTGCAGTCACCTGTCTTCAGCTCCTCCAGCCAGGGCCCCAGGTGTAGGTCAAAGACCCGCAGCTCCCGGAGCCGGGGCTCGTGCTGCAGCAGCATCCGCACTACATGCTCCCCCAGGAAGCCACAGCCACCTGTGACCAGGTACACCAGCTTCTGGGCCTGCTCAGAGCCTGCCATGTCCAGCTGAGGGAAGAGACCTTGATTCACTTGAGTTGCCAGCTGCCACCTGCCCCAGTCACCTGTTACTCTCAGAAGGGTCTGCTGGCCACTGGCGCGCAGTGACAGGGCTGGGGGCCAGGGGGCAGATCTGTTCCTGGAGGCTGCAACTGTGAGCATAGCGGCCAGGCCACCTGTCCCCTAGCCCCACCAATTACTGAGTTTCCAAGGGGAATAAAGGCTTGGGATAGCAGGAAGGGGTCAGGGTTTGGGGTGGATGGGGAAGAGATTTGGGGACAAAAAAAGGAGGGCGGGAAGGCAGGGAGTTGAAGAGGGGTAGGAAGGGTACACGAAGGTGGGAAGGGCTGCCTGGGCTCTGGCCTCACATCTGCCTACCTGCCGTCACTGTCCCCAGGAGCCCAAACTGGCCACCGGAGGGCCTGTCTTCTTTTACCGGGGCTGACGGGCCAGTAACTCACCCTCCCGTCCTTCCGTTTGCTCCTCCTCCTCCTCCCTCCTGGCCATTCCAGGAAAAAGAGACCAGCCCAGCCTCTACCACCCAACCCCCCTCCCTCCCCGTGCTTGCTACAGTGCCCCCTGGCGGCCACTCGGTTCCACTGGCATCTGGTTCCAGCAAAGAACTTAGGGAAGCTAGACATGTTTGGTGGGTGCTGAGGGGTTTGGGGGCTCAGGACGGAGCTGGCAGTGACCTTCCCAATGCATGACCTGTACTTCCCTCCTTCTGGTCCCAGCAGCAGATGTTCTGGGGAGGGAAGGGAGGCCTGGCGGGCACTGGTGGGGGTTTCTGGCACTGCAGCTGTGGCCTATCAGATGCTCCAAAGCGATGGCAGCTGGGTCTGCAGGTCTGGGCTCTTTACAGAAAGGCCCTCCACCCACCCCAAGCTCAGGCCACCCATTTTTCGGTCGTCTTCGTCTTGCCCCACCCTGTGTGTCCTCGAGCCCCACACCCTGCTCTTCCCCAAAGATACTGACAAGCGCTTTTGTACAATAAAGTTTAATCACAATTATAAAAATGTGGCGTTGGGTTTGCGCTATTAACATATGTACAGTCCAGCCCAACAGGAAGGGCCCACCCCCACCATCCTGGCCTGGCTGGGCTGGAGCCTCCAGATACCAGGGTGGGAGGGTGACCCACAGGGTCTGGCAGGAACAGAAGACGAGGCAGGGTTCCAGGCACGGAGTCCCCAGGAATGGGGGCACAGGGCCCCCCCCGGGGGGAGAACATGGCCACTGCCCCAAGAGACCCCTAAACTGGGGAGGGGTGCACGCAGGGCACAAGGGGCAGTCCCCATTAACACAAAGCAAGAGGGCTGTGCAGCCCCCCAAGAACAGGATCTGTACAGGCCGGCACCCCAGGTTTCCACAGGAAACAGCTGCTGGCAGCTACAAAACATTTACAGCTTCTTCTCCGCAAAGAAAAAAAATTAAGGGGCAGGTGGGCAGGGGAGATGGGGAGGCAGGAGCTGCCTCAAGGGACTGAGGCTCCCTTGCTGGGCTCGGGGCCCCCGAACCCCATACCTGGAGATGGGGGCATGTGGGCCCTGCTGAGCCCACTAAGGCTGGGGGTGCTGGGAGCTCAGGGCACCAAGGGGGAATAAATAGAGTGGGCACCAGTCCTGCCCCGCCTCAGTTGAGGGAGCCCCGGCAGCTCTCGGTGCCGCACAGGCATGGGATCTTGTTGTCCTCCAGTGGGAACTTGTAGTCATAGGTGATCTCCTCGTCCACACCGATGGGCTGCTTGGAGTAGATCACGATCTTCTTCTGTGACTCGATGGTGATCACCTTGGCGTAGCAGTTGGGCTGCAGGACGGGAGGGTGGCATGAGCCTGGGCGCAGCCCTGGGACCCCCCACCCCCACCTGGCCTGGCTCTCAGCGTACCGTGCAGCAGTGGTTGATGAACCTTGCCAGGTTGCCACATTTGGTAGCATCGATGATGGTGTCGTGGTCCACCCGGAACAGGTAGCTGCTGCCAATGCCCTCCTGCACATAGCGCTTCTCCCGCATATCAGCCACCATCTGGGAGGGCGGGGTGTGACGGTCACAGACCTGCTCTCTTGGCCCCTCTGGACTTTCGACACACCCAACACAGGATGCACACGGACCAGGCCTGGACTCACGGTTTTGCCTCTGGTCCCCATGAACTTAAGGCGCTGACTCTCCCCTCCTCTGGCCACCCACCCTGAAGCGCTAGCTGCCATTCTAAGTCACCTGAATGGAGACCCCGGGGGAAATGCTGGTCCAGGCAGGGGAGGAGTAGCTCCTCCAAGAGCATCTGCCTGGTCACAGTGGAGCCCCAGACTGCCTGGGGCTGGGCACTCCCTGCCATGACGGTCGGTGTCATGGACCGAAGCCTACTGCTCTCTTCTCCGAGGACTCTCTCCAGAACAGGCACCTATCAGTGGCTGCAGCGAGATAACACAAATGACAGCTCATCCACGTTAGGGCCCACACTCATTGCTCAGAAATGGGACACTGAGCCTCTGCACTCTCCACGAGTGACCTCATTCACTTCCAGAACTGCCACTGCTGGCCAAAGAGTGGAGACTCCTCCCAAACTTCCACCTCCAGCCAAATCCACCTCAGTGGAGCTGCTGGGCGAGGCCTCTTGGATGTCCCTGGGGCACCACAACCTCACACTGTCCAGATTGGAACGCATCTTAACCACACATCTGCTGCTCCTCTCTGCTCATCTCACTGGCGGCCCCATGTTCCTGGAGGCTAATGGCAAGCGGGCCTCTAAGAGCAAGCCTCACACCTTCCCCTGGCCTCAGCCTCCACGGCTAACGCTCTGTCTGCTCCTGCCAACTACCCTGGACCAAAGACGCTCACCTGCTGCTACTGCCTTCTCCAGCCCACCCTCAGTTGGCCTACATCTCAACAACGGCCCAAATGGTGCAGTCAGCCTAGACTAGTCCTACCATTTTACTACACATCTGCCGAAGATGGGGATGGGGGTGGGAGGGACAGGAGAGAAAGCACCTCAACGGGACGTAGTACATCATCCCTTCTCCATTTCTCCATCCTGTGGAGACTCTGGACATGCATGTGCACGCACTCTGTGTGTTTCTCAAACCGCCAGGGCTGGAACGTGAATGTCCCTCCCGTTGGCCACGTGGGATCTAGCTTCCCTTACCCACCAGGCTATGGGGCTGGCCCTAGGCTAGTTTTCACATACAGCCAAGGGAGTTCACTAACTTCCAAAGTTCACGCTTCCCAGAGACTTTTCTCTTCTTACCAAAGCCCCAAGCTCCTTAATATGGCTGCCAAGCTCTGCAGCGTCCTGGCTCCACCTGTCCCTCTGGCCCCTCATCACTCTCACCTGTTCTAGTTTTCCCAGCTAGCCATACTAACTCAGAAGATACCTCATCGGGGCCTGTAAGTGGCATAGTGGTTAGGCACTGGACTCTCACATGGCCAACTGCAGTTTGATTCCGGGACCCAGTGGGTTGAAAATCCCACTGGGTGGTGTACGCATGTGTGCCCAAAACTCTGAGAGGAGACTGGAGAGAAAGGGACTGTGGCATAGTCATCCCCTCGAGCAGTGATTTCTCACTTTCTCTGCCTCTCTCCAGCGAGCACATATACCCTATGGTTAAAAAAAAAAAAAAAAAAAGGCAGCTTTATCTCCGAGCCTCTGCAATGTGCTGCCCCACAACAAGGAGCACGCTCCCTCGCCTGGCCTGGGCCTTCCGCATCACCTCTGACTCCCACTTGACTATCACTGTCTCTGGAAGCCTTAGGTCCCCTTTTATCTGGTCCCACCATCACTGCCTCCCCAAGCGTCCCTCCGAACAGCAAACCCCATCCTTTATTGCTGTTCCTTGCCCGCCTTCCCCTTTTGGGTCTGAGT
>NW_006159706.1:1055662-1057147 GCF_000334495.1 Tupaia belangeri chinensis
TTCTGAGTCCCTGCTGATCGCTCACACCACCTACTAGCACCTGTTACTGAGAGCGAGGGCTGGAGCACAGGCAGGTGTCACTGGCCAGGTCTTGGAGCTGAGGCTAAGGGAGGCTAGATCATAAGGTCAAACGGTGCTCCTGTGAGCACCCCAACTGCCTGGTGGCAGAACAAGGCCAGGGCTGGGTATGGAGCCTCACCTGGCGGATGTTCTGACCCACGTATTCGATGACCATCTCATCAGCTGCAATGGGTTCCATGGCGAATAGACCCCACTCATGGATCCGGCTCCGGCCAAATCGGAGCTTCTTCTTCCGGAACTGGGGAGCAGAGGCAGACTGTGCTGTGGGCCACCTCCCACAACCCGGCTCCTTGCCCCTCCTGCAGACCTCCAGGATGGAGGATGTCCCAGCCACTCACTCCCTAAGTCATGCCCAGGGACCCTGGATGGGGAGCCCCCTTGCTCCTGCCTTCCCCCTGAGCCTCCTCTCCCCTTTCCCAAGTCTGCACTACTCACCTTGAGCTGGTTTAGCTTCAGCAGATCGCTATCCAAGATGGCGGAGGTGCCGATGGCACTCAGTAGTCGCCGCTGCTCGGACCGGCGCTCAGAAAGCACACGGTTAGTCCCCTGGGAGAAGCAGGGCAGGGAATAGGTGAGTGATGGCAGCGCTACAGCAAGAGGGTGTGTGGGCCAGGGATCGGAGAGCGCCCACCTGAGTGTCCACTTCTTCCAGCTGCCGGGCCGAGACAGGGCACACGTCTAGGTATTTGTCCTTCTCCTTCTTGCTGATGGGGTAATAGCCTTCGCTGCGGGCCGAGCCTGTCTGGTGCTCTCGGGGCCCATCCTGAGGCCGCCGCTTGCGTTTTGGAGTGCTCAGGTTGGTGAGTGCGGGGCATTAAGGAAGAGAACGGGCTCCTCACTGCCAGACCCCAGGGCAGCTCCTCTCCGTCCTCCCCCGTCCCGGCCCAAAGACAGGCACTGGCCTTAGCTGGGGAGTCCACCAGGGGGAGGGCAGAAGATGAGGGAGGAAATTTCAGACCCAACCTTTTCTGCCAGAAAAGCTTCAGGAGGCAGAAAAGAGGCAGGAGGCAGAGAGCAAAGCTGGCTCAGGAGGCAGAGGAGAAACCCCCAGGCTGGACATGGCGTAGAGGTCGGACAGACAGGGAGGGAGATCAATACAGGCACTAGGAGTGACCTGGGGAAGGCACCGCCCAGCTGTGCGACCCCAGGGAAGACCGCCCCTGCCCCTGTGCCTGTGCCTTCCCGGCTGGGCAGGCAGGACGGCCCCTGCACTCAGGATATTGGTGTGATGGACCCAGTGGGTGTCGTTGAGCCAGTCAGCCCCACTCGTCTGCTGCAGCAGCCGCTCGTAGGTGAGCCGCAGGTAGCTCATGTCTTCCAAGTCCAGGCCAGAGTTCCAGATATCATACAGGATCGTCATCTGCTCAAACTCACTGCGGGGCTCGAAGGAGGGGAGCGGCGGGG
>NW_006159706.1:1057257-1058004 GCF_000334495.1 Tupaia belangeri chinensis
GGAGCGGAGGCTGCGCGGCCGCAGGGCCCCCTCCCCATCACTGCTGCTGCTGCTGCTGCTCTCAGAGGACTCGGATTCCTCTTCTTCCTCCTCCTCTTCCTCCTCGCCCTCCTCTGGCTGCAGCTGCAGTTGTGGCTGCTGTTTGGGCTCTTCTGCCTCAGCTACTACCACCTCAGGGGCCTCCAGAACCTCGTCTGCTGGGGAGCTGAACAGTGCGGCCGGGGCAGGAACTGGCTCTGGAGGCCGAGGGGCTGGCGTGGAGGGTGTGGGTTTGACAGCCAGGGCATAGTTGTGCTCCAGGAGGATGTGGCTGAGCAATGGGCCAGGGCGATCGGCCTCATCAGATGTCTCTGTGGCCTCTGAGTCGTCGCCAGTGGGCAGAGCAGCCAGCCCTCGCCGGGCTGGGGTCAGAGCCAGGTCGGCCAGTACAGCCAGGTCTACTTCTGTCCCCGGTTCTGTCTCTTCTTCCTCAGTGGAGCGGCCTCGACCTCCAGCCCGGCCACGCCCACCTCGGGACACCTCCTCAGGCCAACTCTTGACCAGAGATGCGTGATCCAAGGGCAGGTTACGAATGGTCCGCTCCACGCCACGAGGGACTTTTCGAGAGACAGGGCCAGGAGACTTGGCCTGCGGCGGGGCAGCTGGGGGTGGCTCTGGGGCTGGCACATCCTCCACGGCAGAGAAGGAGACAGTTTTCCGTCGTTTTTTGGGTGGGGGCAGGAGGGGGATGGGAGAAGAGGGGCGCTC
>NW_006159706.1:1059040-1073850 GCF_000334495.1 Tupaia belangeri chinensis
AGGACCTGGGAAGAAAGCACACAGGAGGATGGTCATGGGGGGACCAGCAGTTAGTGTAATGGCTATGTCACTGAACTCCAACATAGCCAACTGCGGTTCACGTCCCGGACCCAGTGGCTTAAAACTCATGCCAGGCACATGTGTGTGTGCGTGCCCAAAGTCCCGAGAGGAGAATGGAGGAGAAGGGATTGCGGCATGGCCATCCCCTCTGGGGGGTGATTTCTCGCTTTCTGTCTCTCTCTGTCTGGCAAGCGCATGCGCCCGATAGCAAAAACTTCTCAAAAAAAAAAAAAAAAAGGATGGTCAGCTTCTAGGCCTGACACCATCACACAGAACTGTGTAGGCAGGGCCTGGGCTCAGGTGGGTCCTGCCACCTCCTTTCAACAGGCTGTGCTTACTCTTACTACTACAGCCCTGAAACCTCAGACAGACAGAAACACCCTCCTCACTGACAGAACACATGCCTGCCTCTCTTCCCCAACAGGTCCTCAGCACTATGGGCTCCTTGACAGGATGGGACTTTGCATCTGCTCGCTCACCATTCAACACACATATCCTGGGCACCGACTGCACGGGGCAGAGAACACGTGGAGCAGACACACTGTGCCTGTCCTTGCAGAGCTCCAGCCCACCCAGAGACAGTCACACGGAGCAAACGATAACCCAGCTAGCTGCAGGGAGTGGGGCTGGGGGTGCTCACCACAGGCACCCAGATTCTAGCCATCACACCATGACTGCTGGTGTCAACTACCCCTAATGAGTGGGCACACAGACCATACAATTTAGACTGGCTGCGGTCTGTAATGAGGCCCTAATACGTGGGATTTGAACTAAATATCCATTACCTCAATTACAAAAATATTCATGGTTTAGCAAATATAAAAGATACAATGTGAGAAACTGAATCTTTGTATTAAAATATTTTTATAAAACTTGCCTTCCTTCTGCTCTCGCCCCCTAACAGACTTCCTAGTGTGTATGGGTGGGGGAGTCAGGAGCGTCTCCCCTAAAGAAGCTCCAGGTAAAGTGGAGATCCGGCTGCCTGTGAGCAGCTGGGGTTGTCTCCCCAGCTCATCCCACCCCTCCAAGCACACCTTCCCTCACTTCTCCCTCACCCATGGAGAAAGCCTGTATGGAAACTTCAGATCCATTCAGCGCCACCTCCTTTATGAAGCTCTGCCCAGCTTCTTTAGACCTTGTAACCGCTTCCTCTCAGAAACAAGGCTGGAAGTCTCCACAGCTAGTGTTTATGCGGGTGTAACAGATTAGCACTTTGTGTCTAACGCCAATCCAATCCAAGCCTTTCCGCTTCTATAATTCTCATGACCACCTGAGAGACAGGCTCTGTACTACAGACAAGGAAACTGAGCAGTCATTCATTAGTACCCTGCCTGAGGTCACATGGTCAGCAGACGACAGCGAGATCTGCACACAGGCAGTGGGTTGAATTAGTGCTCTTAACTGTACCCTACTTTGCTCTGGATGTCCCATGGACTCAGTGGCTTCACATCTGGCTCCACCACTCACAGGGCTAAGGGCAGTCGGCACCAAGCCTGGCCCGAGCAGGCAGTGATCAAAGACACTCCCTACTGGCACTCTGAGCAAAGCCCTTGGCTTGCTGAGTCCCAGGCTCTGGGGACCAGCTGGGGGTCTGGGCCAGCAGAAACCAGCACTCAGAAGCTGTGAAGCCCCAAGGCCTTGTTCCAGGCCTTCCAGTTTCTAGGAGTTTCTCCCCTCTTCTCCTTCCCACCAACTTCAGACAGCCTCCCCAACTCAACCCGGCCAGTGTCCTCTGGAAGCCTGGCTGTTAAGGAGAACAAATTCCCCTCCTCTCAGCTGTTTATTCACATGGACTTCCGTTTGCTCCCTGTCCTGAGGAAACATGCCCGCATCTCTCATCTAGGAGACAACTTTCGAGATGCCTGCACAGTCAGTTAACTCCCACCTTTCTCTGAGAATTACTCTCCTCATACCTGCAGAGTCATGGGGGAGAGGCCTCAGAAGCCTGTTTCTATTGCATGAGCTACCCCCTTTCTCCGCGGCCATCACTAAGTAACACTGCTGAGATGGTCACCTGACCTAAGTCAGCCCAACCAGAAACTTGAGCATAAAGATCTATGGAAGGAGTGGGTCTACTCGTGGCCAGGTCAGCGATGGGAAGGGGCAGACACCCTTGCTGGATGGAGCAGCAGAGAAAGCCATTTGCGTAAGGAAGAACAAACTAGAGTGGAAGAAGAAAACCGAGTCCTGAAGGGTGTGGGTCCATCTTTGGGTTCTACAAGACAGGTCATATCCTGTAAATGGATCCCTGTTGTTATTTAAACAGACTAAAACTGCTTCCTGTTATGAGAGACCCAATGAGTCTTCAAAGACCCCCCCACTCCCCAGGAGCCATAGCTCATCCTTGGGAGGCAGATGTGGGGTGCCCTCTGCTGCATTCCCAAGCTCTCTCCTAGGCTCTTGCCACAGGGCAGCATGTCCCTTGGCCACCTGGACTTCCCTGTCATGCCCTCTCATTCTCTAAAGACCAAGGAATCTGCCTTAATAGGCTTCTCTCTTTTTAAAAGAAAACTTTTATTTATTTATTTAAATTTATGGAGCCAGCAGGTGGCATGGTGGTTGAGGTGCTGGACACTCTCACATGGCCAACCACAGTTTAAGTCCTGGATCTAGAGGCTTACTTTCTCACTTTCCCTCTCTCTCTCTCTCTCTCTCTCTCTGGTCAAATTAAAACACATGAATGAATAAAGTCTTAAAAATGATGTAAAAAATACATTTATTTATTATTGTAACTATTTTTAAATTTTGCTACAGGGCACATGCACTCACCAGAGAGATATGAGAGAGAGAGAGAGAGAAAGCCACCAGGTCTGGGACTCAAACCATGGTTGGCCATGTGGCCATGTGGGAGTTTGGCACCTTAACCACCACCACCACACCATCTGCTGGTCCCAATACCCAGTAAGCTTCTCCTTTTCTACCTCTGTCACCTACCTAAGGGATCTTACTACCCAACCTGTTTATCTGATGTTCACATCTCTAGCGACCTCCTTCACTCATCCTGAACTACCCTCCACCAGTTAGTCGCCTGACCTGAAACTCCCTAGAATGATTCCCTTGTGGAGGTTTTTTGTCATAGTTTTTTGTCTCTGTGAGTGTAGGGGAGCACCCCTAACAGGGTCTTCAAGCCATGATCTACCCCCACCCTCAACCATTCCAGATGACAGACACACATGTGCTGGGTATGTACAGGAAGACCTTGAGATGGAACCTGGGACTTTTTCATGTGGATCCAGCTGCACTACTGCTATGCCACCGCCTGGCTCCCATCTTTTTTTTTTAAGTTTTTGCTATAGGGCACGTGTGCTAGCCAAAAAGACAGAGAAATCACGCCCCAGGGGGGATGGCCATGCCGCAATCCCTTCTCCTCCATTCTCCTCTCGGTATCTTGGGCACGCACACACACATGCGCCCAGCGTGAGTTTAAGCCACTGGGTCCAGGACTCAAACTATGGCTGACTACATGGGAGTCCAGCAACATGGCCATTATGCCAAGTGCTGGTCCCCTGGTTCCTATCTACCTTGGATTCTTACACATAAGCTTCCTGACCCACTAGTCCAAATTCTCATTGTTGTTTTTGTGGTTCACCCCACTGTATCTATTCAATCTACCATCCCTCGGTCTCCCTCCAGTCCAGCAAAAATTAAATTCTTCTCAATTAGCTTCTTTCTTGGGACCAGCAGTTGGCATAATGGCTATATAGCTGGGCTCCCATGTAGTCAACCGCGCTTCGAGTCCCAGACCTGGTGGCTTAAATTCATGCCGGCACGTGTGCATGCGTGCCCAAGATCCTGAAAGGAGAATGGAGAAGGGATTGTGGCATGGTCATTTCCTCCAGGTGTGGGGTGTTTTCTGTCTGTCTGGCGAGCGCGCAAATGCCCAATAAAAAAAACCTTACAAAAAAAAAAAAAAAAAAAAAAAAAAAGCTTCTTCCTTTGTCTCATTCAAACTCCAGGCCCTCTCCTGTCTCATCCCCGGGCCTCAGTGGCAGCAGAGTTTCTACACTCTTGGCAAGCCTGGTTGACTTTCAACCGCACTCCCCACTCCCATCACTTCACAAGGTTCCTACTCCACCCAGCCCTTCACGTTCCTACTGCACAGAGCTAAAAAAGGGGCTTCATCCATGAAATCTCCCATCTCCCTGCCTGCCCACTAGCCCACCCTTCCACCTTCCTGGGAAGGCCACTCCAGCAAGGCCTACTCTCGTTCCTGGAACATCTACCTGCCTCACCTCCCTTCAGTGTAGGAACGTGCCCAAATCTTGCCTATTAGGAAAGCTGAATCCTGCACTGTTTTCTTGCTATCTTCTCCTGTCCCAGCTGGGGAACCCTGAGCTTACTCCAGCATTTCGCTAAGCCTCCAATTCCTCATCTATAAATTGTGAATAACAGAGATGCTGTGAGGACTGAACGAGAAAAAGAATTTTCAACATGCTATGCCTACAGCCTGGTACACATTAAGAATGCAGTAGAAGTTAGCTAATATGTATTATTAATTGTGACTCCTCAACTCTCTCTGTTCTTAACAAGAGCCTCCCTTCCAGAAGACTGGGTATCTCACTCCTAATACCCTATAACTTGGCTTCTGTCTGAACCACTCAACTGAAATTGATAAGGTCACAAATGACCTCCCAACTGTCAAATCTAACAGACACTTTTTCTATCTCACAGCCCCTCTTGTGGCCTTAGGAAATAGACCACTCCCTCCTTTTTAAAACTGGGGTTTCTCTTGGTATTCAAAACTCACCACTCTCTGGTTTCTTTCCCTCTTCTCTGATCAGGCCTTTCAGCTTCCTCTGGCTCCCCTTTGCCCACCTATTGCTTATAGGACTTTAAAGCTTGAGCACTCTTCCTTCCAATTCCATTCATCACCCTAGAGTATATAAGAGAATTCACATCTACACTTCCACCATTTCCTCCAGTCTACTTACTGTTCCTTCCCATGCTTCAGACCAATTAAACATTTATTTTCTTTATTCATACTACAGTGAGTGTGTGTGCTATGAAAGTGTGAGACAGACAGAGGGGAGCACCAGGATCTGGTCACGCTGCAGTCCCCTTCTCCAGCCCACTGGATCTTAGGCCCTCACATGTGTGCCTGGTGTGCTTCAGGCAGACTGGGCCAGCAATTCAAACCATGGTCATCATGTGGGACTTGGCTTCTCTTGGGCACGCATTACTGCCATGCCACATAGCCAGCCCAGAGCTTTGAATCTATTTATCTGATGAGGTTTCTACCTGGAGGTCCCAGAGACATCTCAGACTCAGCCCCAATTAAACTCTTTGTTTCCTTTTTTTTGGGAGAAGTCTTTTTTTTGTTTTGTTTTTGTTTTTTCGCTATAGGACGTGTGCGCTTGCCAGACAGGCACAGAGAGACATAGAGACAGAAAGCGAGAAATCACCCCCCAGAGGGGATGGTCACGCCACAATCCCTTCTCCTCCATTCTCCTCTCGGGATCTTGGGCATGCACGCACACGTGCCCGGCATGAGTTTTAAGCCACCAGGTCCAGGAGGCGAACCGCGGTCGACTACATGGGAGTCCAGCGACATAGCCATTACGCTAACTGCTGGTTCCCATCTTTGTTTTCCTCTTAATCCTGACTCTCCTTCCTGTGTTTCCTTTCCTAATGAGTAGTTGAGCCAAGTCATCTAACTCCTCAATGTCTCTCAACTCTTCCCCCCAACTTCTGTTCTCCTGCACTTCGTTATAACCCCTCTGCTTTGGTCCACGCCCTTATCTCACCTGCATCTCTTCAAACTTCCTAAATGTGGGTCCAGCAGTTAGCATAATGGCTATGTCGCTGGATTCCCATGTAGTCGACTGCAGTTCGAGCCTCGGACCCAGTGGCTTAAACTCATGCCGAATGCATGTGCATGCGCGCCCAGGATCCCGAGAGGAGAATGGAATAGAAGGGATTGCAGTGGCAATTCCCCCTGGGAGATGATTTCTCGCTTTCTGTCTCTCTGTCTCTGTCTTTCTGGCGAGCGCACGTGCCCCACAGCAAAAACCTCTTCAAAACAAAACCAAACCTCCTAACGTCACCAACTCACCTTCTTCCTTCCTCACCTCCTCCTCCTCTTTCCTCCTAGAATGGTATTTCTGTAATGCAGATCTACCAACTCCCTTTCCTTCTCCTGCCCCCTTGATAATGTTGATGCCTTCTGACCTGCCTTTGACCCCAGTGCTGCCTGATGAACTTGGGAGAGGCTGGAGAGACATGAGAGCAGTGTGACAAGTACTTCCACTCCTTTCCTCTTGGTGTCTGGCCCTGAGAAAGTATGCCAGCACTAAGAGGTCTCCCTGTGGCCACTGCCTGTCTCAGACCACAGATTCTCACTAACACCTAAGTAGAAAGCCCCCGGAAGGCCACATGCGTTTTTGAAGCATATCCTGAAAACTGACTTATTTAATGCCATCCTCAACCAGGCTTTCACCATAGTTGCTTACTGTAACAGCCTCAAGTCAGTCTCCCTGCATCCCCTCTGGCCCTTCTCTAAGTTTTCTCTACACTGCAACTTTTCAAACACAACGTTCTTCTGATGGCTTTCTATTGCTCTCAAGATAAAGCCCAAATTCCTAACAAGGCCTGCTCATTTTGCATGGCCCAGCCCTTGGCCACCTCACCAGTTTCAGCCACTCCAGCTCCCCTGCTCTCGATTCTCCAGGTTAGCTTCTCTTGCAGTTGTTCACCTGCTGTTTCTCCTGCCTTAAGGCCTTTGCTCATGCTAATTCCCTTTTTCTGCCTGCTTGCCTAGACTTCAACCCAATCCTGTTTCAGCAGGGAAGTCCTTCCCAAGTCTACAGACAGGCTCAGATTCTAAATACTTTTCCTTCATGGTGCTTATCACAGTCTGTAGTCAGACTTTTTTCCGTTTTTATTTCTCAACTAAACTGTCTCTCTCAGTAGACTATAAGCTGTATGAGGGTGAGAAGAGTGCCTGCTGGGCACCTACTGATTGGCTGTAGCATGTACCCAATAAATATCCACTGCCCTAATGAACACTTCACTGAGCAAGACAAATTACGTGTATATGCTATAAGTTAACTGACCATGCACATCCACAAAGGAACGTAAAGACAGAACTATTTTCTGAGTTAATGCTGCTAAGACCATCATAAGCCCCATCACAACATTTTGGTCCCATAAATAACAGGCTATTCCATCTAGGTTTGTGTAAGGATATTCCACTTTCTAATGTCTGCACAAGGACAAGATCACCTACCAACATACTCCTAACACACTTCTCAGAACAGCCTCACCATTAAGTGATGCACGCCTATGACTGTTTCCTACCTATTTGTGCATGTAATCACCTACACATACACACTACACATTAAGGATCAATGTGCTTGAGGAAAATTAGGATGAATTTAATTTGATACAGGGCGTGTGCACTCACTGGGGAGAGATAAAAAGAGCGTAAGTGAGAAATCACTTTCTAGGGGGAATGGCCACATTAATCCCTTCTCCACTTCCCTCTCAGGATTTTAGGCACACATGCACTCACCATGATTTTCAAGCTGTTGGGTCTGAGACTTGAACCTCAAAGTCAGCTATGTGGGATCCAGCCAACTTAGACTCCACGCTACCTGCTAGCCCCGTGTAGGATGAATTTATTAACTGAAGAATTTTCTCCTTAACTTACATGGGAGGAGACCATCCTGTTTTACTTTTAGTAGCCAAACACCCTGGCTGGCTCTGTGAACCACCACAGCAGCGCAGTGTGTTAGGCCATAAATATCTCCAATGAGGGAGGGACAGATAGACTTGAGTATTTTTCCAATGAAGTCACACAACTGGATACAATCAATAAATGCAGTTTCCACTGTTCTCTCACAAAGACGCAAAGATCAAATCAACACCACCCTCTACCACTGACCTGCAGGTCTTGCTGGAGACTTCTCCTGTTCTGGGAGCGGTGGGACCGGGGAACCTGCAACCGTCTCTGGCTCAGGCTCCTCCACAGGCTTTGGGAGAGGCACGGAGACTTCTCTGGGGGGCGGTGAGACTGAGGGAACCGTTGTTGGGTGCTCCTCTTCCTCTTCATCTTCAGAAGACTCGGATGAAGAGGAGGATGATGAGGAGGAGGAGGAGGAAGAGGAGGAAGACGAAGAGCTGGAGGAGCTGCTGCTCTCGGAGTCCGATGTGCTATCATTCTCACCATCTGAGTCAGCATACAGAGAACATTTGGAGGACGAATCGCTTTCCTCGTCCTCGCCTGGAAATCCAGAAGTGGTAATCAGGCGAGGTGGGACGACCCTTCTTTGGTCAAGCTACAGGTTCATTCACTGACTCACTACCGTGGATGTGAAGCTCTACCCTAGGAGTTGAAAGGTCTGAGGGGACTTCAAAAAGTTCACTGGAAAATGAATTAAAGCACCAGCTTACTTTGGTGCCAAAATAAATTTTAAAGCTACACATAGTTGTATAATAATACACATTTTCCATGGACTTTTTTGAAAATCTCGTGTATGTCAAGGAGCTGGATAAGCAAGCAAAGTGTTCCAAGTGTGGTAATCATCAGCATAAGGTGTGAGGGAGCACGGTGAGGATGAGCCCTGGACTCTGTCTGGAGAAGCAAGTCAAGGAAGGCATCCTTGAGGAGGAGGAGATGCTGAAATCAAGGACAGAGTCCACCAGCAGGTAAGGGGCTTAAAGAGGTCAAAGGCAAGAGAAGGTGGAGATCTGGAGACTGGCAGGCTGTTTGCTCTGATACCAAATCTTTTCCCCAAGTGGGTCTTCGGGACATGACTATGGAAGGGATCCTGGGGTGAAATAAACAGAAAATATTGTATTTAAGAAATCTATGAACTTCACAGTCTTTGAGGAACGTAAGTGGGGGAATTAGGACAGAAGGTGGTGGTGCCTGGGGAGGGGACTGGTGAGACAGAGCTGAACTGGCAGGCACGGGCTAGACTATAAACGGTCTATACTGACAGGCTGAGGAGTCACCCTGGGGAGAGCAGGAAGCCAGGAAAACATTTTCCAGAGGAAAATAACAGGTCAGGGGTACATTTTAAAGAAGATAACCCTACCAGCAGTCTGGGAAAATAAAGTGGAAAGGAGGAAGAAGAACAGAAACAGAGACAGGGAAATCAGTCGAGGCACCACAAGAATCTACTTGAGGAAGGCAGGGTAGCAGGAACAATGGGGCCACAAACTTGAGACATCTTCAGGAGACCAAACTGGGTAAAATGTGTATGCAAAGGGGTCTGCAACTTGGACTCTTAGCACACAACCCTGCCCCCTGCTTCACTGAAGAGAGGCCCTTAGGCCATCATTCTTGCCATCCTGTCTTCTACTGAAATGGCACTTCTCAGAGGCATTCCTTGCCCATCATATGGAAAATAGTGATTCTTTCCCGTTTCCCAACCCTATCACTCTACCTAATTAACCTATGTTATTCGGAGAAGCACAAGTCTCTACCTGAAGTGCTAGTATTTGTTCATTTGTTTGCCAAGTCTCCTCCCCACCTCCAACAAGTTCTGCAAAAAGCAGGACCATATCTGTCATGGTTGCTGCTGTGTCCCCAACACTCATCATAGCACCTGCCAAAGAGGAGGGGCTCACTACGTATTTCTGAACAAATGAATGAAAAGGAAGACTAAACCATGTACCCAAGGCCTCAATGAATGAGTAACAAACAGGTGTTCAGCTGAAGCACAGAGGAGTGTCTGGTGATGGCAGCTGTGAGGAGGGGAGAGGGAGGCACGACTTGGTGGCTGGGCCTTAAAGGAAGAGCAGTGCTGAGAGGCACCATCTGGCGGCATCGAGGGGCAGGAGGAGAACGCAGCAGTGCTTGGGAAAGTAGCGGGCTCTGGTGGGTTGTCCTCAGGCAAGCTGTGTTTCAGTGGGAGAGGTAAGCAGGAGGCAGCATTGTGAGTACTGGGTTACTGTTTCCAAGGGGCCCAGGGTTCCAAGGATATGGCTAAAACAGTTGTTCCTTGTGGAGGACAAAGGTGGCCAATAAATCCAGCAGGAAGTAAGGTGAGCCCCCCAACCAGAATTCTATGCAGTGGTCTGCGCTCACCATCTGATGCCTCTGTCTCCTTCTTAGTGGTATCCACAGCGTCTTCTCGCTCTTCATCTTCCTCATCTTCCTCGTCGTCTTCCTCATCCTTTAGGAAAAGAGACAAATAGGGACTCAGGAAAGGCACAACTGGTCCTCTACGAGGCATAGCTGCCTGGGCTCCAGCCCAGAGAAGCTGGCTATGGGTACAGGGACACTAGCAGGGACTGGGTGCCCTCACCGCTCACCTTCTCTGAGGAAGACTCCTGGGATGCCTCTTCCCCTTCGCTGTCCAGAGCAAAGGATTTGCGGTGCTTGCCCTGGGTCTTGCCTCGCTCTTCGTCTCGCTTTGGGGGCTTGGTCCCTGATCGTCCTGGCTCTCCAGCCTCCTTTTCTCGCTCAGGGTCTGGGCCGGGTAAGGCAGTACGGTAGGGCAACTTACCATCAACAAAAAGTTACCATTCCCCGACCCCATGCAAGAAGCTTTACATACACTACTACCCAACTCCTGACCAGTTCTCGATCTACAGACAGGAAGCTGAAGCTCAGTAGAAGAACACAAAACTTTCACAGGTACCTAACACTTCATGCAGTTTATTTTTAAATTCCACCCTTTTAACTGCTCATCCTTTTCTCAGTCTGATGGAAGAGAGAGCTGACTTGATATGCCTGGCCCAAGAGTACTAAGGCCAATGGGTCTCCAGAGAAGCAATTCTGACTCAATGAGGAGGGTTCCCAGCCATGTAAGTTGTCAACCACTAGCTCAGACCAACTGGGAGGAAGGTTGTAGGAGAACATAGCATTAGATGCTGAACTTAGGTAGATGACTTGCTTAACTTCGAAATCCTGTGATTCTAAAGTCATTTCTATTTTAAGGGGAGAAAAACTAAGATAGAGAACATAAATCATATTAGAATAAGAACCACAACTAAAACTCAGGGACAATTCTCTACCTGCTTCTAGAGCCTCTCAGAACAGCTTTATTTTATTTATTTATTTTTTTGGAGAGGTTTTTGCTATAGGGCGCGTGCGCTCACCAGACAGACAGACAGAAAGCGAGAAATCACCCCTCACGGGGGATGGCCACGCCACAATCCCTTCTCCTCCATTCTCCTCTTGGGATCTTGGGCACACACGCACATGCACTCTGCGTGAGTTTTAAGCCACCGGGTCCGGGATGCAAACCATGGTCGACTACATGGGAGTCCAGCAACATAACCATTACGCTAACTGCTGGTCCCAGGACAGCTTTATTTTAACCCTGTACCAAAATCTCTACTTGGCTCCTTGCCTTCAAGACCTCCTGATCCCACTGTCTCTGCCTCTAAGCATAATTCCAACCAGAACTAAGCGGCCTTCCCTGCTCTCCTGCCTGACATCCCACTCACCATCTTCATCTTCTTCAGCCGGAGTTGAGGGCCTGGGCCTCTTTTCTTCACTGGCCTCTGAAATTTCTGATGGCTCTTTCCGTTTTACCTGGAGGGCAGGGCCCGTTTAGGACTCAAACAGTCACGGTTCCCGACTACCCCTGACCCAAGGAGGAGGGTGGGCCCCCTCTTTCCCCTGCCCCACCCTACTTGGCAAGACCACAGTTTGGTACCTTGAATGAAGGCAGCCGTAAGGCCCCTCGCAGCCCGGACCCAAAGGCAAAGGCCTCAATGCCTGTAGTACCCCCACTCTTGGCCCAGTCAACGAGGGACAGCAGGCCTGGCTCTTTGAGCTTTGTCTTTTCTTTATCCTCTTCCTTGGCTTGCTGTTTGGCTGCGTTCTGGAAAGGCTGTAGGCAGTAGGAAAACTGAGCCCCAGAACCTAGACTCCAGGCTTTGCTTCCTGCCTAGAACACTCCCAGACCCCAGGAATAAAGAAAGGCACTCATTTGCTCCTCCACTAACCTGCATCCATATCACGCCTGTACCAGCCCCTAGACAGGTGCTTTCTTACATTTTTGGGAGAGAGGTTTTTGCCATAGGGCATGTGTACTCACCAAAAAATCAGAGAGAGACATAGAGGCAGAAAGTGAGGAATCACCTCCTAGAGGGGATGGCCATACCACAATCCCTTCTCTTCCACTCTCCTCTCGGGAATCTTGGACACGCACACACACACGCCCAGTGTGAGTTTAAGCCAGTGGGTCTGGGACTCGAACTATGGTTGACTACATGCGAGTCCAGCAACATAGCCATTAAGCCAACTGGTGGCCCCTGGACAGGTATTTTCTAGTCAGCCCATCACGCTGAGCCCATCAACCTTAGGAAACTGCAACCGTTCCACTTCACAAATGGTGAGAATGAAAACTGAAGCCCAGAGAGTTAAGGGCTTTGTCCACTGCAGGTGAGCAATGGAGCTAGGACAAAAGTCTTCTGCCTCGCAGGCCCATGCCTGTCCACAGCAATGTCCCCCAACTCCCCTGCCCATTTCCCTCTGTGTGGGGTAGTCTCACTCTCCAACTGCTTTGGCCATCTCTCCTGTTTTGAGCTGTGCAGCCTGGCAAAGCCAGAGATCTATTTCCTTGAGTGGCACCCAGGGTTCCCCAGCCTGACACTGGCCCTTACCTTGGCCTTCTCCTCCTTGCTCTCCCACCACTGGTCAAAGGCTCCAAAGGCCACGTTCTCCACCATCTTGCGGTTGAGGTCTCGCTGCATGATGCTCTTCATTTCTTGGACTAGGGTGGCTAGCACCCGGCCCACAGTGCCTGCTGACGGTAGGGCCTTGCCCTCTGCCAGCTCTGCTTCCTCTCTGGGAGGTAGCCGGGTCTCTTCTCCCGAGACTGAGGCAGAGGGCAGGGGCTCAGATGTCATAGGCAAAGGCAGGTGGTAGGCCTCCCGGGAGTATGCCCCTCGGCCTTCTTGCCCTTGAGAGTACAGAGCATAGGGCAAGCTATAGGCTGCCTCCTGTGGGGGTGGGAATGGGAGGAAGGCCTCCCCAAAGGCTCCACCAGGAGGACCAGCAGAGGCAGCAGGCAATCCCTTCCCCTGCCGCAGCTGGTGAAGCCGAGTTAACATCTGGGTCTGCATCTGGAAGGACATGGGCATTCCTCCCCACTGAGCCCCAAGTCGATCCATGAGTTCCAGGGAGTTCACAAAGTCATAGATGTGTGGAGGTGGTGGAGGCGGTGGAGGGTACTCAGGGGGCGGTGGCCCGTCAGGTCGGGGTGGGAGGAGGTAGGCAGGTTGGTGAGGGGTGTCGGGGCTGGAGGAGGTGAGCCACCCCTGTCATCATCGGAGATCTCCATGTCCTCTCCAGAAGAGCATGGAGAAGCCTGTGGGGGTGCAGAGGAGGGTCACAGAGAGATACTGCCTGTCCCCTGGGGTTTTCTTCAAATCCCTGTTCTCATGCCTAGTTCACCTCCCTCTCCCCCAGGGCCCGATCTTGCCTCCAGACCCCAGGTACCTCCTCTGGCCGACCCCAATCTCACCTGGTTCTGTCCGTTGGCCTTGGGAGATTCTCGGGTAGCCCCTGGTTCCCCACTCCCTGTAGGTGCCACATCCTCAAAATTAGCTGGGGCTGGAGGGGGTGTGCAGGGCCCATGACCAGATCCAGAAGGCACCTCACTCCCTGCGTCTCTAGCCCCAGGGCCTTCACTGCTGTTCTCTTCCTCCTCCTCTGTATCAGAGGCCAGGAAAGAAAACTTGGAGCGCTGCTCCTTCAGCAGCATCTCAATGCGGGAATCCAGGCTGCTGTGCTGAGCAAAGGGCACACTCTCATTGGTGGTCTCTGGGGCCGGGGAGCCGGAACGGGCAGGTGAGGCTGGGCGGGGGGATGTCCGAGCTTCTTCTCTCTCAGGGCTGGGCCCCCCACCTCCCCCACCTCCACCAGGTTCTGGAGGCTCTGGAGGTGGAGCCTCTGAGACAGGGGGTCGGTAGTCCTGGTCAGCTGGCCGGCTGGGCTCAGGAGGCAAGTATGAGGTGTAGGAAGGTGGGAAGCGCTCAGGTGTGTTTTCTGCGAAAGAAGCCCCAGGAGGCTCCTCTCGAGTTGTTCGGCGGGGTGGGTAAGAACTATGACGTTGGTAGCGATTCCAGCTTTCGTAATACGCCGGATAGGTTGAGTCAGAACCACGAAATTGAGAGGACGAGGATGACGAGGAGGAGGAGGAGGAGGTTGAAGACAATGAGGACGAAGAGGAGGAGGATGCGGAGGTGGCTGCAGTGGTGGCTGAGATGGCTGTAGAGGCAGTGGTGGGGGCTGAAGATGCTGAGAAATGGCGGCGGGAGAAGGAATCTTGGTAGCTGTTCTCTGACCGCCGGGGCTTGAAGGAGGTCGAAGTGGTGCTGGAGAAGAAGCAGAGGAGTTAGCTGGGCTCATCTCCACATGACCGCCCCGAGCTTCCTGGGTCTCAGTGCCCGAAGCCTTGCTATACTGCCCACCAAAGAAATGTTGGGTTCCTAGCCAGTGAGTTCCCTGAGGATCACAAGTTGTTGGTCGAATCCACAAACAAACTAGGGCAGATAACTCCCAGCTCCCTCTTAAGAGACGTGGTAGCCCCCAACATCTGATGGCTGGGGCTCTGATGGAGTCTGCTCTGTACCTGCTGGAGTAGGCAGAGTCCTGAGAGTAGGGGGTGCTGCCCCGAGATGTGTAGGGAGTTCCTTGGGAGGACTGAGGGGTAAACTGGCCAAAGGAAGATGGGGTGTCTTGTCGGCTGCTGGAGAAGCTTGTATCCTGGGAGCAGGGAGTGCCATTGCCAGGGGTGCCCACCACAGCAGTGCCTGCTGGATAGGCAGCTGTGTCAGAGGAAGAG
>NW_006159706.1:1073881-1080728 GCF_000334495.1 Tupaia belangeri chinensis
GGGATTCAGTCTAGAGGAAGAGTGAGGCAAGGAGGGAAAAAAAGAGATTATGCACTATGTGAAAACTTACCCTTCCCCAGACTAAGAATCCTAGTTCCTGTCTGTTGAAAATATCTAGACATCCTTTCTTGGTTCCTTCTATACTCAACAGTGCAATCCAAAACCTTCTAAAGACTGTTCCTGCTCCTGGCACCCTGGTACTGTGCCCACGTGCTAGAGTTGTAGCAGACACAAGCTTCTCACCGTCTCAGTGGCTGCACCAGAGCCCTGGAACTTCTCGCTCAGGGCCTTGCCCCCGGTGGGCACAGTCTGAGGGGTGTAGGAGCCATTGACAATCAGTTCATAGTACTTCATTCGTTGTTGTCCTGGAGGGAGGGAAATGGGAAGCAACAGTCACATGGAAAAGACAATTCCTTCCTGATTTGGTATTCCTGTTTCTTTCTTTAATTGCCAGAAGTTGCATATACTTGCTATGGACAAGAGAGAGAAAGGGGGAGAGTGAGAGAATCCCCTAACAGGGCATGGTCCGGCACAACCCCTTTTCCTCCATTTCTCCATCTTGTCCAGGTTTTGGGCGTACATGCACACGCACCCTGCACGTTCGGCTAGGGCTTGAACCATGGTTGGCCATGTGGGATCTGGCTACATGCAGTGCTGAAATTGCAGGGCCAACCCACCTGTTTCTTTCTTGGGCCTACTTCTCAGACTCTTAGTTTTTGGAATTTTAGTTCTCTGATCTTACTCTATCTGTGGGGACTGGTACCTCATCTCTTCCTCTCAACTACTCTGACCATTTTGTAACACTTTAGTTTCTACCTGTACACATTACTACTCTAGACAACCACTAGTAGAGACAAGCTAGACCGAAGCGTTGGTACCCCAATTTTATAGGCTTAAGAAAAACTGACCTGCACAGTGTCACGAGATTGGTGAGTGGAAAACTGAAACTCAAACAGCCTGCCTGATGCTAAATCTCCCCATGCTCTTTAGCCCATAATGGTACAGAAAGGCAGCCTGAGGACTAAATGCAACCCACAATTCAATTTTATTTATCTTTGGGGGAATATAATATTTTAAAACCATGAGATTTCACCAAAACCATCTTAATTTCTAGCTGTTGTTTTGCTGTTATTATTACAAGGCTCATGTACACATCAGAATAAGATGTCACACCATGACCCCCCTCATCTCGGCCCCATACTCAGCAGTCCCCTGGCCTGTCGGGATCTTGGGTGTATGTGCACCTAATATATTTTCGGGTTGACCTGGGGATCTGAACCTGCTGTCACCTATGCACTGCGGTACAGTTTGCTACCAATCGTGCCACCAGGAAGAACCTGATTTTTCTTTTAAAAATCAAATCTGAAGGGTGGTGCGGTAGATGAGGTGCTGGACTCCCCCATGGCCGACTGAGGTGTGAGTCATGGACCTCATGACTTCCTTTCTCATTTTCCTGTTCTCTCTCTCCCTCTCTCTCTGATCAAATTAAAAAATAAATAACAAGGGGACCAGCAGTTGGCATGGTGGTTAAGGTGCTGGACACTCTCACATGGCTGACCATGGTTCAAGTCCCAGACGTGGTAGCTTACTTTCTCATTCTCCCCCGTCCCTGTCCCTCTCTCTGTGTCTCTCTCTGATCAAATTAAAAAATAAGTGAATGAATAAATAAAATTAAATAAATAATTCTTTATAAAAACTACCGTAGTTGGGACCAGCAGTTAGCGTAATGGCTATGTTGCTGGACTCCCACATAGTCGACCACAGTTCGCGTCCCGGACCCGATGGCTTAAAACTCATGCAGGGCATGTGTGCGTGCGTGCCCAAGATCCCGAGAGGAGTACGGAGGAGAAGGGATTGCGGTGTGGCCATCCCCCCTGGGGGGTGATTTCTCGCTTTCTGTCTCTCTGTCTGTCTCTGGCAAGCGCATGCGCCCTACAGCAAAAACTTCTCAAACAAAAAAAACAAAACAAAACAAAACAAAACTACAGTAGCAAACAAAATTAGATAAAGAAATGATTCTTTAAAAAAATTTAGAGGCAGATCGAGTAATGGTTTCATCACTGGACTCTCACATAGTCTACAGCGGTTCTAGTCCTGGACCTGGTGGCTTAAAACTCACACAAGGGGGGGAGGAACCAGCAGGTGGCATGATGGTTAAGGAGCTGGACAGGCCCACATGGCCAACTACGGTCCAAGTCCCGGACCTGGTGGCTTGCTTCCTCACTTTCTCTCTCTCTCATCAAATTAAAATGAATGAATAAATAAAATAAAATAGGGACCAGCAGTTAGTGTAATGGCTATGTCACTAAACTCTCATGTAGCCGACCATGGTTTGAGTCCCAGACCCGGTGGCTTACGCCAGACACATGTACATGCGAGCCCAGGGTCCCAAGAGGAGAATGGAGGAGAAAGGATTGCGGTGTGGCCATCCCCCTTGGGGGGGATTTCTCGCTTTCTGTCTCTCTGTCTTTCTGACAAGCACATGGGCCCCATAGCAAAAACCTCTCCAAATAAATAAATAAATAAATAAATAGGGGGCGGGGACTCACACCGGTAGCACAAGCATGCATGCCCAAGATCCCGAGAGGAGAATGGAGGAGAAGGAACTGTGGTATGTCCATCCCCCCTGGGAAGGTGATGTCTCATTTTCTGTCTCTCTGACTCTGTTAAGCACACACTCATCCTACAGCAAAAATCTCTCTTAAAAAAAATGGAAATATTATTTCTTATCCTCACTTGAAAACTGGCTCATGCCAAATAACAGCAGCCTCCTTTAGATGGTGGTATAATCTACAGACTCCACTCCTCCCTACTGCTTTTTTAAAAAAAAAAAAAATTCATTTTGCCAGCAGTACACATACTTGCTGGAGAGTTGACAGAAAGATAAAGGAGACAGAGAAACTGAGAAAGCGCCCTTCTTGGGGGATGGTTACACAACAATCTTCCCTGCATTTCTCTCTCTTTTAAGATTTTGGGTGCACACACATACATCTGGTGTTTTTCAAGCTGCTGGGTCCAGGATTTAATCCATGTGGCTGGCTATGTGGGATCCAGCTGCCTTAACCACACCACCAGCACCATCTGGCTCCCTAATGCTTCTTTTTTTTTTTTTTGAGAGGTTTTCGCTATAGGGCGCGTGCGCTCACCAGACAGAGAAAGACATAGAGACAGAAAGTGAGAAATCAGCCCCCAGAGGGGATGGTCACGCCGCAATCCCTTCTCCTCCATTCTCCTCTTGGGATCTTGGGCATGCACGCACACGCGACCAGCGTGAGTTTTAAGCCACTGGGTCCGGGACGTGAACCGCGGTTGACTACGTGGGAGTCCAGCGACACAGCCATTACGCTAACTGCTGGTTCCCTGGCTCCCTAATGCTTCTTAACAAAGAAGCCCAAACTGCTTTACTTACCTTTACAAATCACTAATTCTCAACCAGGGAATTTCAAAACCAGGGACAGCCCCATAGTCTAGTGGTTAAGAAAGCTGATCCCACATGAGCAACTATAGTTGAATTTCAGCTCCTGCAGCTTGATAAAACACCCTGGGTGCATGCAAATGCATGTCCCAAATCCCAATGGGATGGAGAAATGGAGAAGAGATTATAGTGTGACCATGCCCCATCAGGGGGAGCATCCTATCCCTAGCCCCAGTCTCTGTCTCCAGTAAGCACACACACTTCTGGCAATTAAAAAAATAAAATAAAAATTTCAAAACCAAGAAAACTGACCATTCAGCTGATTTACTAGTTTCTATGAGTTCTATGTAGAAAGCTCCTGCATACAGTTTCTCACAGATACAGTCATGTGCTTGACTACAGGGTGCTGCTCCGACCATAACACGCGCGCGCGCACACACACACACACACACACACACGCACCATAAATACTCTCTAATATTTGAGAATTCTGATTTCAGAAACACATATGGCCCCAATATTCTAGACAAGGAATCATAAACCTGATCTTCTGCCTGACTCCAATATGAATTTACATGTACAAGCTCTGCCGGAAGACCGACCTTGAGCAGTAGGCAGGGAGCTCTCACCTTTGATGTCAAGCTGGGCATGGATGATGTTGCCCATGACAGAGGTAAGGTGGAGGTTTTTGACCGTTTCCTTGGCGCCCCGAGTGCTGGTGAAGAGCACACGGGCCAGGCCCAGGTGCTTGCGAGTACGAGGGTGAAGAAGGATTTCCACCTCTTCCACCTCGCCATACTTTCGGCACATATCCTTCAGGAAGGTCTCCCGCACGTTGTCGTTCAGCCTTGCGAAAGTCACTTCCTTCAGTGGGATCTGTCCGATATAGAACTCATCCAGCTGTGGAGAGGACAAGAGTTGGTCTGGGATCTCAATACTAACCACTGTCCCTTTACCCTTTGGGAACTTTAACAAGATCCATGAGGTTGAGAAAGAAACTGAGGAACAAGGGAAGGGGACAACAAGGGACACCACAGTCATGACCCCTTTCCTCTCTGAACTCTTCTCACCACACAACAATGGCAAGAACCACAAACAAAAAGGTACAAACCAAGGAATAAACCTACATGTTAGCAACTATTAGGTTGTGGGAAAAATCACGATGTACTTTTTTCTATGCAAAGATGTGTCATAACTTTTCTGACAACCCGATAGTTGCAGAGAAGTAATACACAGCTCAGCTTTTACCAAGTGACCACCATGGACTGGGCACTAGAAATACAGAGAGGGGAAAAAAGAGGTTCCCATTCAGACAAGGAGACAAGATAGAAAGACACATGTACAATCACAACAGTATAGTGTCAGCAGAGATATAGACAGTTTGGAAGCCTAAAGAAAATCTGCGTACAGAGTGGGAAACAGGAAAGATTCATTAAGATGGTCCCATTATTTTGGGCTTTCTAGAAAAATAGGAGTTCACCAAAAGGACAAGCATTTCTAGAACATGGAACTGTAAAACCTGGCACTTTCTAAAAGCTGCCAAGTATACAGTGTGGATCTTCTGCATGGGTCTGGTTTTAACGCAGAGGATAAAGCTTGGTCAGGTCAATAACCATACATGATGATTTTCAAAAATGACCACTTGGCGACAAAAGTAAAATAAGAGAACAGTATAATCAAAAACAGAAATGACTGCAGGGTGGAGCATAATAGAATGGCAGCAAGGAAACCAGGTATAATGAATACAATTGGCATTAAAGCAACTGTAATGGGAATAGAAAGACTAAGATAAAAAGGGGAAAAAACTGGCAGGACTTGGTGACAGACTATGCAAGAGTTAAGGCAGGAGACGATCACAGGATGACCCCCAGGTTTCTAGCCTGTGCAGCTGTAGACAGTGGATAGAGAGAGCAAGACTGAGGGAGTAAAGATAATTTGTTGTAAACCTCTTGGGTTTGAGATGTCTATGGGAGCAGTCTAGAGTTCAAGAAACGATGCTGGCTAGATACAGACTTCGGAAAGCATCGACATGTAGGTAACATCTAAAGCCGGGGTGAGAAAGTGTACCCAGATAAAAAGAATAGGATGTATAAAGAAGGGTGAGAGAGCAACACAATCTAATCAGAAAGAAAGAAGAATTAAAAACTAGTGAAGGAAATTAAGAGCCACCAATATTCTAGGTCCAGTTCAAGGCCTGATGAGTATCCAGCTTAGACTGAAAAATGGAAATCCTCTGAGGAAATAAGATGGAGGATCACACAATGACCAAACGAGGAGAGACAGAAGATTCCAGGGAGGCATGGGCACCGGGATATCCCACTGTCATACTGTTCAGGAACACACAGCAATAGACAGATGCAGCAGCTAAACCTGTCTTTACTTCACCCTTCAAGAAATCAAAACCCCTGCCACCAGGATAACTTGCGACATCTCAACTATACCTTTCTAGAAGTATATCTCCTCTGCAGAACAACTCTGTCTCACAGCCTCAGAGGGTGTCAGATCTAGCCGTGCCCCTTGCATTACGAAATACTTTTACTAGGCTACATGAAGACTAGAGTGCCAGGACTGACCCTCCACCCCCTCCAAGGGTCACCACACCAGAAGGCCAGCAGACACCTACCTTAAACTTAGGGACTGGGAGGGAAAAGTCTCTGTTTTTAGACCTGACATGGCAACGAGGGTCTTGGAGGTCTTCGACTGGTATGTACTTTGAGTCCTAGAAAGAAAGCAGGAACAGAAAAATAGCTGAGGGTGAAACCAGGTCGTTGAGCTCTAACAAGTCCATTTGGAGACCGACATGCAGAAGACCTGGGTTCAATTGCCCACTTTTGAGAAGGCAGTCTATGGGCATGGAAGAGCTCAGTAGTAAACGGAGTAACAGAAGAGGAGCCAGGAGTTCCCTAGATAGCAAGGCAACGCCTAGGGCACTCACGTTGACACTGAAGTGGACTCCGTCATAGCGGTACACCTTCTGAGAAGGCCTGCGCAAGGCAGGGTCCAGGGCAGGATCCACAATGAGCTTGTAGTTGCGCCACTGGAAGCTCGGGGCCTTCTGCCCATCTCCCCCACCTTCCTGATCCATCTTTGCTCATTTACACTGTTAGGAAGAAGGATACGCAAAAGAGCTCAGGACTTAGGCCTGACTCGCATGCTGTCCCCTCATTGGCTAGTCCGGGTTCCAGGTTCTCTCATCACTCCAGTTTCCACACCTCACCATGACCCGTGGCTCCCCCAGATTTTGCCTCAGGTACCTCTGTTTCACCACAACATCCCATTCTCTCAAGACCTCCCAACTCTCCCCTCCGGCCCCCAGGCCCATCTCGTGCCCCCTTAGCTTCCCGCTCTCCCCAGCGCGCGCCCCACTTGGCCCCGGCGCAAGACCCTCCCCCCGCCCCCTGGCAGGCCCCGCCCCCTCCCGCCTCCTCGCCG
>NW_006159706.1:1081250-1088572 GCF_000334495.1 Tupaia belangeri chinensis
AAAGCTGCGCCTAGTCTCTGAGGAAAAGGGGGCGGGGCGGAGGGGAGTCGGCCAGCCAGAGCTGGGAGGTTTGAGTGGCGCGTTGAACAGACGCAGATTCGTCAGGCGGGCGGGGCGAGTTGGTGCACTAGGTGGGTGCTCCTTCGCTCCTCTTCCCAGCCCCTTCCTCGCGCGGCCAAAGGTCTGAGAGGCTGCAGATTCGCCTGTGCTCCTGGGCTCGGCCGTCGACTGTCTTCATCCAGCTTGGTGGAGTCAAGAAAATAACGCCCCGTTAGCCAAGCCCTGCTGGCAGAGTCGGCCACTCTTTCTGGATCTTTCCTACTGGCACGACTCGAGACAGCTCACTTCTGGCCTCGGAGGAAATGGGTATAGCCCAAAGCTCCTCTCTGCGTCCGATGAGAATTTCCAGCGGAGTATAGAGGGGCTCCAGTAATTCTGAGGAGCCGGCCTGGCGAATCTGCAGAGCCTAATGTGGGCGGGGCCAAGGTGCTGCGCGCAGAGGGGCGTGGTCAGAGCGTGCGGAGCCCGGCGACGCAGGGGTGCCTCCTAGAGGACCCACCGAAACCGGGGCGAGATGGGAGGGGCGTCCGGGAGCTGGAAAAACAATCAGGAGCGGTGACTCCGGCAGCTTGCCCAGCCCCGCACAGGAGGCAGGGAGCGTTTTCTTCCCGTTATACCCCTTCGGCCCCTAGTTGCTTAACGGTGCCCATTTCACAGATGGGGATACTGAGGCCTGTAGAAAGTACCGCATGTCGCTGTCCTCGGCCCACAATTGCTGGTTAAATTCAGGGCTGTTTTAAGGGTCTCTGGTAAGCCTGGTGGTGCCTAAAGGCCCTTAAACGGGCCTTATTAAAAAAAAAAAGTAAACTAGGCCATAAAAGAACTGTAGTGGACTGGTCCATTCTCTAGACATCATGGTTCCAGTGAGCACTTTCTTATGCTCACAGGATTTTGCAGCTGAAAGGTAACACGGGCGCAGGCCTACACGCTGGGGACCCTTTTTATCCATGGTGGACTCGGGCACTCTGGACTCTGGGCTTTCTCAAGCCCTCTCTGCCTGAGTTGAGTCTGCCCTAGCTTCCTGCCACATCTTTTGTCAGTCCCCTGCTGTGTGACCTTGGGTATGTCATGATCTAAGCTTCAGATTCTTCCACTAAAGACGGTGTTAATTCTTGTCACAGGACTACTGTAGACATCAGAACAGTGCAGGAAAGGCCCTTGGATCTTGGTTTATGCAACTTCACCGTTTTAAGTAATAGGAAAGGGGGAGGGTTTTCAGACCACAAGAAGACAGGACTCTAAAATTTTGAGGGAAATGAGGCTGAAAAGTACATTTATGTGGAGACTTAGGTAATGAGATCAGGATTCTTTTGTCCCAGTTAAAAACTACTGGTTCCTATTCTCAAATCAAATAGATTCCTGTGGATGGCAAAGGTAATCAAGTTATTTCACTGACTAGCTGTTTGGCTTTGAGCAAGATCCTTAGCCTTCCTTATCTCTGAAATGGAAATGGTAAAGACTTGTCTTCTAACGTGGTTATGATGGTTAAATGAGATTAACTGTGAAGAGCCCCTAGTATGTAGTAGTCACTCAAGAAACTTACATAAACCCTCAATGGAAGAGATAGAGACCTTAAGCTTGGGAATAGGAATTCACAGGCCTTTGGTCTTGGAATAACTCTCCATATTCAAAAGCTATTGGTCCCTGTCAGCACCTGACTAGGTCATACCTAGAACCCATTCTCTGCTAAGAATACTTGCCCTCCCCTGATTCTTAGAAACAAGTAACCTTATTCCAAGAAGGCCTCCCCTCTGCCCAATTCACAGCCACAGGGACATCTGTGAAACACAATTTATTATACAAAACAAGGTGCATTAAAAATTCAGTGTCAGAAAAGATCGACATTCCAAGAGCTAGACACCAGACCTTCTCCCTTAAAACCTCCTCACCCAGCCTTGCTAAGGTGTCAGGCTGGGCACACAGGTCTTCAGTTCAAAGACCCCACCCCCACCCCTAGCCCTGGCCCAGGAGAGTGGAAACCAGATGTAGATACCTAAGTGTGGGCCTAGGGCTATGGGGCAGGCACTGCCTCTTCACGTGTGGTCATGATTATCAACAGTGGTGTGGACGGATAGGGCTTGAAAAACATGGAGATCCCCAAATAGGGAGGTTACCCCTAGGAAAGGCTAAACTTATGTACCTGAAGTAGAAACACCCAATTCCCTCTACAGCAACTGAAGCAAGAATGTGGAACCATCAAAGTCTGGGGATTAAGGAAAAACTTTCCAAAAATGCCAACCGTAAAATAGATTCTAGGGGGAAAAAATTAAGGGATGACTGTCTCTGGGATAGCCGTGTGGGCTTGTGACCTCAACATCCTGTAGAGGAGCAAGCAGCCAAGGGTCAGCACCAAAGCCCCCCAGGTTCTTCCTGCCTCTCCTTTCTCTACCACATGATCCTTGGGACTAAGGACCATCTATTTCCTCCCATCCCAGGCACAGAATGGAACTTACAAAACTCATGGGAAAGACCGATGTGAAATCCTTGGGAATGTGGGAGCTGCCCAAAGGATTCTGCAGCTAGGAGTCTAACCTCTACCTGAGAGTGGCCACAGGAAGTGGCTTCAGCTAGGGGCAGGGAATGAGGTCTGTAGCCCCCTGGGGCCTGTTGCAGGCCCCTGAGGGAGGCAGTGCTTGCAGCAGAGGCTAACACCAGCCTCACACAGCCTGCAGCTCCCCCTGCAGGCGACTCAGCTCCTCCAGCTCCTGCTTATGGCGGTCTGTCTTGTGTGTCACCAAGGAACGGTAGAAATGCAAGGCAAAGGCCACAAACACAAGCCCCACAGGTACCATAATTGCTGTGGAGGCCATGGCTGCTTGCCAGCCTGGACCATGGCCCCCATCACCACCACCACATGCTTGCCGGGGTGGGCAGGCCCCAGATGGCTCAGCCTGTGATGGGACTACAGAAGCAGAGGATGGTGGGAGATTGGAAGCTGGAATAAAGGAGGGGGCCACTGGTGACAGAGTTCCAGGCACCTGGGATGTGGTTATCCCTGGGGCCCGTGTGTTTGAGGGGGCCCCAATGGGTACAAACTTGACCCAGCCAACCAGGACAACTTCAGCAAGGAAGAGAAAGGTGCCCAAGGCAGTGGAGAAGCCCCAGGCCAACTCCACATAGCGGTGGAGACGCTGGTGTGGTGACTGGTGGACGGAGTTGAGGTTGTGGATGTTGCTCACAGCCTCAATGTGGGGCAGCAGACACGTGGAGACCATGAGTGCAAAGAGGTGCACAGCCACTAGCACGGTGGTGCAGGCGCTGAAGGCCACCAGCAGGCCTGGAGGGTATTCGTGGTTGCTTTCCAGCTGTACCTCCACCATGGCCACCTGTGGGGACAAGAGACGGAGTGACTGTCTGTAACCTCCTCAATGGGAGCGGTTTTGGGGCCTGTTGGCATATATCACAGATAAGAGTCCTAGAACTAGAATAGTGTCTGGCAGAAAGGGGGTATTCAGTCTTTGTTCACTGAGTGAATGGGGAGACTTAACAAGGCTATTCTGTTCTGGGCCTTGGTTCCCTTGCCTGGACACTGAGAGGGCTGGATGGCATGTTCTGGCAGCTTTACCTTGTTATGTGGCACAGGGAGCAGTCTGGAGCTAGGCTGCCTGGGTTCATGCTCAGCTCTGTAAGCTGTTTAATCCTGAACTAGTGACTTAGTTCTCTCTGCACCTTGGTGTCTTTTCTGCAAAAGAGGACTGAAAATAGTACCTCCCTGTCTTACAGGGTTGTGAAGATTAAATGAAGGGAACCAGCAGTTAGCGTAATGGCTATGTCGCTGGATTCCCACGTAGTCGACCGCGGTTCGTGTCCCGGACCCGGTGGCTTAAAACTCACGCCGGGCGCGTGTGCGTGCGTGCCCAAGATCCCGAGAGGAGAATGGAGGAGAAGGGATTGCGGCGTGACCATCCCCCCTGGGGGGTGATTTCTCGCTTTCTGTCTCTATGTCTCTCTCTGTCTGTCTGGCGAGCGCACACGCCCTACAGTGAAAATCTCTCCAAAAAAAAAAAAAAAAGATTAAATGAAATAATTCATATCATGTGCTAAGAACAGCGCCGGGCATATAGTAAGCACAAGGTAAGTGTTTGCCGTTATTATTGTGAACGTTCAAGTCTGAGGCCAGAGTTTGCAAACTGGCATATCATGAACCAAAGCCAGCTCGCAGACATGTTTTGCTTGGCTCACACAGTGTGTTTTTTAAAAAACTAAGTGGCCAACTTTTAAAACCCAAGAAACTTCATATAAATATCCTTATTTTGAGATCCTGAAAACTTGGGAGATCTGGTTACAATGGGCTCACATTCTTACATGACAACTGGAGTTGAGTGTGGCTCTCACCCATTTGGACAGGTCTTGGGTTCTCTTAACAGTCCCCAGCCAGCCCATTTGGCATCCATATTACCTGCCTGGCCTTTGCAAATATTTGAATCGATGACCTTGTTCTAGGAATGTGTAAATTTGGACTCTAGAGCAAGACTGCTTAAGTTCAAATCCTGTCACTTACTTGCTATGGGATCTTGGTCAAGCATGTTTTTTTTTTTTTTTTTAAGAATGGTTTTATTTAACATTATTTATTTATTTATTTTAATATGATCAGAGAGGGACAGAATGAGAGAGCAAGAAAGTGAGAAACCAAGCCGGTCCAGGACTAAAACTGCAATCCACCATGTGGGAGTCCAGCACCCTTAACCACCACACCACCTGTCAGCCCTTGCTCAAACATCTTAGCATTTCTTTTCCCTTCTATTTATTTATTTATTTATTTATTTATTTATTTATTTATTGAGACAGATTTTTCTATGGAGCAGGTGCGCTAGCCAGAGAGGTAGAGAGACAGAAAGCAAGAACCCACTCCCCAGGCGGTATGGCCACACTGCAATCCCTTCTGCTCCATTCTCCTCTTGTGATCTTGGCCATGCATGCATAAGTGCCCAGCATGAGTTTTAACCCTCCAGTCCAGGGACTCAAACCACAATTATGTGGGAGTCCAGCAATGTAACTATTATGCCATCTGCCATTCCTCATATTAACATTTCTAAGCCTCAATTTTCTTACCTGTAAAATGACCACAGTAGTGGTACCTACTTCGTAGGGTAACAGAAAAATACCTCTAAGAAATCCCTGCACGCAGTGCCTGTGCTTAGTGACAGTGGGATACAATTTGTACGATGTTATTCTTTTGTATCACATTATTCTCTCTGGCCACCTGGGTTTCAGAACCTAGCTCTTTCCCATCCCTAGTTGTTGCAAGATCTTGCAGACTTGGGCTGCTCTGGGGCTGAAGAAAGGAGAAAAAAATATGGAGTCTGGTAGCAGGTGGGAAAACAAGGCTGAGTATTTTGGGAAATTGGGCCATGGCAGGTGTCAGCAGGTGTTTTCTAGACAGGGATCTGGGCCAGGCTTAGTCCTGGTTTCTCCCAGAGTGGCCCAGCATGTCTCCTCTGCCAGGGGCTGGGGCCAGGACTACCCCCAGAACCTACACATCCAGCCTATGGATCCTACAGAAAAGGCTCTGGCCCCTTAAGTTGTCACTCCAGCAACGTGCAAGTCCTGCAGCTGCAGCAGACCGGATTGTCCCCTTGGGAACAGGCTGGACTATGGGTTGACCTCTCTCAGCTAGGTCTGTGAGTGGCTATTCCCTTCCCTCTGAAGTCTATAGATGAAGTAAGCCAACTTCCTGTCTCCACATGGCACCCCATCAGGAAGGGTGGGCTGATCTGTGGATTCTGGGACCCCCACATAGAAAATATAGGCTGAGGATGACCCTTAGGGTTACAGATTTTCCCTGTCCTCATTCAGATGCAGAGGTGGGGGCACAGGGACTAACTGGAATCACCTGTTGTATGACCCCCACCTTAGCTGCCTCTTATATCCATCTCCACAGGGGGCACATTCCCAAAAGCACCCCCACTTTCTACTTTTCCTGTGACGACAGTGGGAAAACCCAGTGACGCTGAATCCCAGTTCATCCTATAGCCATCATCTGCTGAGTGCCACTGGCAGAGCCATCGCTCCACTCTGGCCCTGGGTTTCCACACCTGTCCCACTGGCAGACTGAGCTCTGACATGCTTGGACCTGGGGTTCCTGATGACAATCCCAGCTCATCCCAGGCGGTACTTGGCAGGCTGCAGAGGGCGCACCCTCCATGACCTCACTATTTCCCACTGGTCTGCGAGGGCGTGGAGGCCCGTCCAGGGTCACACAGCTGGCCATTAGGAGGGAGGAGCCATGCCTTGTATCTGTTGGCTCCGACACTGGGACCTCCCTAAGTCCCACTTCCTGTGCGGCCGCCCCTGGGCCCGGCCCGGCCCGTTAGCTGATACTCTCCCACACCTGCAGTTTATCAGCTGAAGAATCAGGGTATCAGCTTCCTAATCAGCATCCTTCCCGGCGGCTTCCTCTGTTCTCAGAGTTTTCCTGGGTGACGCTGACACCTTCCTTGCCGGCCGCCGAGTGGCCAGCTCCCGCGGGATGGGCCCACCTTCAGGTGGCTGACCCCTGGGGTTTTGCCTTTGATCCTCTCATGAGCGCTTACTAATAGTAAGCACTGCCGTGGGCCCACTCCGCTCCATCGCGGAACGCTGACGCCCATTAGTGATGTTTGCCCCCTCCCCTCACGACACTCTTGGGACTTAGCACCCATGGCCTCGTTTACCCCGACACCCACAAGGAGGGACTCGTTTCTCCTCTACCCCTTAAACACCCATTCTTCCCTTCCTCGGCCCCGTCATCCTCGGTGACCCGTTCCTTCGCCCACGACCCTGTGCCCCCCACGTGCTTCACGCCCACCCAGGGTGCCCCCTTCCCGCCCCTCACCATGGCGAAGCCCGAGAGCAGGGCAGACGTACGGCTGGAGGCTTTGAGCTTGGCCCGGCTGAGGTAGAGGCGGCGCCAGCTGAGCGCCCGCAGCGAGTGCTGACTGGCCCCCATGAGGTCCAGGTAGCCGCGGTGCACGAACTCTCGGTACGTGGCCGAGCCTGCCGGGCTCTCGGCCTCCGGGTTCAGCGGGGCCTGCTCGCCCGCGTCCCCCTCGCCGCCCTTCATCCTGGGGGCGGAGGCACCAGGCGCGCCGGGCAGTCACCGCGGGACCGAGGCGCCCCGGGGGCCCCAGAAGGGCTGGCCCAAGCCGGGGGGAGGCCTCATCCCCCCGGCCCGGTAAGCCGAGATGCGGGCGGCGGGCGCCCAGGAAGAGGCGGCCCCAGCGGAGCGGGAAGAGCAGGCGTCTGCGGGGAAGTCCCAAGGGCCGAAGCGGGACAGCAGAGGC
>NW_006159706.1:1088617-1088995 GCF_000334495.1 Tupaia belangeri chinensis
GGCCCCGAGCCCCTGCCGTCCCCGGCCAGTTGGCCGAGATCCGGGAGGACCCCGCGACCCCAGCCCACCAAAAAGATCATCCAGGCGCCCAAGTCTCACGGTGAAAGTCCAGCCCCAGAACCACTCCCCAGTGCCAGAGTTCAAACCCCTGCCTAAGTAATGGGCCCCGGGAATGAGTCCATTCATTTACAGAGACCGCAGGGGCCCCTTAGAATTACCCGGAGCCCACTCCCCGGAGAACCCAGCGGGTGAGAGGTGCTCGCCTGCGCCCTAGCCCCCCAGCCCCTCACGCCGCACGCGCGCACACACACACGAACTCGGTGGCCCCGGCTGGAAGATTTTGAGTTTTATAGCAAACCGTATTGTACAGACCCGGCG
>NW_006159706.1:1089014-1097702 GCF_000334495.1 Tupaia belangeri chinensis
CACCTTCCTGTTACCTGAGGTATGTGGATAGATTCCCCCTCCCCTACATGGTACAACCCGGCTCCCCCCGGAGGCCCGGGCCGAGGGGCGGGACCTGGCCCCGACTCCGCCCTCTGAACCGAAAGCCCCGCCCCCGCACTGGAGAAGGCGGGGGCGAGGAGGGCTGAGAGTCTGTTACTAAATTCCCATGGCAACTAAGAGGGGCCATTTCCAGCCTTAGCACTAGCATTGGGAGGTGTCCATTGGCTGCTATTTCCACGGCAACCAGGAGTGGCAGTTCCCTGGGCAAATGGGATACAAGTTTCCATGACGATGAAAGAGTGGGAAGAGCCAAGCTGGAGGAGTCCCATCTTCCCCATCATTGGGCTGACACCCCCAACCCCCAACTCAGGTCAGGAGGGTGGAGCTGCTCAATACAGTAAAGCAAGAGAGCCTGGGGTGGCGCAGTCCCCACTGGGTGCCCACCGGTCCAGTCTCAGTCCAAGCTGGTGCCATCCCCTCACACTCCGGCTCCCCCAGGTCCGAGGTTCCCCCGGTTCAAGTAACACTTCAGTACAGATGAATGTTCAAGTATTGTGCGGAGAGGCAGGCAGGGGGCTAGGGTACCCCTTACCACTCCCCTGGGCCACGAGCTGAACAGCGGTAGGCCCGTGGCCCCCACTCCTCGCAATAGCTGCCATTTTCAGTGACGTTCAAGGAGTCAGGATTGGGAGAAAGGAGCTGAAATCTGGGGAGGGGTTAAGGACAGGGGTGACCCTCCCCAGGGGTACTACTGTCCCCACACCTGCTCTTGTCCCCTACCCCCAACTCAGTCCTGGCTTTCCCCTGGCTCCCCCAGTCCCCCTACCTCTGACACCTGGGTCCCCACTGCTCCTCTGGTTTCCCTTTTTGGCCCCCCCACCCCACCCCCCACTCCAAGTATCTGGTCGTCAGCCGATACCCTTTCCCCATTCTCCCTCCCTCAAACTTGCACCTTAACCCCCCTCCCACTGTCCCTTTGGCTCAGCACCCCCCAGTACCTCTGACCCACTCCCCCCAGGGGATGGACAATGAAGCAGGTGGAAGGGGGAGGAGATGGGAAGGAGAGTCCCCCAGAGATATCAGTGCAGGGGGAAGAGAAGGGGGAGGCTGGCTCGAGTCCCTGGGCAGGAATTCCGAGTCATAAAATTCAGGAATCCCGAGTCATGAGGTGGGTAACCTGGCCTCCCAGCAGGGGGTGAAATGAAGGCTTGAGGTCCAGGCTCCTGGTGAGTCCTGGAGGAGGGTGGGGGGCACCCAACTAGCTGTCCTTGAGAAGCAGCTTCTCCTCTGGGCAGCGGAAGGGGCCAGGGGGCCCGGCGGCTGCCAACCGGGCACAAGCTTCAGGTGAGAGCTGGCGGCAGGAGCGCAGGTCTAGGCGGCGCAGACGCGGGCAGCGGCGGAACAGCGGGAGGCAGTGGTCCGTGAGGCGGTGGCAACCTGGGGAATGGGGCAGTGGCAGCTGAGACCAGGAAGGTGAACCTGGGGCAACACGGGGGCTCTGGTCATGGGGACCAACAGGCTAGCAAGACAGGAGACATGCTTACCAGCAAGATTGAGGTGCACCAGGGTCTCGCGGAGTGGGGATGTGGGGGCTGTGAGGAGGTGGACACTGGGGTCCCCAACATGGGCGCAGTGGCTCAGGTCCAGGGCACTCAGCTGGGGTGCATGGCGCAGCAGGAGCCGCAGGGAGGCATCTGTCAGCTCCAAGCCTGCCAGGCGCAGTTCTGCCACCCCCTGCAGCCGCCCTCGGCTCTCCGTTTGCCCTGGGCAGGCAGAGGAGAGGTTAGCATTCCTAGCCACTCACATTGCTACACCCAGGCATCCAGACCAGCTGTTATCCACACCCATGTTCCTCTGCATGCGCCCTGGGACCTGCTCCCAACTTGCGAGAGCCTTGACCTCTGCACTTTGCAGAGCTCTGTTCCAAAAACACACCCGACCTGACCTCTTCTCATCTGCCCATGGCTCGTATCACCACCGCAGTGAGGCCTTCCATGATTTTATTACACTATAATATTCCACACTCTCTACCCCTCCCTGCTTTATTTTCCTCCCCTTTTCCATCACCTGATGTAGTATGTACATCTTTTCATATTAATCTTCCCCCCTTGATAAGTCAAGTCCAGAAAGGCAGGAATTTTGGTGGTGCTCACTGCTCTCCTCCCAGCAACCGGGAAACAGCAGGTCTCGATACACATTCATTCCTTCACTGACAGGCCCATCCTCTCCTCTCACTTCCCTGTCCTACAGGATGAGTCAAGTTGCCTTGGAGAAGTTCCCTGGTCACCACTCCGAGTCAGTGCCATTCTTGCCTGAACTCCTGCCCTGGCCTCCTCACTCACTCACTCTTCTTCCTAGCATCCAGAGAGTCGTTCTCAAACACAGATGGGACAATATATCCCTCTGCTAAAGAAGTCCAGCCTCCTTAGAACATTCAAATTCCTCTAATTCTTTTTTTTTTTTTTTTGGAGAGGTTTTTGCTATAGGGCGCGTGCACTCACCAGACAGACAGAGAGAGACATACAGACAGAAAGTGAGAAATCACCCCCCAGGGGGGATGGTCACGCCGCAATCCCTTCTCCTTCATTCTCCTCTCGGGATCTTGGGCACGCACGCACACGCGCCCGGCGTGAGTTTTAAGCCACCGAGTCCAGGATGCGAACTGTGGTCAACTACATGGGAGTCCAGCGACATAGCCATTACGATAACTGCTGGTTCCCAAATTCCTCTAATTCTTCTGGGTCCCAACTCCTGAAACTCTTCTCCCTCACACCCAAACAGCTGGGCCAAATTCCACAAGTGGCCCCACCCGAAAGGCTCTGCCTGTGACCACTGATGCTGGACACTCTGCCTGCCTCAGGCCTTCTCTTCTCCCACGGCTGATGTCAAAGAACTCACGCCCCTCATCTCTGTACCCGAAGCACATGGTCTTTCGTGCTATCAACTCTTAAGAGAAGCTTCAGGGCCTCCTGGAGAGTTGGTTCAAATGAATCACTGGCCCCTCCCCCAGATTTAGGTAGGCCTAGGGTGAGGCCTCAGAGTACATTTTTTAATAAGTTCTCCTGGGAAATGGATGCTGCTAATACCCAGCCTTAGGAGACAAGTTCTTAGACCATCATTCCTGTCTATAGATGGAGAAACTGAGGCTCAAACCCTGAAGCAATGGATCCAAAATCACATGACCATGAAGTAACAGAGCTAGGAAACCCAGACCTAGTGATTGTGACTCCAAACTCTCATTTCAACACTATCTGCCCCCAGGCACCAGTCAAGCCCTGACAAACTAGTTCAGATGTCATCAATTTTTTTTTTAAAGAGGTTTTTGCCTTAGGACCTGTGCGCTCACTAGAGAGAGACAGAGACAGTGAGAGAGAAAGTGAGAAATCACAATCACACACACACATACACACAGGGAATGCATGAGCACATGCCCAGTGTGATTTTCAAGTCACTGGGTCCAGGAGTCAAACCCCAAATTCTTAAAACTAGGCTCCCAAAGGGTTTTATGGAGTCTGTATAGTGCCAAATGTTTTCTTTAAATTAAAGACTAACACTATAAAAAGGACGATTTTATAAAGAAACAGGGCTGGCGCTGTGGCCTAGTGGCAAAGGGCACCAGATCCCCCGTGGCTGATGGTGCAGTTTACGTCTCAGACCCTGCAGCTTGAAAACACACTAGGTATGGATGCATGCATGCCCAGGGTGGAGAAGGGGTGGTGGCATGACCATGACTCACTGTGGGGTGCTTTCTCCCTCTCCCTCTGCCTCTCTCTAGCAAATTAAAAATAAATAAATAAACGCAGACACTTAGTGTCCCTTGAACAGATGTGCGATCTGGCCCCACTGGGTCATCCCTTCCCTCCCGACAATGACTGGCTAAGGCTGGGCATCAGGTGCTGCTCCCCAGTGTCCTGCCCCAGTGCGTCTCTTCTGTTACTTGTCCGAGCACCCCTGGGGGCACCCGGCTTTGCAAGCCCTGAATTCTCCCCTCTCCTCCTATCTATATTAGCCTGGAGAGGAGATACACTGACAGATGTCCTCCACGCTGGGCCAGAGCTTAAGGCCATTAGAGGAAATGAGATCGGTTACTTCTGGCTTGGGAGGGGGGAATGACATCAATGAGGAGGTCACCGAGGTGGTGGAATGAAACTGGGCCTTCAAGGGTCTGAATGTATAGTGAGGGAAAAGAATAATACACCAAGCAAAGAGCAAAAACAAGAAAGGAGGACTTTGAAGTTCTGCTCCAGGAATGCTGCACAAAGCCAGGGAGCCGAGGATGGGAGGGTGGGTGTAAAGTCCTGACATGCACAGTGAGCCTGGAGGGCCTGCGAGCTCATCTGTGCAAGCTCCTGACAAAAGGCTTGGACTGAAATGAACTAAGACAGATGAGATGGGGTCAGTCTGTCAGCCAGCCCTTTCTCAGTCCTCACGGAATGCACCATCCAGATGCCTCTTCCCCGCTGCCGCCCGCCCAGGTCTTTCTGACTCAGTCCAGTACCAGTATGACTGGGCAAAGAGTGAAGGCTCTGGCCTGGCTCTACCTGTGGGACTTGCAATAGTCACTCAAGCCCTCTGGGCCTCTAGTGCCTTATCCAAAAATGGGAAGAATTCTGGTTTCTTTCCTCCCCTTCCAGAGCTGCTCTAAAGGGCTGATGGGGAGAAGGGAGTCATTAAAGAAAGCTGTGAAAGGACTTTGAAAAGGAAGGTTCTTTTAAACTCTTATTTCAGGGCCCAACAAATCTCCTTTTGGAAATCTGTCCTTAATCTAGATCTCTCCCTGTTCCATCCGGACTCCTCATTCAATTTATTCATTCAACAGATACTTCTGAGCACACCACTGAGTACGGTGCTGGGTGAGCAGACAGTCCTTGCCCTGGAGGAGTTTAACAGTGGGAGGAAACAGTTCATAAATCACTTCAGGACTGTATAGTGACATGCTAGGAAGGGGGAGGATCAGGGAGGGCTTCTAGGAAGAAGTGGCATTGTGGAATTTACACTGAGGCCTAAAGGATGAGTAGGTGTTAACTAAATGAAGGAAGGCAGAGCATCAGGGGCAAAGAGTAGGCAAAAGGCCTAGGAGGGAACTCGGCAAGGAGGCTGAGATGCCAGAATGCAGGGGTAACATAGGATAGCGGAAGCCAGACCACACCACGACTCGGCACCTGTGGTGAAATACTGGTCTTTATCCAGAAGCACTGGGAGCAATGAGAGTTTGGAGCACATGGGCAGACAGGCCCTCTGGGTGGCTCCCCTGGTTCCAGTGTGGAGAGCAGTCTGGTGGGGGCCAGAAAGCACGCTGGGAGCAGCGTATCTTTCAGCTGTATGAAGCGCTCCCGGGCCTCCACCCCCTCCCCCATGACCCCCCACAAGGTGACCAAACCTCTGCCAGCATCTTCCTCTGCTTCCTGCCCCAGCACTGCTAATTGTGCCTCGCGCTCCCTGGAAAACCCTGTGCCTTTCAAGATAGTTCAAAGCATGCAGCAGGTGAGTGAATGAGCAGTGGCAACCAGGGCCTTCCTGGGCAAACTCATGTGTTCTCTCCTTTCGTTAAATGCCTTAACACCCAGCATGAGTCAGAAGAGACCTTAGAGGCCACATAGATCGACCCTGCTCGACCCATTCTACAGAGGAGCAAACAGAGGGCACACCTGGTTTCGTGTCTGGTGGAGGCAACAGCAGCTCGCGGAGCTGGGAGTCTTTAACATCCTCAATCCAGCGGAGATCCAGGAGCCGCAGGGCCGGCAGTGGGGCTGAGCCCAGGGCAGAGACGGAGAGCCAGGAGCATCCAGAGAGCACCAGCTCCTGCAGGCCTGGGGCAGGGGACAGGAGACCAGTGCTGGGAGGGTTCTATTTCAGACCTGTCCCTGTTTTTACTCTGCCATGTTTCGCCACCCTGCCCTACCTTGCAGTCGGTTCAGAAGCCACATGAGCTGCTTCTTGGAGACACCTGTCCAGCTAAGGTCCAGGGCTCGGGGCTGGCGACGGACCACTCCACTGAGCATGGGTGGGGTCAGTGACTTCCTCCTGCTCAGGTCCATTCGGGGCCACAGACGCTTGTCATAGCACCTGCCAGCCACAAGGGGGAGACAGAAACCTCAACTTTCAGCTTCCAGGGAATCCACAATCCCCACCATCCCCACCCTCCAGAGTTCCCCGTGCTTTCTCCTGGCCTACTAGCCAGTCAGAATGGCAAGAAGCTCCTGGTACTGGACCAAAATCACTGGGCTTGAGACCCAACTCCACCATTAGCTGGATGCAAGACCCTGGGCAAGTCCCTTCCCTGCCCTGAGTCTCTGAGGCCTCCTTTATAAAATGAAGATAATGATCCCAACTCTGCCTGCCCCACAGGGCTACTGTAAGATCAAATGAGATAATTACAGTTCATGGGCCTTACAGCTTATAAAGCATTCTGCCAAATACATACACAAACACCTTTCACACTATTTGATGTAGGGCCAAAGGGATCTGTCAGTAGCCCCCACACCCCACCCCTTTCGGGCTTCTTGGTTTCTCCCTCACCAAATTAAGTTAGCTTATGGGCACCTCTCATCTCCGGCTAATCTCTGCCATTGTTCCACACCTGCCCGGCTGTGGATGGCCGCTGCCTAAAGCTGGACCTGCGGCCCTGACACTTTCCACTTGGTTATTGTGCTTCTCCGACTAGAATGTATGCTCAAGGGCAGACTTTTTTTTTTTCCCCCAAATAAGTACTTACTTAATTTTATTTTTTATCACTTTTCAATTCCCCAGACTGACAGACAGACAGACAGACAAAGAAGGAAAGTAAAAAAGCCAGCCACGAGGTCCAGGAATTGAACTGCAGTCATCCCTATGGGAGTCTAGCACCCTAACCAACAGTCAACCTGCTGGCCCCAGACTTATCTTTTTTCACTTCTGTATCCCCAGTAGCTAACACACTGCCAGGGACAAATTAGGTTATTCGTTGTGCATTTAGCAAATGAATGACTTAAGCCAGTGTAAACTACTTACAGCTACCCCTCAGCACTACCCACCCCCACCTCATTTATAGCTTTTCCTGTTCACTCTAGGTACATGAAGGCCTGGTTTGGCCAGGGCCTGAAGGCTACCACTACAAAGAGGAACGAGGCCTAAACAAAGTTAAACGGGATTCCTGACCCTGGCACTTCAAGCCTTGATTAGTCCGCCATACAGTGATCTAGAGGAGGGATTCCCAAGTTCATTTTACCAGGAAACCCTTCCCTACCTCTCCCAAGGTAATCTCAACACTTTGTGGCACACTAAAATTCCTCTGCACTCAGTTTGAGAACTGTCTTCTAGTCCAGTAGTTCAAAGGCATGTCAGGAAATCCCCACTGGACAGGAAGGGCTGGGAGCCAAGAGGTTCTCTAAACTCCCTCCCAACCCCCTGAATCTAAAGGGCTTTCCCTTCAGGGCTGGAGCACTGCAGGATTCCTACACTCCAGTCATCCACCATCCCCTATCTGAAGAACATGAGTTTATCTTGAAAGTTATCCCTCTTTTTTTTCCTTAAAGAATTATTTTTTATTTAACTTCATTTATTTATTCATCCTTTTAAATCTGACCAGAGAGGAACAGAGAAAGAGGGAAAGTGAGAAAACAAGCTGTCAGGTCCAGGACTTAAACCATAGTCAACCATGTGGGAGTTCAGCGCCTTTAAACACCATACCACCTGCTGGCCCCCAAAGCATCCCTCTTTATAATTAAAACCAGTATTGTTTTGGGGGACCAGCAGTTGGTGTAATGGCTATGTCACTGGACTCCCATGTAGTTGACAGTAGCTTAAACTCACACCGAGTGCATGCCCAAGATCCTGAGAGAAGATCGGAGAATAAGGGATTGCAGCACAGCCATCCCCCCCGGGAGGGCGATTTCTCACTTTCTGTCTCTGTCTCTCTGGTGAGCGAACGCATCCTATAGCAAAACCTCTCCCCTTCCCTCAAAAAACAGTATTGTTTCACAAAAATATGGTAGCTTTAAAAATAAATACAATAGGGACCAGCAGTTGGTATAATGGCTATGTTGCTGGACTCCCATGTAGTCGACCATGGTTTGAATCCTGGACCCGGTGGCTTAAACTCACACCGGGCGTGTGTGCATGCATGCCCAAGATCCTGAGAGGAGAATGGAGGAGAAGGGATTGCAGCATAGCCATCCCCCTGGGGGGGGGGTGATTTCTCACTTTCTGTCTCTTCAGCAAGCACAGGTACCATATAACAAAAATCTCTCTTAAAAAAAAAAAAGATAAAATAGCATCAATAGAGAGACATTTTTAACTAATGAAAGAATTAAGTCATATTTTGTCACTTAAAAGTACTAGGTATGGTGCCAGATGAGGATGGTACATTAGCATTCTGTGAGGCTGACCCACTGGGAAGGTTCAGAGTTTGTCAGTGGTCCCAGGTTCACATCCAGAGACCTTCAAGTACACTAGGCATGTGCATGCCCAAGATCTGAGGCTGGCTGGAGCAGGGAGATCATGGCACGAGGACCCTGTTGAGGGTGCCTGTCTCTGTCTTTCCTGCTCATTAGAAGGAATAAACTTGGGACCAGCAGTTAGCGTAACAGCTATGTTGCTGAACTCCCACGTGGTCGACCGTGGTTCACGTCCCGGACCCGGTGGCTTAAAACTCACGCCGGGCGCATGTGTGTGCGTGCCCAAGATCCC
>NW_006159706.1:1098040-1110717 GCF_000334495.1 Tupaia belangeri chinensis
GGCTGTCTCTGTCTGTCTGGCGAGCGCCCGCGCCCTATAGCGAAAACCTCTCCAAAAAAAAAAAAAAAAGGAATAGACTCTTTTGTTATTATTTTACTTAACTTTGTTTATTTTTTATTTTTTTATTTGACCAGAGAGGGACAGAGCAAGAGAGCGAGTGCGAGAGTGAGAGAGAGGGAAAGTGAGAGAGCAATGAGAGTAAGCTGCCAGGTCTGGGACTCGAACTGTGGTCGGCCACGTGGGAGCCCAGCACCTGCCAGCGCCCCAGAAGGAATAAACTTAAAAAACAAAAACACTGGGGCCAGCAGGTGGTGTGGTGGTTAGAGTGCTGGACTCCCACATGGCTGACCATGGTTCAAGTTCCAGACCTGACCATTTAAAAATCACACCCAGCACATGTGTGTGCATACCCAAAACTCCTGAGAGTGAAATGGAGGATAAGGGATTTTTTCGTGGCCATCCCCCCGAGGGGGTGATTTCTCACTTTCTCTCTGTCTGTCTCTTCCTCTGGTGAGCACATGCATCTATGACACCCTTTTTTTTTTTTTTAGAATTTTACATTTTATTTATTTTTAATTTCATCAGAGAGAGAGAGAGGGAAAGTGAGAAAGCAAGCCACCAGATCCAGGACTTGAACCACAGGTGGCCATGTGGAAATCCAGCGCCTTTAACCACCACGCCACCTGCTGGCCCCCAGTCACTGAGCTTTAATGATACCAAGTCCAGCTTCCAATGGGCATGAAGTAGGTAAAAACAACAGGGCTCTTGCCGCACAACTGGGGGAGATACAGCCTGCAGTAACTGGGACAGTCAACTTGAAGACTGGGACAGGGGTCACCTTGGGGATACTGCCCGAACTGAGATTTTGAGAAAAGCCGTAGTTATTCTGGCAAGGAAGGAAGACAGCGTGCATTCCAGATGGGAAGAACCTGTGTCTAGGCCCAAGGGACAGAACAGTGCTGGGTACTCGGGTGGGAGGAATGGAAGGCGGTTCACGGCCGTACTGTAATGATAAGGACAATGACGATGATGATGATGACGAGGGCACTAATACCCAGTGTTTACCCAGGGTTTACTACCTGCCAGGTACCGTTGTACGCACTAAGCATTTAATCTCACAACAGCCCTAGAAGGTAAATACTATTATTATCATCTCACTTTTACAGTTAAGGAAAAAGAGGCCCAGAGAAGATAAAAAAAAAAACTTTCTGAAGGTCTCACAGCTACTAAGTGGCCGCAGAGCCAGGGCTTGAATGCTGGTCTGGATGGAGAGCCTGAACGCTGAGTGGGAGGGGCAGGAGTAAGGCAGAGGTCTGGGTCAGGGGCCACAGCGCCCAGAGGTGAAGAGCATGAGCTGCAGGGATCGAAATCTCAGCTCTGCCACCTCTACGTTTTGGGTGACCTCACAGGTCACCTTGCTCCCTCTCGGCCTTCATTTTTCAAACCATATACTGTGGTGAAGCACTGATTTCAAAGGTTCTCTGTGGTGTGAAGGGAGACAGGGGAGCTGGAGCCCAACTCACGTGCAAATGTCCAGAAAGACTATGGGAATTCACTGTGAGGGTCACAGGGAGCCACAAGAGGGCTCTCTCTAAGCTGAGGAATGACACTGAGCTAAGAGGCAGAAAGTCCTAAGAGTTAAAGCATGCCATCATCCTGGAGAGGCAGGGCCTGCCATCCAAGTTCCCTATCATATTTACTTGCTCCTTGACTCCTGCCACCCCCTGACCTGTCAGTCAGCCTACTAAGCCAATCTGCAAAACCCTAAATCCTAGGGCCAGCAGGTGGCGTAGTGGTTAAGGCATTGGATCCACATGACCAACTGTACGATTCAAGTCCTGGACCCAGCAGACTAGGAAACACCAGGCACACAGTGTGTGTGCCCAAGGTACTGAGAGGAAAATGTAGAAGGAACTGTGGTATGGCCATCCCCCGTGGGGGAAGGGGATTTCTCATTTTCCTTCTCCTATCCTCTCTCTCCCCAGCAGAGTACACTATGGCAAAAATCTAAAACAAAAAGCTAAACCTCCCTCTCAGGGAAGCCCCCTGGGGACAGAGCCAGACCAGCCCTAATTGCTCCCTGAAAGCTTTGACTATAGCCAGTCCTTCCCTCTCAGAGCTCTCTGGGCTCCCTGACCCACCACTGTCCTCCAAGCTGTCCACCTCCAGGCCTTTACTCCCAACCCCAAGGGGCCTTAACCCTGTATTCCAGTCCCTTCTTTCTGCCCTTTCTGCCCATGTCCTAGAAAGTCCCAACCCTCTTCCCTCCAACTCTCCCAGGCCACCCCTGCTTGCCCTCTCTCCGCACACTCTTGGTAGTTCATTTTGCTTCCCCATTCCAAGAGAAGATGGAAGCCACCAGACAGGAAAGCCTGCAACCTTCTGCTCTCCCACCCACGACCTCTCTGCAGCTCCGCCCTCCACTACCCCTTTCCACACGTCGTCCCTGTTTCCTCACTTTCACTCACTCAGCAAGTCTTTTCTCAGTACCTGTAACATGCCAGGCACCATCCAGAAACTAGGGACATGGCAAAAACAAACAGCTTCAGTCCCTGCTTTGGAGCTGACATTCTCAACTCCACACAATCTGGCTTGGATCCCTCCCACCCCACGTAGCGCAGCCAAGGATACCAAGGCCTCCCTGTAGCAAAATCCAACTGTGACTTTTTGGATCTTGATTTCCCATGACACCTTGCCAACATTCACCACTGTTCCCTACTCCCCCTTCCTCCCTTCCTCTCTTTAAGGAGCACCTCTACCCTTGAGCTCTTCCAATTCTCCAGCTGCTCTTTCTCTAACTCGCAAATACTGACATTCATCTTCTGTCTTCTTTGTCGAAGCTGCTATCTACAGGTAGAAAACTCCCAAGCTTGTTTCTTTCCCGAAAGATTGGAAGTCCAGCTGCTCTCCTGCTGGCTCCACCTGACAGGTCCATAGGCCTTTCCAACCAACATGTCAAATCTGAGCTCGTCACTTTCCCTGGAACCTGTTCCTGTTACTCTTGAGTTTAGAGAATGATGATGTTGCCCATCAACTTGCTGAACCCTGAAATCAGTTGAGAGTCATGCTTCTGTCCCTGCAGACAATTAGTCACCAAATCTGAGACATTTTGCTTGTTAAAGGGATCTTGACTAGGGCCAGCAGGTGGTACAGACACTCCCACATGGCTGACCATGGTTTGAGACCCAGGCCTGGTGGCTTGCTTTTTCACTTTCCTCCGTTCTCTCTCTGGCCAAATAAAATGAATGAATGAATAAATAAAATTAAATAAATAACTTTATTTATTTTTTTTTTTGGAGAGGTTTTTGCTATAGGGCACATGCGCTCACCAGAAAGACAGAGAGAGACAGAAAGACAAAAAGTGAGAAATCACCCCCCAGGGGGGATGGTCACGCCGCAATCCCTTCTCCTCCATTCTCCTCTTGGGATCTTGGGCACGCACGCACATGCTCCCAGCACATGCTCCCAGTGTGAGTTTAAGCTATTGAGTCCGGGACTCGAACCTCGGTCAACTACATGCGAGTCCAGCAACAAAGCCATTATGCTAACTGTTGGTCCCCAAAAATGTCCTTGACTAGGACCAGCAGATGGCATAATGGTTGTCACATCACTAGACTCCCATGTAGTCGACTGTGATTCAAATCCTGGATCCAGCAACTTAAAACTCATGCCAAGAGACCGGCAGGTGGCATAATGGTTAAGGCACTGGACGCCCCCACATGGCAGCCTATAGTTCAAGTCCCGGACTTGTTGGCTTGCTTTCTCACTTTCCCTCTCTCTGTGTCTCTCTCCCTGGCCAAATTAAAATAAATAAGTGAATAAAATTAAATAATTATTTTTAAAAATTATTTTATTTAACTTTATTTATTTTAGAGGGACAGAGTGAGAACAGAGAAAGTGAGAAAGCAAGCCACCAGGTCCAAGACTCAAACTGCGGTCGGCCATGTGGGAGTCCAGTGCCCTCAATCACCATGCTACCTGCCAGCCCCGAAATTAAATAATTCTTAAAAAACAAAACAAAACAAAACAAAAACTCATACCAGGCGTGTGTGCAAGTGTACCCAAAATCCTGAGAGGAGAATGGAGGAGAAGGGATTGTGGTGTGGCCATTCCCCTGGGTGGGGGTGGTTTTTCACTTTCTGTCTGTCTCTCCAGTGTGTGCACTGCCCTACAGCAAAAATCTTTTATGAAAATAAAGTTCTTGACTGGCCAGTCCCATAAGCTAGTGGTTAAAGGGAGCCGGATCCTACATGGACAACTGCAGTTCAAATCCTGGCCCTGGCAGCTTGAAAAACATGTTGGGCATGTGTGCATGTGCCCCAGATTCTGACAGGATGGGAAAGTGGACTGCATGACCACAGAAGGGCTGTGCCTCTCCTCTCTCCCTCTCCATCTCTGGTCAACACATAAGCCCTCAGGCAATCTTTCTTTTTATATATATATATATAAAGCAAGCTCTTGGGGCTAAGAGGTGGCATGGAGGTTAAGGCAGCTGGATACCATATGGCCAACGACACAGTTCATCTCAGGCCAGTGGCTTGAAAATCATGCCAGGTACATGTGCATGCATGCCCAGAATCCCAAGAAGAGAATGGAAGAATTATGACGTGGCCATTCCCCTCTGGGGATGATTTCTCACCTCTCCTCTTTCTCTGTCTCCGTCTCTCTCCAATGAGCTCACATGCCTTATAGCAAAACTTAAAAAAAGAAAAGAAAGCCCTCCACTTGAACCCCTCCCCACTGTCCCTGATTCTGTGTCTAGACCTGGCAGAGACTCCTGATGGATGTACCCTCGCTGGCCCCTGCTCTGTCCTATATTTGTCCTTTTCCTCTTTCATCGACAGGCACCATTTTATTGAGGACTGAGTACCCTACAGGCCCCATGCTAAGTGCTTTGCAGGAGCCCCCTCATTTAATCCCCATGAGTATTAACTGAATCCTACACTACAGACAAGAAAACTAAAGCCCTGAGAGGCACAGTCATTCGCCCATGGCTGTGCTGGAGTCACAGCTGATGAAACCCCTGGTGGCCAGATTCCAGGCCCAGGCTAGAAATCTCTGTGCAGTCCAGCCTTTCTGCTCTGTCCAGTGCGGTCACAAGCCTCTCTTTGAGACATAAGTTTCAGTTCTGGATCCAGCATGCCAAGCACAGGGCTGACCTTGAAGGGGCCTCAGCAGACAATTCTTCAACTAATGTAAGAGGCTAGGATGGTAACCCCAGCAACTCCTGTAACTATCTGTTTCTATGTAGCAGGTTGACTGGGAGCTCTTCAAGGGCAGGAATCAATGTTCTCAGGCCTAAAAGTGTCCACTTTCAGTAAACATTTGTAACTAAGTGAATGATAACGACCATAGTTAAGGCACTGAGGAGTTTCAATTTCCCAGGGACCAGGCTCTGTTCTTTATGTAGGTCAGTTCACAAAAACAAGATGAAGTAGAGCTTTGGTTATCCTGGCTTTACAAAGAAACTGAGGCAGGGTCAGCAGGCAGTGGAGCTAAGTAACACAATAAGCTGTGATGCTGGACCTACATGGGTAGACCCTGGATCTGTTTTCTGAGGCCTCTGTGTACACAATAGGAATGGAGGATGCAGCCTATGATCTAGGTTGGTGGAGGCTAGGGTAGGAACGCTGTTTGGAGTCCCTGCCTGTCTCTCTTATGGAAGAAATAACTAAATATTGCTCAACTATAAGAAACAATGAGACTTATCACTTGATTCAAAGTGGATGAATATAGAAGATTTAATGTTGAGTGAAGTGAGCCAACATTGAAAGATACATACTGTATATCCCCACTCAATTTGTACTGGATATCTGTACTCTATGGCAGAAATGGAAAGATCTGCAGATATAATACTAGAGAGTGAGTGTAGATACCAAAGACCGTAGAGTGGATGGCAGAGAGTATGTGGTAGAAGTTAGGTGTGAGGTGCAAAGGGAAGAAACATTTACCAAACACAACACTGTAAAGTTCTCTGTTTAAAAAAAAAGAAATATATATATGTGTGTGTGTATATATAGTATACATCATGATGAGAATTTTATGTAAAATTAATCTAAAAAAAAAAAAGGAAGGAAAAAAAATAACCAAATTGAAACTTGAAAGCAAGAAAAGAAACCGAGGCATGGGAGTTAAGGAATAGCCCAACACATGCATTTCATCAGAGGAAGGTTAAGACTGGTTCACGGGCAGTTCACCTCCAGAGCCTGCACTCAGTTCCTCTGGGCTCCACTGCCTCCACAGAGACCAGAAGGCACAAAGTAGCACTCCAGACGCTGTCTCAAAGGAAGAGGACAGAAGTCTGTGTTTGGCTACTACCTCGTGCTGTGACTTCAGGTGCCCTCATTCCCTCACACCAATTGCTATCACCAGGAAGGGTTCAGCTAACCTTTAGGAAGTGCCCAACAGGACACCTGTTCCTCAGTACCTAGGAGAGAGCCTGAATTTACTCATTTAATAAACATGTCTTGCGCCCTTTGTCCTGTGCTGGGAATGCAAAGCTAAAACAGACACCATATCTTCCCTCACCCCAGCAACTGATGAGAACATAAAAACAAGTAAATGAATGAAGGCTTATCAACGCAGAAGGCCTCTCTATGCTCTATTAGGCGAACAGCGTGCTGTGGGAGTCTGATGAAGAATTTTGTTGGCAGTAGGATCAGAAAGGAAGACAAGCAGCTTGGAAGGACAACCAACATTTCTGAACAAACAAGGTTCAAGAGTAGTAGGGAGGGTGGGATAGAGGGGGGGGAGAGTGGCTGAGAGTGTTAGCGGTGAAAGGAGATGCTATGTACCCCTAGTAGGAGGTCCAAGTGTGGCCACCTTTGAGAGGGCAGGGGACACCCCAGCAAAGGGCTTTCTTTTTTATTTTTTTGAGAGGTTTCCGCTATAGGGCGTGTGCGCTCGCCAGAAAGACAGAGACAGACAGAAAGCGAGAAATCACCCCCCAGGGAGGATAGCCATGCCGCAGTTCCTTCTCCTCCATTCTCCTCTTGGGATCTTGGGCACACACGCACATGCACCCGGCGTGAGTTTAAGCCACCGGGTCTGGGACTTGAACCGCAGACAGCTACATGGGAGTCCAGCGACATAGCCATTATGCTAACTGCTGGTCCCAGCAAAAGGCTTTCTCATATGCAAATAGCACCAATTACTCAGAGGGTCCTCAGAAGAGGGACCAGCAGCTAAGTGAGATGAAACATCACAGCACTTAACACTCTGCCTGGCATATACTAAGCACCCCATAAGCAATAGCTGTCATCAGGAGGACAGATTCTAGAGCCAGAGGCCTACGTCCAAACTCCTGGTTTTGTTGTCTCCTTTCCACATGACCTTGAGCTCCAGCTTCATCTAACTAGGGATGAAAGGCTGTCAAGAGGTTCAAATGAGCTCACAAGTGGAAAGCAGCCCAAACACAGCAAATACGGTAGCTTCCCCTTACATGTAATGTGGACACACTGCACACATATAATACTGGACACGGTATCATCAATACAATGACAGCAAGGCCCAGAGAGGCTCAAACATCCATCACAGGCCACAAAGCAAGTGACAAGCATGTTGGCAATGGAATCAGGCCACTCCAGGCCACTCACCAGCGGCTCCAAGTCCGGCAGACTCGCATGCAGATGCACAGCTCTCTGGGCCCGAGGTGCTGGAAGACTCGAAGCCAGGCGGCCCGGGGCAGGGGGTGGTCGGATCCAGCAGCCAAAGGCAGCGTGTCAGGCTCGGGGCTTCGAGGTGGGGGCCGTACCACATGCCGCTCCAGCTGTGGAGGCCGGGGTGGTGGGGCGGGGCCCAGGGGCCAGCTGAGCAGGGGCCCCCCAGTGCCAGGGCGCACAGCCCGCCGCCCCCCACGGTTCTCCTTTTCGCCAGAGCTGCCCCGTGCTGGCCGTCGCCCATTCCGGGCCTCGCCAGGGGCCTCATCCTCACTCAGCGACGTGCCTGAGGAGTCGGAATCAGAGTCTGAGTCCGAGGAGGAAGAGGAGGTGTCAGGCACCCGCTCCAGCAGCTGGCACATCCGCTTGAAACGCTCCAGCTTCTCCCTCTGTGGCGATGGGGACGGTACCGCCGGGCCCTCAGCAGAGGCCAAAGGCGGCTTTGGTTTCTGCAGGGAGACAGGGTGAGGCTGTTCTCAAGCCTGGGACACACATTCCCACCCCCCTGCCCCAGAGGAGACACCAGGGGATGAACAGCCCAAGGGATAGTCATGAGTTCCAGCCCTGGTTCTGCTCAACAGTGGGAGACCTTGGCCAAGTCATTGCCCACCTCTGGACTTCAGTTTCTTCATCTGTAACGCAAAGACACTGATTTGAGGAATGTAAAGTCTTACAGGTTTCAACAGCTAGGGAATTTTCAAAAGCAGTGAAGTACAGAAAGCACAGGCCTGGTTTTGAGTACTGGCTGCCTACCAACCCTCTGTATGACCTCGGGAAGCCCCTGCTTCATCGCCTGGCTGGATTAGACAATTCCAAGTGTCCATTAAACAACACAAGTAACAATGACTTTGTGGCTCCACGTGGAGCACCCCAAGCATTCTCATGGTGTGTTCTTATGTGGTGGCGACTCGGGCTGCTCTTTTTAGACATGAGAAATTGAGGCTGAAAGAGACTGAGTGACTTGTCCAAGGCTGGTTTCAAATGGACACAAGATAGAGGAAGGATTGTAACAGCATCTTGTTCTAGTGTGTTTTGTGTGTCAGTACAAAGCAATATCTGAATGTTGGCTCTGCTGTGTGACCTTGGGTGACTCTTTTAACCTCTTTGGGTCTCACTTTCCTTAAACCCACATAAAGTTACAGCTCACGAAACTCATATACTCTCATTAACTCAGACTGATATAGTTCTGAGAGATATTTGGGTGAGGTAGGCTCTCTTTTACAGATGAGGAAACTGAGGCTCAGAACAGCTGACAGTTTTCCAAGACCATATAAACAGTCAGCAGTCAGGGAAGAATTTGAACTCAGATCTTTCGCCTGTAAGATTTGGAAAGATGACGTAAATGATACCCTAAGGGTTCTTGGGAAGTAAGGGGCGCCTGTGGCCTGGACCCAACCCACCAACTCTTCCAAGGGGTCCAGAGGCCGCTGTGGCCAAGGGCAGCTGGGGCAGAACAAGGTCAACAGAAAGGAACAGATCTCTGCCTCCAGGGTGGAGGGTGGGGCAAGGAAAGGTGGGAGGGGGAGGGAGGAGGTCCCAGGCACACCTCCCAGTTCTCGGGAGGGAGCCCAGGGTGGCAGGACGAGAAAGCCTGGCTCGGATTCAGAACCCTGGGGGGCAGAAGGCCAGGGCCGCCTGGGTCCGATCCTCGGAGGAGGCAGGCGTCTCCACCCACCTTCTTCAGGTGCCTCTCTCGGCCTCCTTTCACCTACCAGGGCAAAAAGGAGATATGGGGGAAGGTAGAGACCCCATTAGGTCTTCAATGCCCATAAAGCTAAGGTCCATGCCTTCCTCTTAGACTACAAATCCCAGAAGTCCCCAGCCTAGGGAGAACTCTGAGCATGCTCACCTTGCAACCAGCGTCTTGGCTCACTGAGCATGCTCTCATCTATTCTTTCTTCCCCCTCAGGCCCTTTCCTGCCTCTCCCTCCTCCTCTGTAGCAGTTAATTTGAGCATGCTCTCTCCTTCCTCCCTAGGCCACTGAGGGCTCCCAATGCTTCCCACCCCATGCCGTTTCCCTCACCTGTACCTCTCTTCCACACTGAGCAGTCCACCCTTATTTCCAACGACCCCTGAACTATGCCTCCCAACAATGCCCGGGGGATCCAGAGAGTTGCTCCCCAGGCCCACCTCCATACTCAAAAAGGCCAGGACTACAGTTCCCAGAATCCCCTGGGCTGGACCTATGCTCCATGGCTCACCTTTTTCCTTGGGGTGGGGGGCTCATTCCCTGCCTCCCTCTCCTTTCGTTTAGGGGGTCCAGGTACATCCTCTGGGGGGGGCCCAGCAGGCGGAGGGCCCTTGCGCCTAGGTGGGGGTGGTGGAAGCGGAGGCTCCTCTGTCAGCTTCCATCCACTCCCCAGGCTGGCGCCCTCCTCACCGTTATCAGCCCTTCGGCGGCCTGGCCCTTCACCTGAGTCCTGGGGAGATGGAAGCTGGGGGTGAGGTATTGCACAGTTCCCTGACCTGCCACCTGCACAGAGCCCAGCATCTGGGCGCGAAGCCCCTGCCCTACCTTGCTGGTGCGGCCTTCCTGGGTGCAGCGAGGGCACTCCCAGCAGTTGGGGATCTCCGCATTGATGACACCCTCAGCCTTCCCCATCTGTAGGCAAGAGGGCAGGGACTGGATAGAGGGATCTGGTAAAACCAGAGGCAGTGTGCCCCTTCTTGCTCCCCAGCAATCAGCCCCACCCCCAACCCCAGTCCCCACAGTGATCACCTTCAGGCAGCCAGGGTGGACGATCTCGTTGCAGATTGTACACTCCATGAGGCTCAAACCAAATTTCTCTTCTTCTCCCTCCACTGTGTCCTCCTTCCCTGCCTCCCCACACAGGAGGCACACGGCTGTGTGTGGGAGCACGGGCTGTTGGGGGAGAAGGGGCATTAGGGACCCCGAAAGCAGCCAACGGGGGAAAGACCCTTTCTTCTGGGGCCCCTGGTCAGCCACTGGGTGAGGTTTTGACCCTGCTGTGTCAACTCCTGAATTTATTACTTTTTGGAAATATGACCTTGAGCAAGTGATTTAATCCCCTCAAGTCTCCATTTCTGAATCTGTAAAACGGAGCTAGCAATATTTCCCTTGCAGGATTGTTTTAAGAATGAGATGGAGGTCCCTGCTGGGGGTGCAGTCTCTCTCTCATGAATTATTAAAAAAAAAAAAAAAAAGAGCGCGATACTGTGGGGCCAGTCAGATGGCGTGGTGTGAAGGCAGCTGGGTCCCACATGGCCAGCTATGCAGTTTGAGTTGCAGACCTGGTGGTCTGCAAAATATGCCAGGTGCACACGTGTGCCCAAAATCTTGAGAGAATAGAGGAGAGGGGCTGGTGGCAGGGCTATCCCCCCTGAGGAGTGTGTTTTTTCACTTTTCCTCTCTGTCGCTCTCTGTCAAGCACTCGCACTCAATGGCAAATTAAGCTCTTTTAAAAAAGTTTAAACAGGGACCAGCAGTTAGCATAATGGCTATGTCACTGAACTCCCATGTAGCCAACTGCAGTTTGAGTCCCAGACCCGGTGGCTTAAACTCACGCCGGGCGCATGTGCGTGCATGCCTAAGATCCCGAGAGGAGAATGGAGGAGAAGGGATTGTGGCGTGGCCATCCCCCCTGGGCGGTGATTTCTCGCTTTCTATCTCTCTGTCTTCCTGGTGAGCGCACGCGCCCTATAGCAAAAACCTCTCAAAAAAAAAAAAAAAGAAAAGTTTAAACAAAAAAATAAAGAATGAAAGAATGCACAAGGGGCATTCAACACATAGCTGTTATCACTGTTGTGATTGTTACAGCTAGATAGATCCAGGCCAGCATGACCCTGAAATTACAGCTGCCTTTGGGAATGGAGAGAGACTGCAGGCCAGTATGGCAATAATACTCAGGAGGCTGTTGGAAAAGACACGACAGCACCCTGGGGTAATTTTGTGGTTGCTCTAGATCCAGTAACCAACCTGGTTCTGGCAAGACCCCTCGGAACACTAAAGGCAGCTGACTAGTCCTGAGGAAGACGGGAGCAGCCTTCCCGGCCTTCCCGACTTCGGGGAGAACAATGGTAACACCAAGTCACATCAGAGAGGGTAAAGGCTGGGAGACAGATCAAGGAAGGAGGAGGTAGGGAAGAATGAATGGGAAAGTGAGGCAAAGGGTTTGGGGAACAAAAGAAGAGAGGACTGTGGGGTGAAGAGACCAATCAGGAAAGAGTAGCTGGAGGAAGAGAGAGAGGAGGTGTGTGAGGGGTGCAGGATGCAGCTGGCTCCTCACTGGGCCGCTCTCAGGAGCCCCGGGAAGCTCAAAGGATGAGGAAAGCAGGGAGGAAACCCGTGTTTCCCCAACACCTACTGTGTGCTGTGCCTTGTGGCAGGCACGTTCATAGCCACACTTCTGTTTAATCTTTACAACTCAGCAAAGGAAACATTTTTCAGAGAAGGTACCTGAAGTTCAAAGTGATTTGCTCAAGGTCACACGAGGGGTGGGACTGGCCTCAAATTCAAGAGTATCCTGACATGTGAGCAAGAGGCCAGAGAAGGGCAAGACCTGTTCACAGCAGCAGGCCTGGGGGTGGGTCCCTTTGTACCCAAACTCCCTCTGAGAGGAAGGCCCGGAGGGACTGGGTCAGATTCTTCTGTGCACCCCAACATTGCCCCCAGCTTGGAGCTGAGGACAAAAATGGCCATTTAAACAAGATGGGACAGCAACTCTACAGTACCCTATGGGAAACAGCCACCAGCCAGCCCAGGAAGGTGCTCAGGTCAGCCAGCCCAGGATGCCTCAAGTCCCAAAGGGGCCCAGTGCAGTGGGGACGGAACTCACGGCAGTGCACTGCCGGAGCAGGCACGACTGCTTCATGCGCCCGGGCCCCCCAAACTTCTTCATGTCTCTGCAGAAGTGGCAGTCCCCGCACTCAGTGCGCACACAGGCCCGGCAGCGGCGGCAGCGGGTTCGGCGTCGGCGCGCTCCGGCCCCCGGCCCCCGGCTGCTCGACGACATTGGGGGCGTCAGACACGCCGAGGGCTGTGGATGGATGGGGGCAGG
>NW_006159706.1:1111241-1112753 GCF_000334495.1 Tupaia belangeri chinensis
TGGATGGTGGCAGAGCCAGATGGGCCCACTGGGGCCCTGGTCTAGGACACTCCTGGCAGCTCCCCCACATAGGCCGCCAGAGCTTGCCCTCTTACCCAATGGGAAAAGAGGTCACCCCCCCTGGGTGTGTGTCTGGGGGAAGGACCACTCCCTCCACTCAAGACCTCTCTGGCTGCAGCAGCTCATCCATCTGGCTCCTGTAGGAGCCTGAGAACTGGCTTCCTGAAGGCACTCCTGTAACATTTCCTCAGTGCCCTTCTCTACCCGAGGAAGAACGGACACTGGGGCCCTCTCCTTTGACATCCCCACACCAAAGTTCTTTGGAAAGGCCAGGGGCTGCTAGATGGCGGTATTATTTCAGAGAGATTCCAACTCTTCCTCTGTTATCCAAATGTAAAACACCCCAGGCTCTCCCCAACCTAAAATCCCCTAGATCCTCCTCAAAGATACCTACAGAATCCTGGGTGGAAGCTCCAGACCTTTCTTTCTCCCTCTCTCCTTTATCTTTCTCATACACAATCACCATCCAGTCTTTTCCCCCAAATCTCACCACAGCCAATGGGATCCTTGTCCTCCCCATCCCTACCGATCCACCCTGCCCCCCAACTTCCCAGGGCTCTGACACCACCTCCCCAGCTGCTTCTTTAAGTCTCTTCTCAGTCCAAGATCTCAACTCCTCTGCTCCCCACAGAGCTCCCTCTGCTCCAAGACATCTTCCTCCTGGATCCCTGGGCAATCTCCCAGATTCCCTGAGATTCTAGAATCCAGCCTGACATCTTCACTGAACTCAGGATGGGCTCAGTCTTAGACCCTCCCCCCTCAACTTCCCAGGCTGCTTTTCATCCCTAATTGTCTACAATCCCTTTGCTCCCTTTCCCATGGAAACCAGATCCTCCACGATCCCATAGACTCAGCAGGCCTGGAGGATCTCTTCCCAGTCAGTCTTACCCTAGCTTCCCCCTTTCCAGGGACTTCCAGACCCATCCATGAGGGTAAGGGGCCCTCCAGGGCTCCAGGGGAGGGGCCTGGAGGGCGGCCACTGCAGGCGGGGGTGGGGGTCTGCAAGGGGGAGGGGCCCCGCCGGGGCTCGGGGGGAGGGGCCGGGGGGGCGGCCACTGCAGGCGGGGGTGGGGGTCTGCAAGGGGAAGCAGGGTCTAGGAAGGAAGGCCAGTTCCCCAGGGCTGGGAGGTAATAGGAAGGAGGGCAGGAGAAGAGTTTGGAGCGAAGAGAGGGTGAGGCTGGGGGCGGGGAAGGTAGCGAGAGGCCGGGCTGAGGATGAATGGGAGTGGGAGCTGCCTAGGTCTGGGGGTGAGGAGGAGTCGCATGAACCCACCTCACACGTGTCCCGGGAGCCATCTCTCCCTTCTCGGCAGCTCCCGGCGGGTCGGCGGCCATCGGCGGCGGGGGGGCCGGGCGGCGCGGGGCGCGGAACGCTCAGAACGCCGGGGTCCACGGCCCCCCGAGGGCGCTCGGCCCCTCCCTCCGGCGGAGGCCGGGGCGGCGGGGGGGGGG
>NW_006159706.1:1113100-1116906 GCF_000334495.1 Tupaia belangeri chinensis
CGCCCTCTCCCCCCTCCCCCCAGCGCGCGACCCTCGGGAGATAGGGATTTAAATAAAATTTGAATAAATCCCCTTCTTCAAGCGGGAGGGTGGAAGGAAAGGATGGAGGGTGGCAGGGAAGGGGGGAGGGGGCAGTTGGGGTGTCTCAGCCCCCCTGGTCCCCCGGCCCCGCGCTGGCTCGGCCCGGGGCCCTGGCCGCCTCTCTCATCCCTCCTCAGCTCCTTCCTCCTTCCTCCTCTCTTCCCCCTCCCCTCCCTTCTCCTTCCCTCCTCCTCCTCTTTACTCCCTCCTTCTCCCAAAGGAACCCCGCCCCCTGCACCCTCCTTCCTCCACCACCTCCACTTTCCAGGACGAACGCGCAAAGGGCACGACGGGAGTTGTAGTCCCTCGGACACCGGCGCTACCGCGAGAAGAATGGGCTGCCGGGGCCAGCGGGGACTACAAACAAGATGGCGAAGGGCGTGCCAAGGCGGTAGCCGAGCCTGCCGGGAGTTATAGTCCGGCTGCCCCGAGGCTCCCCGTTGCAGAACATAGAGAAGGAGCGGGAACGATGACTACAAACAAGATGGCCTACTCCCCCACCCGACCTCCTTCCCAGGCACTCGCACGCCCTCCTGTCCACAACCCTCCGCGTGTGTGGTACCTGACGGGAGTCGCAGTCCATCTGCTGCCTTCCCGCTGCCATTTCTACTCGTCAGGAACAATGGAAAGGTGAAAAGGAACGAGGACTACAAGCAAGATGGCGGGAGAGGGGCGTACACCTGACCAGTAGCCGACCTTACGAGGTGCGATGGGATTAGTAGTTTTCTAGCCTTCTAGTGTTCCTTAAGAATGGCGGAGCGAGGAGGATAAGGAGACTACCATAAAGATGGCAGGCTACCTAGCCTCTCCTGGTCGCCTCATTCTATCACCTTGGGTACCTCGCCCGCCTGGAACCTCGAAATCCCCCTCCCGGTGGCGCAAAGCCTGCCGGGAGTTGCAGTCTTCCAGGCTCTCCTATTATCTTCAGCCGAGACAATGGAAGGGACCGGGGCGGGGACTACCGGCAAAGATGGCGGCCGAAGGACGGGGGGGCACGGTGGCATGGGATTTGTAGTCCAGGCGCTAAGGCTATGGCCTGCGTAAGAGGAGAAAAGGACTACAGTAAAGATGGCAACCCCGGCGCTCGACGTCTGCGCCGGAGCCTGCTGGGGGACGTAGTCCCTTCCTGAGCGCTGCCGAGAAAGGACGTTGGCTGTTGAAATGTGCATCACGGCCGACACGCCAAATTTCGAGCCCACGGAAACGGAAAGCTTCTTTCCTCCTCGCCCTCGCTGCCGCCTCTGGACGGCCTGCCGGGAAATGTAGTCCCAAGGTTTCGCTCGCTAGTAGAGGGGCAGAATTTACGTGACCAGTGGCTATCAGGGCGGGTGAGAGAGGAAGACGTGCTGGCGATCCGGGACTACAGAATGTCCGCCTCCCCGTGTGGCGAAGACTCCATTTTTCAAGGGAAAACGCTTAAAGGAAAGCAACACGCATCAGTATGGTCGCGACAAGGGAGGCGTGGTCCTCTCCGAAAGTACATTCACGCGGTTGTCCCTGGGAAAGCTTGGGCGCCTCACCCCCGATGCCGTTCCCCCAAACCTCCGGGAATCGGTATCTTACCAGTAGAGAGATTCTGAAATCGTACAGAAATCCCGGCCCCGCCCTGGGAAGTCACCACGCCTTGATTTTCCCATCGGAAAAATGTGTATAATGATACCCACCTGGAAGCAGAGTTAGCTTGTGAAACAAGATAGTGTTCACGAAAGTGCCCAACTCTGGCACAGGGCACGTATTGGTTGTTCTTTTTTCGAGGTCCCGTTCAGCCCAGTCATTCTGGGAGCCCAGGAATCCGTCATTCCCGACGAAGTTAGATCCCGTGAGAGGAAAACTGAGCCGGGCAGGTTACTCCCATCTTGAGCCACCCTCTGCCGATCCTCAGCTGGGTCCTCCAGCGTCCACTACCGCGCACGGCTCCCAGGGGGCGCCCATTCTCCATTTGACTGTGGTCCTACAACCTGACCAAGTTCCTTAACCTCAAGTTGGTGCTACATGCTGCCCCACCTCATCCCCCGCCTGATTTCCAGTCGCCTTGAAGGCCTTCCCCTAGACAGACAACTCTGCTGCCAACAGAGACGACTTTCCACCTTTGTGCCCTCTTACCCGTCTTCTTGATCTTCCGCTGGGAAGACTGCTCACTCTGACCCAAGGCAGCACCCTCTGCTTTCCTCTGTCTTCTGTGTTTGGGGACCCTGCGGGAGACTTGGTGGGTGTGGTTTTTCCGTCAGGGAAATGATCGCTGGCCAGTGTGAAGTCTCAAGTTTACAGGGACTGGCCTCAGGCTGAACCAAGGCTGCTTGCCATTCACACTTTATCAATCAGGAAATCCTTGACTTGCAGAAGATTGTCTCCTCTTTATCCTCACTTCTCTATCTTTGGCTTTTATAATTGCTTCAGGGCTTTCTCAAGAACTGTACCCTCTGCCTGATAGGCCCTTCCCCCACCTCCCATCCCACTTATCCACCCCAGTTAATTATTCATCCTTGGGGTCTCTATGTAAATGGTATTGTCCCAGTGAAGCTTTCCTGTAGTTCCTAAATGAAATTCATTTATTTTCTCTTCCACTAGATTGTAAGATTTAAGAATAATCTACCTCACATGTTAAGTGCTTTCAGCCTCTTCTTCATTTCCCCTAAGAATCCTATAAGGTACAACCCCCCCCCCCTTTGAGAGGTTTTTGCTATAGGGCGCATGTGCTCACCAGAAAGACAGAGTGAGACAGAGACAGAAAGTGAGAAATCACCTCCAGGGGGTATGGCCACACTGCAATGCCTTCTCCTCCATTCTCCTCTCGGGATCTTGGGCACATACGCACACATGCCTGGCGTGAGTTTAAGCCACCAGGTCCGGGACTCGAATTGCGGTCGACTACATGGGAGTCCAGCAACATAGCCATTACACCAACTGCTGGTCCCTAGAATCCCATTTTATAGATGAGGAAACTGGGGTCCTCAACTGTACAGAGCAGATAAGTCACAGAACCAGAATTCAAACCCAAGACTCCAGAGCCGATGCTTCTGACTACTACCATATTTACAAAACGATCCAATCCAGCTGTGTTTAGTATGGCATAGCAAGAAAAACAAATTTCTCATGTGTGGGAGGTTGCGCACTGGCGAATCTGCGGTCAGTCAGCCGAGGTTTCTCAGGGAGCAAACAATTACCATGATTGGTTCCCTTCAAAACCCTGACCTTTGAAACTTTGCCTGATTGGCCACTAGAATCCCTCAAATTTGCATATCCGGCACCTCATGATTGGTCCAAAAACAACCAATCATGGACCACCGTTTACAACCAATCAGGGCCCACCGTTTACAACCCACCAGAGTGTATATAACCATGATGCCTGGCCCACAGTAGCCAGACAACAGGACCAGGAAGATAAGGATGACCAGGAAGAAGATGACGACTGAAGAGCTGAAACACCGGGCAGTCTCCAGGCAGTCAGATCCTGAAGAGCTGACACTGCATCGTCTCCAGACGACCTGGGAGACCCTGAAGAGCTGTAACATGTTGTCTCCGGATGACCCTGAAGAGTTGTGACACCGCGTCGTCTCTATGCTGCTCACGGTAGATGATGCAACCCTTAAGAGCTGTGACACTGCGTCGTCTCTGTGCTGTACTGTGCTGCCCACAATAAACGGACGACACTGTCGTCTCCATGCTGTAACACTACGCCGCTTGTCCCGGCTCTCACTCCTTCACTCAGGAAACCTGTTCGGCTG
>NW_006159706.1:1117453-1117939 GCF_000334495.1 Tupaia belangeri chinensis
CAAAGAGAAATGAGTCAAAAACTGAGTCAGTTTTTTGGACAATGTGCTGCTGTTTATCATATTTCTATATGGTCTTTGCTTGGGGTGGTTATGTGTTTATCATCAACCTTATTCCACTGCATGTGTTTGTGTTGTTACTGATAGAGAGATATAGCAAAAGAGTCTACATAGCATATAGCATTTTCTATATTGTGGGTTTAATATTACCCATACAGATAACTTTTGTATCTCAATTAGAGAAACTAAAAACCAATACAGACAAAGAAACAAAACTAGTTCAGGGATCACATACGACATACTTTGAGACATTCCCTGTTATGGAAACTACAGATCCCCAAGGACAGGTTTGATGCCGTCACAGCAGGTTTATGGTAAATGATAAAGGTGGCAGTCGCCCAGTATGGAGCTACTGCTCCATATACCTTAGCTATAGTTGAAGCTATCACCGAGGGCTGGCTCACACCGTCTGATTGGCAAACATTAGCC
>NW_006159706.1:1118117-1123987 GCF_000334495.1 Tupaia belangeri chinensis
TTTTTAATTGTTTGCTCACTGGTACCTGTTATATTTAATAGGCGCATGCCATTCCCCAAACAACAAATTGACCCTTATACTGGTCTCGCCTGAGGCGCTGAATCGGTTAGCCAAAGACGGGTAAGAGAGTCTGATGAACCCAATAACTGTTCAGTCCTTCCACCTAAGACAGGAAGCCCATCATAGCTATGGGACTCTCCAATGACGGGTAAGAATGGACTTATTGTTCCATAAACAACTCCAACCTAAGACAGGCACAATTCCCCCAGGCCTTTTCTTCATCTCTCAAATTAAAACAGAGGGGGGGATATGTGGGAGGCTGCGCACCGGCGAGTCTGCCGAGGTTTCTCAGGGAGCAAACAATTACCATGATTGGTTCCCTTCAAAAAACCTGACCTTTGAAGCTTTGCTCTGACTGGCCACTAGAATCCCTCAGATTTGCATATCTGGCACCTCATGATTGGTCCAAAAGCAACCAATCAGGGCCCACCGTTTACAACCAGTCAGGGCCCACTGTTTACAACCCACCAGAGTGTATATAACCATGATGCCTGGCCCACAGTAGCCAGATGACGACCACCAGGAAGAAGACGACTGAAGAGCCTGAAGAGCTGAAACACCAGGCAGTCTCCAGACGACCCTGAAGATCCTGAAGAGCTGACACTGCATCGTCTCCAGACGACCTGGGAGACCCTGAAGAGTTGTAACACTACATCATCTCCGGACGACCCTGAAGAGCTGTGACACCATGTCGTCTCCATGCTGCTCACAGTAGACGACGCGACACTGCGTCGTCTCTGTGCTGTACCGTGCTGCCCACAATAAACGGATGAAACTGTCGTCTCCGTGCTGTAACACTACGCCGCTTGTCCCGGCTCTCACTCCTTTACTCAGGAAACCTGTTCGGCTGTCCCTCCGAGTTGGGACACCTGGCACCCGAACAGGGACAGGACACTCATGCAAAAATGAATCTTCAGTTTCTCTTGAAAAATCCTGAAATCTCACAACACTGGATCTGCATTCCTTGAACAAGAGACAGCTGGAGCTGAGCAATGGCTGCGTTTTTGGGAGAAAACATATGCTCATTAGTTCCCCACAGTCCTCACTCAGTTTGCTTCAGTACTAATGGCCTCACTCCAACTGAAATGACCCCAATAAACCTATTGAGGGGGAACACCCCTGAGACATGGGAAATCAAAGCAGGTCCCCCCAGAGAATAAGGCCTGTTGACCTCCCAACCAGAGACTGTGGTCTCTAGACACCTTCCTTCCAACCCAGGTGTTGAGGCTTTCAGACACCCCCACCAAGAGATGGAGAACTCCAGACGTCTTCCTCTTCCAAAGACTGAAGTATCCTAACCCCTCCTCTGAGACTAAAGACTCCTGGCTTCTTCTCATCTGCAGCCCTCACCAGCAGCCCCTCCCAGCTCAGCTCCCCACTCTCACATGCCCCCCCTGAGGTGGGGAGCTGTCACCTCAGCTTTCCACCCTCACATGCCCCACAGTTTACAGCAGCTCCACCAGCCAGCTGCCTCATCTGGAGGGGCCTCCATGTGCTGTATTTAGGGCCTGGAACAGTAGCTGCTATTGCCATGGGTAGCCCTATACCCTTGGTCGGTAGGATTACTGCACTCCACACTCGTCTGACCCCAGGGTCTGAAAACACTAACCTGAGTGTCCCTGCTGCTACAACTGATATCTCTGCACTGTAAATGTCGCATGTGCCTCACACAGGCTACTGGTGGCTGTGACCTCACCTCCTCAACTAATGGGACATCTATGGCCCCCCACTTGGACCCTGAGGTCACCAACATCTTAACACCTGGCATCTGCTACAACGGCCCTCAGAGATACCTTTCTGACTGGTGGTGTCCTACACACACTACATGCCCTTCAGCCAGGATCAGAGGCCCTGGTCCACAACCCAGGTACCCCTGTCCCCAACAAAACTGTGCCACAGCATCTACAAACACTCTCATTCTGGATAACACAGGTACTCACAGATTTTTTTTTTTTTTTTTTTTTGCTATAGAGTGTGTGTACTTGCTGGAGAGCCAGAGAGAGACAAAAAGAAATCACTACCCCTCCAGCGGGGATGGCCACACCACAATCTCTTCCCCTCCATTCTCCTCTCAGGATTTTGGGCACATATGCATGCATGCTCAGCGTGAGTTTCAACCTTCCGGCCTGCAGTTAGCCATGTGCGAGTCCAGAGCCTTAAACACTACACCACCATCTGGCCCTACTGCTCACATACTGATTTGAGTCAAAGAAAATATAGAAGCCCTAGCAGGTGGCATGGGGGTTAAGGTGCTAGACCCCCTAGATGATGAGTCACAGTTTGAGTCCAAGACCCAGGGAATTGAAAATCATACCCAATATATGGGCATGTGAGCCCAAAGTCCCAAGAGAGGACTGGAGGAAAAAGAACTTCAGTGGCCATCCTCCCTGAGATAAGGGGTGATTTCCCACTTTCCCTCTCTCTGTCTGTCTCTGGCCAGTACACGTGCCCTATGGCAAAAGCCTAAAGAAAAAGAAAGAATACAGAAAATTTAGAGAGATTACACTATTGAACTCTTTTTTTTTTTTTTTTTGAGAGGTTTTTGCTATAGGGCACGTGCGCTCACCAGACAGACAGAGAGAGACAGAGAGACAGAAAGCGAGAAATCACCCCCAGGGGGGATGGCCATGCTGCAATCCCTTTTCCTCTGTTCTCCTCTCGGGATCTTGGGCCCACATGCACACGCGCCCAGCATGAGTTTTAAGCCACCGGGTCTGGGATGCAAACCGCGGTCGACTACATGGGAGTCCAGCAACATACCCATTACGCTAACTGCTGGTCCTCCTCTCAGGATCTTGGGCACACGCACACGCACCCGGCGTGAATTTAAGTCACCAGGTCTGGGAGTTGAACCTCAGTCGACTACATGGGAGTCCAGCGACATAGCCATTACGCTAACTGCTGGTCCCACACTATTGAACTCTTATCAGAACCAAGATCAAAGCATGCCACCCAACTAATACCACAGGACACATCTACAGAAAAGAGTCTTTTCCGACAAAAGCTATCCAGGGCCAAGTAGAAGGGAGGTTAGGGAGCTAGATCCGGCTTGGTATCGTCACAATTTGAGTCTCAGACCTGAGCTTGAAAATCACATTGTAGGGACCAGCAGATGGCATAATGGTTGTCGCAGGACTCCCACATAGTCAGCCACAGTTTGAGTCCCAAACCTGGTGACTTAAAACTCAAGCCAGGCTCAGGTGTGTGCGTGTTCAAAATCCCAAGAGGAGAATGGAGGGTAGGGATTGCAGTGTGGCCATCCCCCTTGGGGGACGATTTCTCACTTTCCCTCCCTCTCTGTGTCTCTCTCTAGCAAGCACTCATGCACTATATCAAAAACTAAAACAAACAGAAAAGAGTTGAGAGCATCAATAATAATACATACCAAGCAGAACAAAGAATCTCTAAATTTGGGGGCCCAGCAGGTGGCATAGTGGTTACCTAGAATCGTGGCCCCATTGACTTGAAGACCACTCTAGTTCTGTGTACATGCTCCAAATCCCAGCATGTTGGAGAAATGGAAGAGAAGGGATTCCAGCAAGACCATGCCTCATTGTGTGTGGGGGGGACTTTTTCCTTCCCCAGCTACCTGCCCATCCTTGTGTGCCCTCTAGCAAAATTTAAAAACAAAAAAAAGAGAGGATACTTTCCCTTAGCCCAAGATTTGAAGTAGTCTAGGGACCAGCAGATGGCATAATGGTTACATCTCTGGATTCTCACGTAGTTGACCCCAGTTCAAGTCCTGGACCCAGTGGCTTAAACTCATGCTGGGTGCGTATATGTGCGTGCCCAAGATCCTGAGAGGAGAATGGAGGAGAAGGGATTAAGGCGTAGTCATCCCCTGTGGGGCGTGATTTCTCGCTTTCTATCTCTGTCTTTCTGGTGAGCGCAAAAATCTCTCTCTCAAAAAAAAAAAAAAGATTTAAAATATTCTATATATTTGCTTAATGATTTTAGACATCTCTTTCATATTTAAGTCTTTATGTTTTTTTGTAAAGAATTATTTATTATCATTATTATTTTAAAATTTGCTCTAGGGCACATACACTCACCAGAGAGAGAAAGTGAGAAAGCAAGCCTCCAGGTCCAGGACTTGGCTGTGGTTGGCCACTTGGGAGTCCAGAGCCTTAGCCACCACACCACCTGCTGGCCCCATATGATTTTTTAAAATGATGTATGTTAGGTATGGACCTTGTCGTAGGTCAGGTTTCTAAGAAACACCAGCAAGATGGGAATTCTTTACCAGGTGACTAGAGAAATATTCTTAGAAGAAGGAGGTACAATCCCCTCTTATCCATAATTTTGCTCTCTGTGGTTTCAGTGACCTGAGATATGATACAACAAAACATTTTGAGGGTCCAGCAAGTGGTATGGCAGTTAAGATGCTGGACGTCCATGTGGCTGACTGCAGTTCAAATCCTGGCTTGACTTGTTTTCTCCCTCTCTCTGCCCCCGTCTCTCTCTGGTGAATAAAAAGATAATGATGGTAATGATTAAAAAATAATAATAATAATTTTTTGAGAGGTTTTTGCTATAGGGTGCATGCGCACACCAGAAAGAGAGAGACAGAGAGATAGAAAGTGAGAAACCACTCCCCAGGGGGGATGGCCATGCTACAATCCCTTCTCTTCCATTCTCCTCTCGGGATCTTGGGCACGCATGCACACGCGCCTGGTGTGAGTTTAAGCCACTGGGTCTGGGACTCAAACTGCAGTTGACTACATGGGAGTCCAGCGACATAGCCATTATGCTAACTGCTGGTCCCAATAATTCCTTTTTTTTTTTTTTTTTTAAAGACATTTTGGGGACCAGCAGCTTGGAAATCACAGCCCAGGTGTGTGTGTATGCATACCCAAAATCCCAAGAGGAGAATGGAAGAGAGGGAGGGTGTCATAGCCATCCCCCTTGGAGTGTGATTTCTCATTTTCTCTCTCTCTTTCTCTCACTGTCTCTCTCCAGTGAGCACATGCACCCTGTAACAAAAATTAATAACTTTTTTTTTAGAGAGTTTTGCTATACAAGGGTACACTTGCCAGAGGGACAGAGACAAAAAGCAAGAAATCACCTAGGGGATGGCCATGCCACAATAGCTTCTCCTCCATTCTCTTCTCGAGATCTTGGGCATGTGTGTGCGTGCACACACACACACGTGCCTGACATGAGTTTTAAGCCACTAGACCAGGACTTGAACCATGGGTGACGACTACATGGGAGTCCAGCGACATAACCATTATGCCATTTGCCAGTCCCAATAATAACATTTGAAAATGTGATTCTTTTCTGAGGGCCGGCAAGTGGTGTGGTGGTTGGGGGCGTTGGACTCCCACATGGCCAACCACAGTTCAAGTCCTGGACCTGGCAGCTTGCTTTCTCACTTCCTCTCTCTCTCTCTCTCTCTCTCTGTCTCTCTCTGGTAAAATAAGAATAAATAAATAAAGTTAAATACAAAAATTTTTTAATTAAAAAATAAATATGATTATTTTCCTTCATGTACATCTCATCTGAGAAATGGGGATGACAGCTCCTTGTCAAATAACCCTAAAGGGAACCAAGGGCAATGAAGGCTCAAGGATGGGAAGTGCAAGCCTCAGAGGCTACAGATAGTGATAATGGTAAAGAGACTAGCTCTGTAATCTGGTTTCAAATCCTAGTACTGCTCCCTACTAATTGTGCAATCTTTTTATTATTATTATTATTAGTAGTAGTAGTAGTAGTAGTAGTATTTACTGGGGGCCAGCAGTTGGCATGATGGTTAAGGCCCTGGACTCCCACATGGCTAACTGTAGTTCAAGTCCCCGACCTGGCAGCTT
>NW_006159706.1:1124030-1127078 GCF_000334495.1 Tupaia belangeri chinensis
GTTTTTGCTATAGGGCACGTGCATTTGCCAGAAAGACAGAGAGAGACAGAAAGTGAGAAATCACCCCTCAGGGAGGATGGCCACGCCGCAATCCCTTCTCCTCCATTCTCCTCTCGGGATCCTGTGCACACATGCACACGCACGCAGCATGAGTTTAAGCCACTGGGTCGGGACTTGAATCGCGGTCGACTACATGGGAGTCCAGCGACATAGCCATTACACTAACTTCTGATCCCTCTGGTCAAATTAAAGAAGAAAAAAAAGATGAATACAATATATTTTTTTCCAGAGTTTAGAACTTCTTAAAAGCATGGCTAACTGTAGTTCAAGTCCCAGACCTGGCAGCTTGCTTTCCTTTCCAATTCCCCAACACACACACACACACACACACAACATATTTGTAGGGGAAAAATGGTTTATATATAGGATGAAACAATATTAATTCAAAACTTACAGATAAGAGTTAGCTCTATTGCTCATCTCTAAAAAGTTTATATGGATATTCAGTCAAAACCAACACGGGCATCTCCCTTGAAATGCTATTTCTACAGCCCTCCAAGTAGACTCCAGGACTGTACACTGGCTTGGAATGTCCTCAGAAAGCTGTCAGTGATCAGGTAACAGAGTAAAAACACTACAGTCCTTTCTTTCAAATGGAAGAGGGAAGACAGAGGGACAGAGAAACTATTCAAACTTTGTCTTCTTTCCTTGTGCCTCATGGTCTCTTCTTCCTCCTCTACCTCTACCACGACCCCCAAAGCCACCTTCACCCTTAGGTTTGGAACAGTCCAAGGTAACTCTGTTTCCATCAATTTTACCATCTCCCATGGCCTCCTTGGCAGCTTTGGCATCTTCCTCACTGTTGAAATCTACAAAACCAAACCCTTTGGAGGATCCTGTTTCCCGGTCAGTGACGATCCTTGCATAAATAGAGCCACCAAAAGACTTCTTTAAGGTCTCCTCAGTGGTATCCTCAGACAGGCCTTTGACAGAGTTCCAGAGGGCTGACTTCTTGCGTTAGGTAATTCCCCGGGTCCTTGCAGCTCCAGCCTGATTGTTCTGCCTTCAATTTCCCTTTTATTAAAGGAATTTAAACCTTCTTTAGCATCTTCAAATGAAGCAAATTCTATAAACTCATACCCTTTAGGTTTGCCATTTTGGCTCTGAGGCACTTTGATAAAAGCTGCCTTCTTAAATACTTCCTGAAGCGTTTCTTCAGTTGCATTGTAGGAGAGGTTGCTCAGAACCAGAGTTTTTGATGGCCCACTCCAAGTGCTATTCTTTCCACCTCTATAGGCTTGATTTTGACCTTTCTCTCCAGTGTAATATAAAACTCATACCCTTTAGGTTTGCCATTTTGGCTCTGAGGCACTTTGATAAAAGCTGCCTTCTTAAATACTTCCTGAAGCGTTTCTTCAGTTGCATTGTAGGAGAGGTTGCTCAGAACCAGAGTTTTTGATGGCCCACTCCAAGTGCTATTCTTTCCACCTCTATAGGCTTGATTTTGACCTTTCTCTCCAGTGTAATATAAAGAAATAGACCGCCCATCAATCTCTGTTTCCTGCTTTTCTTCAAAGGTTTTCTCTGCATCAGCTTCTGTCTTAAATTCAATGGAGGCAATCCCTCTACTTTTTCCATCTTTGCTGACTATTCTGATCTCCATGGCATCTTCAAATACTTCTTTTAATTCATTCTGAGTGACTTTGTAGGGGAGATTTTTAGCCAAAAGTGTTCTTGCACCTCAATCTTCCTTATTGTCTTTTCCTTTGGTTTCTCTAGTTTAATTTCATTGCCAAAGACTTTAAAACCAGTGAGTTTCAAAGCCTTTTCTAGATCTCCAGCAGATTCAAAGTCAACATTGCCAAACTTCCTAGATTCTGACATCCACAACAGCAAGATCCTTGTTAGCAAAAACATCATTAATACCAGTTTTTAATTCAGGGATATATTTGTTATTGTTCAGGTTTCCAACAAACAGATGAAAGGTTGTATGTAGTTAGTTCTGTGGCTCTCACCTTCTGTTTCTTAGCCTCAGGAGCTGCTTTCTGTTTGATCATTTCCTTCTTTCATTTTCCAGGAACTTCTCTGACAGGTTCTTCTTCTTCCTCATCTTCCTCAAACTCATCGTCTTCTTCCTCATCATCTTCATTTTCAACTTCAGCCACGGTCTTGGCTTTCACAAGCACAGCCTTTGCAGGAGTTTTCTTTCCTTTGGCTGGTGTGGTCTCCATGCCTTCTTCTTCAGACTCATCTTCTGCATCCTCATCTTCGTCCTCATCTTTATCTTCCCCCTCCTAATCCTCCTCCTCCTCTAAAGCTGGGGCAGCAGCTGCTGCTTTCATCACCACTGGCTCAAAATCATCCTCATCTTCATCCTGGTCCTCATCATCTTCCTCACTGTCATCTTGCTCCTCATCGCTGTCTTCCTTCTTGGCATTCTTGCCATTCTTTGCCCCCTTGGCTGGGGTGGCAGCTCTTTTCTTACCAGGAGCTGCTACCAATGTCTTGCCTGGTGTTATGACTGCTTTGGCTGGTGTAACCGTCTTAAAATAATTTTTCAAATAATTATTTATTTAATTTTATTTATTCATTCATTTATTTCAGTTTGACTAGCGAGAGAGGGAAAGTGAGAAAGCAAGCTACCAGGTCCGAGACTTGAACCATGGTTAGCCATGTGGGAGTATCTGGTGCTTTAATTACCATACCATCTGTTGGTCCCTAAAAGTAATTTTTTAAAAAGAATTATTTATTTTCATTTATCATCTAATCTCAGATGTAGAAGACAGAATCTCTGCCCTAGAAAAATTCACCACAAAGACTGAGAAAATAGCCCCCAAAATGAGAGTAATATACGAGAAATATTAGATATCATTAAATGTTCAAACATTCGAATAATTGGTATCCCAGAAAGTGAAGAGACTAATAAGGGCATTGATAATTATTCCATGAAATCCTGGAAGAAAACTTTCCAAACATAGAGAGGCGTTCAAAGATCTAGACCCAAGAAATACAAAAGACCCCACATAGAATCAACCAAGAAAATCTTCT
>NW_006159706.1:1127377-1136440 GCF_000334495.1 Tupaia belangeri chinensis
CTCGCTCTCTCTCTCTCTCTGGTCAAATTAAAAAAAAAAAAAAACAAGAACGAATAAATAAAATAAATAATTTAAAAAATTTCAGCCAAGAATACTATACCCAGTAAGATTATCCTTCATATGGGAAGAAAAGACAAAAACATTCTCAGATAAACAAAACCTGAAAGAATTTATCAACACCAGACCAGCTCTCGAGGAAGTTCTGAATGGAGTGCTATACCAAGAAAACTAAAGGTAGATACACAAAAATAAGAGTTCAAAAACAACCAAGAAAATGGTCAACTTAATGGTAGGGACAAGTCCAGAGTTGAATGTTATCTTCTAGAATTTAAATGGAAAGATCGGATCACAACAGAAGAGATATTAATTACATGAGACTGAACTAGTGAAATAGAATTTTATGGTTTTTGACTAAAACATTACTGATTTTCTTTTATGCTTTGTTTTCCAGATTTAAGGATTTTTGTCTTCTCTTGAGTTGTCGATAGGTTCATATACCTACTATTTGAACAGAATCCTAACCTGTTTCCTGGCTTTAAGTCTTAAGCAAATTTCTCTTTAACATTTTAAAATTTTGATTTATTAAAGCTAAAACTGCTTTTCTTGAAATTAAAAAGTGTATTTAAAAATACCTATTTAATGACTGCAGTAAGCTCTATAGCCTCAACTAGGTGCTACTTTATAGTATACTCACTCCGCTCACTGAGTTTTATGCCTAAAGTCAGACATGTGTTCACAGATATGTATATATCAGCTGAAATTGCTATAGAGAGTATTTAGATTAATTAAGATAGTTCGTGAATCGATAAAATGTGGGAAAAGGGGGGAATGGAGGGCAACTGTGGATACTAGAGACAGTATGGGAGGAGGGTGAGAAATGGCAGAGGATGAGAAATAGGGAATAAAGAAATGAAAAAATATAAAACTACAGCTGATGGCAGAAAACCTCAGACTGTCTGTGACTTTAAGGATGGTGCATTGGTTCAACATCAAAAATGGGATGGGAAAGGGAACCAGCAGTTAGCGTAATGGCTATGTCACTGGACTCCCACGTAGTCGACCACGGTTCGCGTCCCAGACCCAGTGGCTTAAAACTCACGCCGGGCGCGTGTGCGTGCGTGCCCAAGATCCCGAGAGGAGAATGGAGGAGAAAGGATTTGCGGTGTGACCATCCCCTCTGGGGGGTGATTTCTCGCTTTCTGTCTCTGTGTCTTTCTCTGTCTGTCTGGCAAGCGCATGCGCCCTATAGCGAAAAAAATCTCTCCCCCCTCCAAGAAAAAAAGGGATGGGAAAGAAAGCACAATAACAAGCAAATTGCAAGATGAAAAATTAGTGGTGGACTGTGTCATGAATAATGTCACCTGTACTCGAGTCTGAAAAAGTAGAATAAAAATTCCATCATCACTTCAGACAGAAATTAGCTGCGAGAATGAACAAGCTCAGTTCAATGAGCAAATCTCCATACTACTTTTCATTACTGTGTTCAATGACCTTCATCGCAAACATTTTACATACAACTATTTCCAAGTCTTGACTTAATTAGGATCATCCCTTTGGTTAGTAAATAAATGTGTTTGTGCTAAAAAAAAAAAAAAAAAAGAAAAAATATATAAGAAATGAGAAATAAAAACTGTTTGTTAAAAAAAGAAAAAGAAAAATTGTTTGTTGATGATAACATGTATGATTAAGCCAATATACAGTGTATTCTGAATGGGAAATCGCATGATGATCAGTGAATGAATGTAAAATAAATACATTAAAATTAAAATAAAAAAATACACCTGAATGACTACGCTCCATAGCAGAAACTGAAAACTTGGAAGGTATAATAGCAGGGAGGGTAACTGTAGATACTAGAGAGAGTATGGAGGGGTAATAGGGGGTGATTTATGGGGGTGGGAGGGAGGACTTCAGGGGAAAAAACAAACATATTAAACAGACACAAAAATGAAAAGTTATCTGCTGATGATAATGTATATAGTAATGTCTTTAGTTTGACTAATATGCACTGTATTCATGTTAGGAAAAAACACATTATATACTGTAAAGATATACAATTATTAAATGTAAATTAAAAAGAAGTAAATAAATGAATACTTTTTTAAAAAAAGAAAGAAAGAAAGAAAAAACATGCCAGGCACATGTATGTGTTTGCCCCAAATCTTGACAGAATGGAGAAATAGAGGAGAAGGAATTGTGGCGTGAACACACCACACTCAAGGCTGCTTTTTCCCCCTGTCTCTCTGTTTCTCTTTGGTGAGTGCATGTGCCCTCTGGCAATTAAAAAAAATCATGCTGGGACCAGCAGATGCCATGATGATTACATCACTGGGCTCCTGTGTAGTGAACTGCTGTCAGAGTCCTGGACCCAAGAGCTTAAAACTTACACCGAGCACATGTGTGTGCATGTCCAAAATTTTGAGAGGAGAGTGGAGGAGGAAGGATTGCAGCACGGCCACCCCTGGGGAATGTGTGTGATTTCTTGTTTTCTGTCTCTCTTTCTCTACAGTGAGCGCATGTACCCTATAGCAAAAATCTCTATTAAAAAAAAAGTGGTTAAGGGGCTCTAAGTGGTAGGAGGAACATAGGGGGCTGCGGGAGCCCAGAGGTGCCCCCTCACTCTGCTGGAGGCCACAGAGACAGAGTTAAACTCCTAAAAGAGGTAAGACCCAGAGGGGAGGGTAAAATAGGAGATGGATTGTGAAGGAGAAGCAGGAGAGCTTCCTATGCACGGAGAATTACCTGCGCAAAGGCCTGGGTGTAGCGGGAGCTATTAGCGGATTATACAACTGGAGTAGAAGGTAGGAAAAAGCAACAGCGAGGCTTGTGGCCAGCAGGTGGAGTAGTGGTTCAGGAGCTGGCCTCCCTCATGGCTGACCACAATTAGAGTCCCAGATCTAGCGGTTTAAGTGTGCATGCATACCCAAAATCTCAGGAGGAGAATGTAAGAGAAGGGACTGCAGGGTGGCCATGCAATGGCCCCTGGGGTAGTGAGGGGGGTGATTTCTCAGTGTTTCACTGTCTGTGGTGAGTATACATGCCCTATGGCAAAAACCTAAAAAAAAAAAAAAAAGTGAGGCTGTTATCAGGGGCTGCTTAGCCAGACTGACTACATCTTATTTAAAATAAAAAACTGTCTGATATTGTTTTGTTTGAGATTTCTCACAGGAACTCCAAGGAGACAAACAGCCAACCTGGAGCTTAAAACAGGTTCAAAGGCAGAATATTCGATTGTGCCTCCCAGCTAGATATTAACCTCATCTATGCTTTCCTAGGGATGGCCGTAAACCACACAGCGTCCCTCTTCCGCTATAAAAACATCTGTAAACTGGCTTATTGGTCAGAGATACTCTGGTGTGGTCACATTGTAATAAATTTTCCTTTCCTCTCTCCTCAACAGTTTGGTCTGTTTTGTTGAGCTTTGAGTCTCTGGACCAGGGGCATACAGCCCCTGGTCTGGCAACAGGCAGAGGGAATCAAGGAAAGGCATGGGGGTGGCAGGAGGGGACAGAGCAATCCTTGCTCTTCCCGGTCCTGTCATCGCTCACCAACCACCAATCTCTGCTCTCTCTACTGGCCTTATTTGTTCTTGAAAACTGCAAGTTCTCGCCTCATGGAGGGGTGAAAGATTATACTTAGGGGTGCGACTGGGGTTGGGGTTAATTTGGGCGTCACGGTGAGGATCTGGCTTGAAGTCCATTTTTATTTTACTGTTTTATTTATGTTTCTAGTTTTGCTATAGGACACATGTGCTCTCTAGATAGAGAGAAAGTGAGACATCGACCCCTGGGGGGAGTGCCACACTACAGTTCTCCACTTGGGATTTTGGGCATGCACACACATGCACTTGGAATGTTTTCCAAGTAGTGAGTCCAGGACTTGAACTGCATTGTCGGTCATGTGGGATCCAGCCACCTTAGCCACCATGCCACCTGCTGGCTCTATTTTATTTTATTTATTATTATTTTTTAGAGATTTTTCCTATAGGGCATGTGCACTTGTTGGAGAGAGAGAGAGACAGAGAGAGAGAGAGAGAGAAAGTGAGGAATCAACCCTAGGGGGATGGCCACACCACAATCCCTTTTCTTCCTTTCTCCCCTCAGGATTTTGATCATACACACACACACACACACACACACACACACACACATCTGGTATGAGTTTCAAGCTGCCGGTTCTGGGACTCAAACCAGTAGCCCTGTGAGAGTCCAGTGCCTTAACCACTACACCACCTGCCAGCCTCAGTCCTATCTACTTTAAATGGGACGCATGTGGTTTTCTGAATGGCAGTGGGGTCGTGCTTCAGTGTTCTGGGAGATGGGCAGGCATTAAATCCTGTGGGAGCACTTGTGTGGCTGGGGCAAGGTCTGGGCTCCAAACGTAGGGTGGAATGGCAGTGGGGTCGTGCTTCAGTGTTCTGGGAGATGGGCAGGCATTAAATCCTGTGGGAGCACTTGTGGGCTGGGGCAAGGTCTGGGCAAATGTAGGGTGGAGGAACATTGAGCCTTTTGTCACTGGTTGGGGGCATTATGTACTATTGGGGCAATGCTTGAGAGGCCTGGAAGGAGCCTCATGCAGGGATCAAGGCACTCGGTGACAGCACCAGGAGCCTGTGAGGTGGGAATTATTTTCTCAGTTTCCAGATGAGGAAAGAAGGTGAGGCTCAGAGAGGGTAATTGCCCAAGCTAGTGGTGAACAGGACTTGAACCTAAGCCTGCTGGCTCCTAAATTGCTGGGATTCCCAAGGTATCAGCTTCTGAAGAGACCAAAACAGAGCTGCAAACCGTTGGGCCTGCAGGGTGTGGCGTGGGTGCCAAGACAGATGCTTGGATGGACGGAGCTGGGCCAGGGATGAGCGCTAGTTCCCCCAGCTGTGAAGGGCACCTGAGGTCCAGAGAGAACAAAGCCTCTGGGGCAGGCGGTGATGGGGTCGGGCAGGGGTTAGCCTGCCCTCTCGGTGAGGCCGGGCCCCACGTCCACCACCCACCTGTGAATAGCACAGATCGAGTATCTGCCTCCCTCTTCCCCTCCTCCCCGCCTGCCACTTCTCCTTCCCCTACTCCACTGCCATGGCCTGGTCCACGCCTCAGTGCACCCACTCAATGGGCCTACTCTAATCCCCTGACATCACGCCTGCCCAACACAGGCCCTGCCTGCCAGCCTTGGCAGCCCCCAGCCTGGGAGAGCCTGGTTAGGACTCCCCCCACCACCACATCAGAACCCATCTTTTTCCTCAGCCTCCTCCCTCCTTCAGCTGACAGTTCAGATCTGGGACACCCCACATCCGGCCCCACGCTGGGGTTCAGGAGTCTAGGATCTGCTCTGGCTTTGCTGTGTGACTCCAGGTAAGTAGCTGCCCTTTTCTGGGCCTCCGTCTCCTTATCTAGATTCCTCCCAAACCCCAGCTAATCACATCAACCTGCTTGGGCTTCTCAGCACCTGTCACTGTAGGGAACACTTGGTTTGTGCTGGGTGCAGGCTTCCTGTCGGCCTCCCACCTGGACTGTGCTTGCTCGTGAGGCAGGGACCTGCCTGCCTCATTACCCACCCGGGTGCCAGCACACAGAGTGTGCCCTGTTAATATCCTATCTGCTGAGTAAATGTCACCCACCCACCAGGGGAGGTAGGTGGAGCTGTATTCCAGCCCCAGGGTGGAGTTAGAGTGAGGGTCTGACTCTCTGACTCACGGTATGGGCAGGGGTGAAAACGGAGCATCTGCCTCCCCCAGCCTGCCCCTCACAGTGCTCAGGTGTGCGTGTGTGTCCGTGTGTTGCATTTGGGCAGAGGGAAAAGGTCTCCCCGTGTATCAGAGGCTGAGGGGGGCTAGCTCCCAGGCTCACGTGTCGGTGCATGTGTGTGGGCAGAGGGTGTGTATACCCCTGTGTGTATGTGTGTGTCTGTGCAGCGGCTCTGGCTGGGCCTCCAGGTGTGTGCATGTGCTCACACAGCCGTGTGCCTCGGTGTCCCTGTGTGTGCTCATCTGGCTGGGACTCTGGGTGTGTAACCTGAGCCCGCCTGGCATGACACGACATGTATGTAGACAGGCCCACTAAAGCAATGGCTCCAAGAGGCAGGAGTTTTCGTCGGTCTTGTCCCATGCTCTGTCCCCAGCACCAAGAACAGGGGTGGCACATAGCAGGGGTCCATATGCCCTGAATGAACGAATCTGGGAAAGCACGTGCCCATGCCTGTGGGGTGCACAGGTGCCGACAGTGTAGACGTGTGTGTGCACCTGTGTCGAGGGTGCACCTGGGTGTGGATGATGGTGCTCACATGCCACCCCTCCTGTTCCTCTTCCAAACTTCTCAGGAGTCAGAGCCCAATGGCTGGGTCCCTGTGGGGCGGAGCAGGGGGCCGCCTCCTCAGGGGAAACTGGATCCCAGGACGTGCGGAGCAGCAGGGAGCAGGGCGGCCCCTTTGTCCCCCATAATCCCCTCCCCGCCCTCACCCCTCCCTTCCAGCCACCAGGGTTTAAGGTTGAGTTTGGAAACTACAGGGGTCCAGGGTGTCACCTCAGTGATCCCTTCCCTACCTGTTCCCTGCTCTGGGGCTCTGTACCCCAAGTCCCAGGCCTCTCTGTCTAGAGTACATGCCCTTTTCTAGGTCCCTCCCAAAGCTCTCCATGTCTTGTCCCGTGGCTGGGTCTCTCATCCTTTGCCAGGACCCTGCCCACTGCCCGCCGTCCTCCCAGGGCGTAACTCCTTCCCTCCCTCCTGGGCGGCCCTAGGGCTCAGCCCTGGGTATAAAGCCACCCGAGGGACCAGGGACAGGACAGGTGCCCTCAAAAGACCCAGGGACCCCAGAAAGGAAGGAGCTGGAGAGAGAGCATGAGCTGTGCACTGGGTGAGTGAGGGGCAGGGGTGCCAGGGCCCGGGTATCAAGGGAGGGGACGCTACCAGCCTTCTGGTTCCCGAGACTTGTATACCTCCAAATCCTCACACACAGACCCTTTTATTCCTAAGGGGGCGGACAGTGGAGCTGCGATAATGCAACTCTGACAGGCTGGCTCGTGTGGGCAAGTTTCAGGTGCGTGTCTGGAGCCCTCCCTATGTGCTGGGCACACATGTGTCCATGATGCAGGACTGGCTACAGCTGGGGGTGGATCATGGCATGAATGCGTGTGTGTGCCACTCATGGAAGAAAGAAATGAGTGAACTTAAAAAAAATAGCTTCATCACTCATTTAACAGATTTTGACCGAGTGCCTATTACGTGCTAGGTGCTTTTCCAAGTATTTGGGGATATACAGACAAAACTGCATGGCCTCATAGATTCCATTCTGCAGACATAATAATAATACATATAATAAATAAGTAAGTGTGATGCCAGTGTCATACAAGGTGAGTGTAGTGACCCAAGTTTGCTGAATGAATGAACAAATGAATGAAGGGGCCTTCCCTTTGGCCTTCTCTTAACTGAACTTCTGGGAACCAGGAACTGTAGGAAGGGGAACTAACGTGGCCTTCCGGGGCTTGCTTCTCTCCATCGCTTCCTGGCTGGTGACTGTAAATAATTCCTCTCTTCTCAGCCTCGCACTGTTGGTGGGAACATAAACAGGGTCACTCTGAGAGGACAATCCAGCAGCAGCCACCCAAATGTAAAACAAGCATGCCTCCCAGTCCAGGCATTCCCACTTTCCCAGGTGCCCAGAGAGGCTGGGATAAGGATGTTCCTGGCAGCCTTCACTCACTCACTCATTCAACAAGTGTTTAGTTAGGGGACCCCCCCCCCCGTGGTGAATGAGCCAGGTGAGGTTTCCCCTTTTTTGGAGTTGACATTCTAGTGGGAGAGACGGCGATGAACAAGTAAACAAATAATCACGGTAACTTCAGGTAAAGGAAGTCTTTGAAGACTAGAAATCTGGAAGAGGGAGGGACTTTTTTTTTAGAGAGATTTTTGCTATAGGGCAGGTGTGCTTGCCAGAGAGACAGAGACAGAAAGCAAGAAATCACCCCCCGAGCGGGGATGGCCACACCGCAATCCCTTCTCCTCCATTCTCTTCTTGGGATTTTAGGATGTATGCACACACACCTGGTGTGAATTTCAAGCTGTGAGGTCTAGAACTCGAACCATGGTCAACTTCGTGGGAGTCCAGTGATGGAAGCACTATTCCATCTCCTGGTCCCAAGGGAGGGACTTTTGATATGGTGCCAGGGCAGCTTCTCTGGGCTGAGGCCTGAGGAACAAGAGGGAAGGTTTGGGGCTGGTCCTCACAGGGCACAGCAAGGGTGACAGCCTGGGGGACGAATGCTGCCAGGACACCAAGAGGGCCAGTGCAGGGACCAGGAGGTGGCGCCAGTGGTAACACAACTGGGCCCACCTGGCAAAGGTCCTGAGTTTATGGCCCAATCTGGGAGCCCCCCTTGAGCAGGCGGGGTGCACACATGCACGCCCACATGATCTGGACTGGCTGCGACTAGGGGTCGACAAGAACACCTCCCGCTATTCTTGTCTCTGGCTCTCAAGGAATAAATGAGTAAACTCAGTGGGGGGAGGGGGAGGGAACACTGAGGAGTTTGGCTTTCACGCTGCGTGAAGTAGGGGCCATGGGAACGTTCAAGCAGAGGAGGGACATGTCGGACTTGGGGGTCTTGGGACAGGAAAGCAAGGGTGGGAGAGCCCAGGCAGGAGGCTCATCCAGGCAAGAAATGAGGTAAGGATGGGTTGGGCTGTGGTGGGAGCAGTGGAAGAAGGCAAAGTGATTACATCCTACATACATTTCTTCACCTTTCAGTTATTTCTTTAGGTTTTTTGCTGTAGGGTGTGTGCACTCGCTGGAGAGAGACAGAGAGAGACAGTGAGAGGGAAAGTGAGAAATCACCCCCCCACCCCAGTGGGGAGGGCCGCTCTGCAGTTCTTTCTCTTCTATTCTCCTCCTGGGATTTTGGGCATGTACACACATGTGCCTGGGGTGATTTTCAAGCTGCCAGGACACCAAACTATGATCAGCCATGTGGGAGTCCAGCACCTTAACCACCACACCACCTTCTGGCCCCTCTCTTTATCTTTTATAACTTTTTATTTAAAGTAAAAATAGCTTCTCTGGGGACTGGCAGGTGGTGTA
>NW_006159706.1:1136471-1140088 GCF_000334495.1 Tupaia belangeri chinensis
CGGGGGCGTCACGCTGCCCCGACAATGGTTCGAGTCCCAGACGAGTGGCAGCTTGCTTTCTCACTTCTCTCTCTCTCAATCTGTCCCTCTCTGGTCAAATTAAAACAAACAAATTCACAAATGAATGAAGTTAAATAAAATATTTTTTTGAGAGGCTTTTGCTATAGGGTGCTTGCACTCACCAGAAAGACCGAGAGAGATGGAGAGACAGAAAGCAAGAAATCACCCCTCAGGGGGGATGGCCACGCCACAATCCTTTCTCCTCCATTCTCCTCTTGGGATCTTGGGCACACACATACACCAACCGGCATGAGTTTAAGTGACCGGGTCCGGGACTCAAACCGTGGTTGACTACACGAGAGTCCAGCAATTTAGCCATTATGCCATCTGCTGGTTGCCAATAAAATAAGTCTTAAAATATATATATATATAGCTGCCCTGCCTATGGAGTAGCCCCTCTGTTTTGTTTTGGTGACAGTTCTCCCCTTCTTCTTGGAAGAAGCTGTGAAACTGTTTACTCATCTCTCACGTGGCTGCTTCACCTATGGAGTAGGGTAGTCCACTCTGGGTTTTTAGTTTTGCCATGGAACATATGCTCTTGCTGCAGAGAGAGAGAGAGAGAGAGAGAGCAGGAAAGAGAGAAATCTCCCCTCAGGAGAAATGGTCAGGCCTCTCTCCTCTCTCCTCTCTTCTCTTCTTGGGATTCCAGGCACCACACACACACATACCTGGCATGTTTTGCATCTACCATGTCTAGGACTTGAACTGTGAAGTTGGCCACATGGGATCCAGCTGCCTTAACCATCACGCCACTGGCTGGCCCTGGAGTATTATTCCACTCTAAACACTTTTCTTTTCTTAATAAACTTGCTTTCACTCTCCTTAAAAAAAAAAAAAAAAAAAGAAGAGAAAGAAGGGAATATACAAAAAAATACACAAGCCAATGAATGTTCACAAAGTGAACATATCCTTATGATAAGCGCTCAGATCAATTGAGAAACACTCAGATCAGGAAATACTTGTGGGGCTGGCAGGTGGTGTGTTGGTTAAGGGCGCTGGACTCCCACATGGCTGACTGTGGTTCAAATCTCAGAGCTAGTGGCTTGCTTTCTCGCTTTATCTCCCTCTCACTCTGCCCCTCTCTGGTCAAATTTAAAATAAAATAAAATAAAATAAAGTTAAATAAAATAATTAGTTTTTTAAAAAAATAAATACTTGTACTGGTTACATATTTTTTAGGTTTTGCCATAGAGCACATGTGCTTGCTGGAGAAAGAGGGAAAGTGAGAAATCACTCTGCTCCCCTCCATTCTCCTCTTGGGACTTCAGGCACACATGCACACACGCCTAGCATGATTTGCAAGCTGTTGGGTCCAGGATTTGATTTGGGGTCAGCCATGTGAGAGTCCAGGGCCTTCACCACCACAGTACCTGCCTGCCCCACTGGCTAACTTTTAAGGATAAAGCCAATAGGATATATGTGTACAGTAAGGAAAAAATGAGACATTGGGGCTGGCAGGTGGCGTGGTGGCTAAAGAAAAAAATAAGACTTCACAGAGCACTCCATGAGGTCCAGCTGTGGTAACGCAGGTGGCAGAGCATTACTGAGCAATACTGAAGCCATATGCAAGACTCAAGTTCAGGTCCCAGGTCAACCTGAACACACTGGGTACACCCATGATCCTGGTTGGCTTGGAGGCTGGAGGGAGGATCTTGGTCTGGTGAGACCCTATCTAGAGTCTTTCTTATTCCCTCATGAAAAAAAAAAAAAAAAAAAAAGGAAAAAAAAAAAAAAAAAAAAGGAAAAAGCGCAAAAAAAAAAAAAAAAAAAAAGAACCTCCATGGTTGTTTTGGCCCTAGCAACTGGAAGAAGTGCTCTTACTGAGATGGGGAAGATTGGGGAAGGAGTGAACTGGCAGGGGAAAATCCAGAGTTGACTATAGGGTATTTTTTTTTTAGAGGTGTTTTTGTTTTTGTTTTTACTATAGGGCATGTGCGTTCACCAGAAAGACAGACAGAGAGACAGAAAGTGAGAGATCACCACCCAGCGGGATGGCCATGTTGTAATCCCTTCTCCTCCATTCTCCTCTTGGGATCTTGGGCATGCACCCACACACGCTCAGTGTGAATTTAAGCCACTGTGTCTGGGTCTCGAACCATAGTCGACTACATGGGAGTCCAGCGACATAGCCATTATGCCAACTGCTGGTCCTGCTGTATGTTTGAGATGGTTACTAATGCCCAAGTAGAAACATCCACATGGGTCTAGAGTTCAGAGGCATATTCTGGGCTGGAAATACTAATAATCTACCTATAGGGTGATTCTTCCCTGACTGGGGTATATTAGATTTACCAGTATTCCTCAACTTACAGTGGTGTTATGTCCAAATAAACCCAGCTGCTAAGTCAACAAATATGTTTAGGCCGAGCAGGTGACATGGTGGTTAAGGCACTGGATCCCACGTTACCAAGTGCATGGTTCGAGTACTGGGCCAAGTAGCTTAAAAAACATGCTGGTCACCTGTGTGCATGTGCCCAAAATCCCAAGAGGAGAATGTAGGAGAAGGAATCATTGTATGGCTATCCCCCCTGGGATGGTGACTTCTCACTTTCCCTCTCTGATTTTCTCCCATGAGCACATGTGCCCTATAACAAAAAGAAAAGAAAAGACGTTTAGTTGAAAATGCATCTGAGGGCCAGCTGGTGGCATAGTGGTTAAGGCAACAAGATCCCACATGGCCGACTGCACAGCTGGAGTCCCAGACCGAGGAGCTTGATAAACACTCTGGGCACATGTCCATGCATGGTCAAAATTCTAAGAGGAGAGTGGAGAAGAGATTGCAGTGTGACCTCTGGAGAGGTGCGTTTTCACTTTCCCTCCCTCTCTCTGACTTTCTCCTATGAGTACATGCACCTTCTATCAATTTTTTTAAAAAAGAAAATGTATCTCAGGGGCCAGGAGGTGCTTTGTGGTTAGGGTGCTTTGTGGTTCAAGTTCTGGACCCAGTGGCTTGAGAATCACGCTGGGCATGTATACATTTGCGCCCCAAATCCTGACAAGTGGAGAAGGGACTGTGTCATGGCCATTCCCCCAACAGAGGTGATTTCTCACTTTCCCTCTCTCTTGCTCTGGTGAGTGCACACACACTACGGTAAACTGGGGGAAAAAAAATCATCTAATACCTCTAACCTATTGAACCTATCCTACCTTAAATGGGCTGAGAAAATTTACATTAAGCCTACAGCTGGGCAAAATCACCTAACACAAAGCTTACTTAATAATAAAGTGTTGAATAGCTCATGTAATCAGTTTTTTGTTTGTTTGTTTGTTTAAGAATTATTTTATTTGGGGGACCAGCAGTTAGCGTAATGGCTAGGTCGCTGGACTCCCACGTAGTCGACCGCGGTTCACGTCCCAGACCCGGTGGCTTAAACTTACGCTGGGCACGTGTGCTTGCGTGCCCAAGATCCTGGGAGAATGGAGGAGAAGGGATTGTGGTGTGGCCATACCCCCGGGGGGTGTTTCTCGCTTTCTGTCTCTTTGTCTCTCTCTGTCTGTCTGGCGAGCGCACGCGCCCTATAGCAAAAACCTCTCAAAAAAAAAAAAAAGAATTATTT
>NW_006159706.1:1140211-1151131 GCF_000334495.1 Tupaia belangeri chinensis
CCAGGACCTTAACCCCCCCCCCCCCCTGCTGGTCCCAGCAAAAAACTTCTCTCTCAAAAAAAAAAAAAAAAGAATGATTTTATTTAACTTTATTTATTCATTTTTATTTGATCAGAGAGGGGACAGAGAGGGACAGAGTGAGAGAGAGAAAGCCACCAGGTCCAGGATTTGAACTGCAATCAGCCATGTGGGAGTCCAGCCCCCTTAACCACCACACCACCTGCTGGGCCCAGCTCATATAATTCATTGAATACTGCACTAAAAGTGAAAAACAGGGACCAGTAGGTGGCATGGTGGTTAAGACGCTGGACTCCCACATGGATGACTGAGTTCTGGACCTGGCAGCTTGCTTTCTCACTTTTGCTCTCCCTCTCCTTCCCCCTTCCCTTTCTTGCCCTAAAGCAAATTAAATAATAATAATAATAAATTAAATAATTCTTCTTTTTATAAAACAAAAAAGATAGTGGTACCAGCAGGTATTGTGGTGACTAAGGTGCTGGACTCTCACATAGTCAACTGTGGTTCGGGTCCCAGACCCAGCAGCTTAAAGCTCATGCCAGGCATGCATGTGTGTGTGTGTATGTGTGTGTGCCCAAAATCCTGAAAGGAGAATAGAGGAGAAGGGACTGCTGTGTGGCCTTCACCCCTAGGGGGTGATTTCTCGCTTACTGTCTCTCAGTCTCTCTGATGCGTGCACTTGCCCTATCGCAAAAATCTCTCCCCCCCCCAAAAAAAAGAAGAAAGAAAGAGAGAAAGCGAGAAAGAAAGAAAAGAAAGTGTGAAAACAGAATGAGTACTTGAGCCATTTCTACTGCCGTGCTGGAAGCCACATGGCCAGCTGCTATTTTGATCTCTGATCTGAATCATGCTGGGAGTCATGGGCTTGTGTCCAAGATCTTGATGGACTTGTTACCAGACTCTGTCAAAGGGGTCTCTTTCTCTCTCAGGTGTGCACTCAACCATGAATTCAAAAATCATTAAATTGAGGACCATCTGTACAAGATAGTTGAAGGCCACAGGGCTGTACCCTTTCAGGAGTTGTCGGGATGAATGGTGAATGGGCAGGCAGGGTCAGGGGCTTGGTGCTGACCTCTTCTTTCCTCTGCCAGTCCCCCTCTGCCTGCTGACCCTGCTGGTGCCACCCCTCAGTCTGGCGGCCCCTATCTCCCCAGCTGAACCCATCAGTCAAGCCTACAGCCTGGCCCTCTACATGCAAAAAAACACATCAACGCTTCTGCAGACTTATGTGAGTGACACGGGCATGAGCAGGGGACAGGGGAGGGCATACTTCCCAGCTCTGCAGAGGGGAAGCAGAGCAAGCTCAGGAGGAAACTGCTTTGTGGATCCGAGGGTCCACAGCTCTGTTAATTAGAGAACACTCACTCAAGTGCTCTCAGTGATGGTGGGGTGACCTCGGGCAGGCCAGTCCTCTCTTAATCTCAGCTTCCTCATCCGTAAAACGGGCTGGTGATCCTGCCTTTGTTGACCTCTCAGGACTGTGCAGAGGAAGCCCTAGAAGGAAGGCTTTGCATAGTCACCAGTATTTCTGTAACTACCTCATGCTGCGTGCTCACTTGAGCCCTGTGCCGGCTGGGCACTCATGTCCCATCATCTGGACTCTTCAAATAGTTCCAAGAGGTGGAATTAGAATCCATTTTATAGATGAGGAAGCTAAGTCTTAGAGGGGATGAATAATTTGCCTGAGGTCACAGAGCTAATAATTGGCAGTGCTAGGACCTAAACCAGGTCTGTGGAATCCCATGCTGCCATTTCCCCACCCCCCAGTCTCACTGTCTAGCAGTTAAAACTGGCTGGGACCAGCAGTTGGCGTAATGACTATGTGGCTGGACTCCCATGTTGACTGCGATTTGAGTCCCGGACCCGGTGGCTTAAACTCATGCCGGACGCGTGTGTGTGCGTGCCCAAGATCCCAAGAGGAGAATAGAGGAGAAGGGATTGCAGTGTGGCCATTCCTCTGGGGGGTGACTTCTTGCTTTCTGTCTCTCTGTCTCTCTCTCTGTCTTGCTGGCAAGTGCACGTGCCCTATAGCAATAACCTCTCCAGGGGCCAGCAGGTGGTATGGTGGTTGAGGTGCTGGACATTTCCACATGGCCAACCACGAGTTCGAGTCTCGAACCTGGTGGCTTGTTTTCTCACTTTCTCTCTCTCTCTGTTCAAATTAAATGAATGAATAAATTAAATTAAATAAATAATTCTTTTAAAAAAATGAAATTGGCCATCCTGCTGACTGGGTCTGACTCACACATGTGTTTTGTTTGGCCCATGCAGTACTTGTTCAACTTTTGAATATGAAATCCATGCATAATTTTTTAATAATTTGCATTGCCCATAAGCTTCTTCTTATTATTTTTTTTCTAAGAGAGAGATTTTTGCTATAGGGCACTTTCACTTGCCGGGGAGACAGAGAGAGACAGAGAGACAGAAAGTGATAAATCACCCCCCTGGGGGGATGGCCATGCTACAATCCCTTCTCCTCCATTCTCCTCTCAGGATTTTGGGCATGCATGCACAAGCACCCAGCGTGAGTTTTAAGCCACCAGGTCTGGGACTTGAACCACAATTGACTACATGGGAGTCCAGTGATGTAACCGTTATGTCATCTGCTGATCCCATCCATAAACTTCTTCTCACATATGGAAGATGACAAATTGGAACCTAACAGGGCCCTTGCTCTGTTAGGATATTCCACCAACTCCCTGAGGACGGTGAATGGCAGCTCCCCCAGGAAAGATGCCAGGCTTGAGGGTAGATGTGAAGTCAGAGCCCCAGGTATCCTTCAGGCCCATCACTTCTGCCTGTCTGTTCTTGCAGCTCCAGCACCAGGGCAGCCCATTTAGTGATCCCGGCTTCTCAGCCCCGGAGCTCCAGCTCAGCAGCCTGCCCGCTGCCGCTGTCTCCTTCAAGACCTGGCATAATCTAGACGATGCAGAACGGCTGAGCCGTGCCCAGGGGGCCTTCTTGGCCTTGACCCAGCACCTCCAGCTCGTGGGAGATGACCAGAGCGACCTGAATCCTGGCAGCCCGATTCTGCTGGACCAGCTTGGGGCTGCAAGACTTAGAGCCCAAGGCCTACTGGGTAACATGGGTGTCATCATGTCTGCCTTGGGACTGCCCATCCCCCCAGAAAAGGACACTCTTGGGTTTGTCCCCTTTGGGGCCTCAGCCTTCGAGAGGAAATGTCGAGGATATGTAGTGACCCGGGAATATGGCCATTGGACAGACCGAGCTGTGAGGGACTTGGCTCTGCTCAAGGCCAAATATCCAGCATAGAGGGGTTGAACTTCCTGTCAGGTGACAACACTTCCTCTTTCACAATGGACTCTTTTTTGCCCTGCTTCTGGGGTAGAAAAGGAGATACATCTTGTCTAGCTGCCAGAGCTTGTACCACGTCTTTGGACAATTTCCTGAGGCTGGGCCTCCATTCTTCATTGCCTGGGCTGTGCTGCCCAGGTCCTAGATCTGGGCGCGTCTTCAGGGGTACCATTTCACTGATTAGCAGTTCAGCAGTACTGGCTGCCCACTTCTTGGGTGGGAAAAAAAGTATCTCTCTGAAGAGATTTTACTTCCCTTTCTATAGGGAGAGGACAGTTGTTCTCCTTCCTGCAATTTGGGGAGTCCCGGGGGCTGCTTCCTGCCTCGTCTACCTCATTTCCTGTCTGAAGACATGGCCTTTCCTGATGATAGGCTTGCCTTCTTGCTGGAGTCCATTCCCTCTCCTAAGCTATCTCTGCCTGTGGCCACTGGACCCCACCCCACTGAAGGAGCTTCACCTACTGACCAGTGGGAGTCCAGTTTTGGAAAAGCTAAGCATGCATCACATCTGTTTCCTGATCACATCCACTTCCTGTTCTAGGCTGACAGCTGGCCTCCATGCCTGGAGCCCTCTTGAATCTCCTATGTAAACTGTGCATATGCTGGGGGACTAGGCAGTACCTTGAGGATCCTATTCTTTTCAAAACTATCTCCCCCTTTCAACTGTATATACAGGTAACTTTAGTTATTTTAAAAATATTTTATTTACAAAAAAATTAATTTATTCTCAGAAATAAAGCTCTTTAAAGGCATCTATTTTTCTGTCCATAGGCCTGGCTTGGAGGCAGGGATGCGGGATAGGACAGAGAGGTGAAGGACAGGAAGGGCAACAAAGGGAGGGGGCAGAGCCCACGGGCTGGATGGGGGAGTGTGGGCAGCAGGCAGGGAAGCTGGCTGAGATCTGTCGAGTAACCTTCCCACCACAAGACCAGCAGGCCTGGCCCTGGCCAGGAAAGGACCGAGAAAGTGACAAGAGCGGACAGAGACAAGGCGTCGCCTTCTGGAGATGGGGCTGAGACTACACGTGCTCACATGGGGCCAAGGAAGACAAGAAAAAATGAAGGCGAAAGACAGAGACCCCAAAGCAGGGGTGAAGAGACCCCAAAGCAGGCCCAAGGATGAGAAAGAAAATGGCAGACACGAACTTAGAGGCTGAGACAAGAAGGTCCAGAGAGAAAAAGGGAACGAGGTATAAAAGCAAGCACAGTCACCGAGACAGAGCGATGAAGACCGGCCTAGCGACAGGCGCGGCAGAGCTGGACAGACACCGAGAGATAGATGGAGGCCGCAGAGAGGAGGCGACCGCGTGAGCTGCGCCGGCGCTCAGGCCGGGCCCCCGGGCACCAGCTGGCCCAGGTCGCCCTCAGTGCAGCTCGCCCACTCGAGGTAGAGACTGCACACGCGGAGTCCCAGCACCTTGGCGGGGAAGATCCCCGCGGCGGCGGCGGTGGCGGTGGCGATGGCGGTGGCGGTGGTGGCGGCGGGGGCTTCGGGCTCCGACCCGGGGCGGGGCCCGCCTCCAGGCGCCGGAGCAGGCGCAGCGCGCGCGGGTTCAGCTCGGCCTGGAGGTGGCGCACGACGTCGAGCAGCGAGGACAGCGCAGCCAGGGCCGCCGAGTCCAGCCGCAGCCGCTCGGCAGCCCCGCGTGGCTCGGTGTCGGGGCGCTCAGGCCTGCCACCGGCTGCCGCGGTGGCGAGAAGCTGGGCAGCCCGAAGGGGTCTCCTTGGTGCTGCACCTGCGGAGACATGGCCGGTGCGTCAGCGGAGCTCCCCGAGGACGGAGGTGCCTTGAGTGGGGAGCAGGTAACCACAGGCGGGGGTGGGCTACTCCCGCACTCTTAACTGAACCCTCCGCCCCTCACTGGGGCTTGCTTTCTCCTCTTACAAATGATAAATCCCCTTCTAACAAAGCTACTGAGTTTGAGATGAAACAAAACAAAACCAACCCGAGCTTTACACCAGTGCCTTTGTTTCTGTCTCTAAATGGAGCTTTATAATAACGGTATCAACTTCATAAGGGAGTTACAAACAGGTAAGGTGCTGAAGACAGGGCTTGGTCCCCAGAAAAGGCTATGTAACTGCTAGCTCTTTTATTAATGTTATCTGACCTCGGTTCAAATCCTGTCTTCAACACTCACTAGCTGGGCAGTGTGGGGCAAAACCACTTCCCTTCCTGAAGCCTCAATTTTCATATCTGTGAAATAGGGGACAACTCCCTCTCTTGTTTTTGTACTAGCAGTCTCTTGAAAATCACATAAGACAGTGCAAGGACCAAGTGGATTCACTCCCTCTGCTCATCCTCCCAACCTCTATACCTGCCCTGAGCAGGGATTCAATGAATAATTGTCACATGAATGAATAAATGAAAGCTAAAGGTGACTTGTAATTAGAAAAATGCTGTGACAATAATCATCCTCTGCTAGCATCTTGCCTCTGGTTCAGGTGTTGTGTTTGCTTTAAACACACTATTTCTTTTTTCTTTCTTTCTTTTTGGAGAGGTTTTCGCTATACGGCGTGTGCGCCTGCCAGACAGAGAGAGACACAGAGACAGAAAGCGAGAAATCACCCCCCAGGGGGGATGGTCATGCCGCAATCCCTTCTCCTCCATTCTCTTCTCAGGATCTTGGGCACGTACGCACACACGCCCGGTGTGAGTTTTAAGCTACCGGGTCTGGGACGTGAACCGTGGTCGACTACGTGGGAGTCCAGCGACATAGCCATTAAGCTAACTGCTGGTCCCAACACATTATTTCTAATATTCCCAACGATGAGTGTAATGGCGATGATGATGGTTTCACAGATAAGAAAACCAAGGCTGAAGAGATACAGTGACTTGCTCAGGTCACCATCTAGGAATTGGAAGAACTGGTATTTGAACCAAAATTGGTAGGACTACAAAGCTAGTTTTCACTATTGTCCCACTATCCCTGTCATAATCATTAGTGTTTATTTTTAATGTCATCATTACTGCCAAGGTCACAATTAGCAAGTTGTCAGGCCTTGTCTGTCAGATTCAAAACTGCATCTCCCTCCACTACACCAGGGTAATTGGGGTAAATATCTTCTTCCTTTGGGCAGAGCCATCTGCCCATCCACGATGCCAGCAGAACTCCTTTTGCAAAAGTCCTGTCCTGCGATAGAATTTTTGCCCTCTCTGAATATCCTGGGTAGAGGAGTTCACAGTTGACTTTGTCCAGTTGCCTCCTTTTACAGTTGGGGAGACCAAGGCCTAGGGAGGTGAGGTGTGAAGATCACCCAAAGCCTGGAACCTAGGTTTCCTGACACCAGGCCAGACCTCTCCTCACACCCTCAGACTGCATCTGATTTAAAGCACCAAGGAGGGTTCCTCCAAGCTGAAGAGGACGTTTGCGGTGCAGCCAAGGGCAAGTTACTGCCCCTCTCAGGAGCCCTGATTTCTGCAGGGCTGATTTCAATGTGGTTAAGAAAATGGGGCCAGCAGGTGGTATGGTGGTTAAGGGTGCTGGACTCCCACATGGCCAACTACGGTTCAAGTCCTGGACCTGACGGCTTGCTTTCTCACTTTCCCCTTCTCTCTCTCTCACTCACTCTGTCCCTCTCTTGTCAAGTTAAAATAAATAAAGTTAAAGAAAATAATAATTTTTAAAAAAGAAAAAAGAAAGAAAACAAGTGGTGGGGGACCTCTGTGATCTGTCCTTCGTCTGCCCCAGCCCTGGCACTCCCACCCCCAAGCCCACTCACATATTCCTGGAGTAGCTGCTCAGCGTATTTGATGAGGAGGTGGGCAAGGCTGTGTGTCTGCCGGATCTTGGCCTCCACGTGGGGAAGCAGAGAGACGGAGTCAGCCTGAGGGTCTTCTGATGGGAAAGGGGGGAGGAATGAGGGCAGCCCACAACCTAGCTCCTTGACAGCTCTCCTAGCTGGCCTTCTCCCTGAAGCCAGAAGCTCTGTTCTGGATTTTCCAACTTTCAAGCCAGATGGGGTCTGTCTCATTTTGACTGGGGAAAAATGAGCCCTTGGTCAAGTAGTTGCTCTGCCTTAAATGTGTCCTTGTCCCCAAATCACTACTGAACTCCTATGAAAGCAAATTAAAATACCACCTCCTCAGTGTAGCTTCCAGATACACCCCTCCCTTAAAGAATGTCTTCCTTCAACTTAAGACCATTCGTTCATACTTCCAAGGCAACTCCCTCAGTGGCTTAGCCTGGGAGCTCTCTGAGGACAGGGCTCACACACCTCTGGACTTCAGAGACTATTAGTGGACTTCAACATCACTGACTCACAGAACTTCAACTCAGAATCTGCCTTTAAGGCCCATTTTACAGCAGGGACTCAAGTCCCATTCCTCACTTGGTACTCTTTCTATGCAAGGCTCTGGGCTAGGTAACATCAATAAATTGACCTCAGGTCATCCCTGGTACAAGCTAGTTCGGAGTCCCAAAAGGAGGACTACATTTCCCGAGATGCTCAGCGCGCGCGCCCGGTGCACGCTGGGGAACGTAGTCCCGACCAGGCAACTCCTGCCCCGCCCCCAGCCCGAGTTTCCCCACTGCCTGTCTGGATCCACAGCACTCTCGACTTTCGTCTCCTGTTACCGCTCATTAGCTCCTGTGGCTCAAAGATTTTCTTACCTAAGGCTACCCCTGCCCCCGGCCCCCCAGCTCTTATTCTTTCCCGATAGCCAGGGTAGACCTGGGCGTCCTGCCCAGCCTCGACCTCAGTCCTACTTCAGGGTAGGGTATTCTCGAACCCGTGTTCTAACCTGTGAGCCCAAGTCCTAGAAACCTCAGTTCAGCCCCAGGACTCCTCTAAACACTTAGGCCTACCCCTTCTCACAACTCGCCCGCTCGTTACCTGACACCGGAGCCCTGCTCTCCCCCCGCCACTCCCCCAGGCCGCTCCCCTCCCAGACCCGGAGTGGCGGAGTCCCAGACCCCAGCTTCCAACCCTTCTGATAACTGCGCCCCTCACGGACCCAGCGTGAGGTCCCTCAGCCCCTTACCCTGACTTCCCTCCCTCTGGCTCATGCTGGCCCCAGGCAGATCCCGGTTCCCTCCACGCCCCCCTTGCGAGGGAGGAGAAAGGGGAAAGGGGCAGGGGCGTGGCCCGGGCACAACCAATCAGAGCTCAGACCCCAAACATTCCCCCCCTCCCCATTTCCAGGCAGGATTCCTTGGCCCTGAGCTCAGCTCCCAGCCTGCGCGGCCTTGTCTGGGAGGGGGCTGGAGGGGGTAGGCAGATTGTCAGTACGGTGGACTTGGGTCCAGGGGTATTGGGCCGGGGGAGGCAGGGCTTGCGCCTGGGCTGTGTTGGGAAAACTGAGGAGGCTAGATCAAAGCTGTGGGGCTGGCAGGACAAGAATGTGCATGCCCTCCCTCTTGGCTTAGGCGGGGTGAGAGAGAGGCCACGATGGGGGCCCTGGGGCTTGTGGCGTACCTGTCCAGACTTACACCTCCTGGCCTATCTCCAAGGGTCTTCAGAAAGTCGACTGAAAATTCAAATTTCAAAAAAGTTTGCGCCAAAATAAACTTGTACTATATTCCCAGGAAGTGTTTGAAGTCTCCTTAGATACCTTCCACATTGCTTGTTGCACCTACAAGGGAGACAGACACACCGTATCACCTCACCTTATCCCAATAACAGAACCCCTGCTATCATACACACATCTACTAAAGGGTTAATGTAAACAGACACTCATTCTCTGGCAGGAACACCAGAGACCTGTACAGAAGGTCACACCCACACATCAACCCCAGTAATCTGGCGTAGATGTGGAAAGGATTGCACACACTTGTACCACAAATGGTTCTCAAGCGCTCACGCCATCCTGGAGTCTGGGACAGAAATGATCTGTACTTGGTTTCTGGCTCTCAGAGGCACTCACAGTCTGCTGGGGGAGACCACAGACAACAGCAGGAAATGGGATTTATGCGTGGAGGAACTGGGAGGAGGCCTGTGTGTCTGTGCGGCTATCACTATAAGCAGACAAACCACAGACTAAGGGGACAGAAATCGGGGACCAGCAGATGATGTGGTGGTTAAGGGTACTGGACTCTCACATAGCTAAGCTTGGTTCAAGTCTTGGACCTGGCAGCTTGCTATCTCACTTTCCCTCTCTCTCTCTCTCTCTCTGGTCAAATTAAAATAAATAAATGAAGTTAAAGAAAACAATTCTTAAAAAAAAAAAAAAAAAGGACAGAAATCAACTGGCAGAGAGCCAAGTAGACTGTCGGAAGGGGCACAACTACACCCGAACAGCAGGTATCTTTTCGGGGTTTACTATGTTCTGGACACTGTTCTAAGAGCTACATATTAATATATACTTACATGCCATGGAAGAGAAAATAGAGATAAGCAACTTGTCTAAGGTCACATAGTGGGTGTAGCAGAGCTGGGATTTTACCTCAGCAGTTTGGCTCAGAAATGCCATCATAGCCATTCTCCTGACCGCTTAACTCGTCTATGTACTATCACACCAAAACTCACAGTTAGGCATAACCTTCACACACAGACACACAGACACACACACACACACACACACACACACACACACGGCAGCAGCAGTAGCACAAATTTAGACATAGTTACATCTGTTGACAAGCCAGCCTCAAATAAAACCAACCAGGATACACTCATTTTCTCTAAGTAAACTTTTAATTGTAGAATAATTATACAGAAAAGTGTACACACCGTATGTGTACCGCCACATGAATTTTCACACAAAAAAATATGCCTAGAGAACCAGTACTGGATTAAGAAACAGAACCTAATCAGCTCCCAAAAGTGTCTCTTACCCTCCCAGTACTAAAGGTGACCACTAATCTATCACACCATTAATTAGTTCTGAACTTCCTATGAAGGGAATGTTACAGTGTATACTGTTGTGTCTGGTTTTCTTGTTCATGAGACTTGTCGGGTGTAGCTGTGCACTGGTCATTCTGTTGCTGCGTCTAGGTCCATGGTGTGAGTAGGCTACAATGCACTTTTCTTTGCTGGGTGATGCGTTATTTCCAGTGAGGGCTGTTGGGAATAGTGCGCGTGTCTTGGTACTCATAGCTCCGCATTTCTGCTGAGTGTTGACAATCTAGGAGTCAAACTGCTGGATTGTAAGGTTGGTGTATATCCAACTTCACTAGAAAATTGCCAGCTTTCCAATGTCCCTGACCAGTTTACACTCCTCTAGAAATATCGGCAGCTCAGTCGTTCTGCTTCCTTGGGTACACTTGGTATGGTCTGTCTTTTCATGTTATCCAGTCTGGTGGGTGGAGACCCATTCCTATTTGTAGTATTTAGCACGTAACTATAACTGGCACGTAGTTCATAGATCGTTGAGTGAGTGGACAAATAAGTTGAGCAGTGTAGAATCAGCCTGAGGAAGGTGGTCACGCGTGCGCACACACGCCACACAGCGTTTCAGGGACGCCTACCGCAGCGGACACACACCAGGGCACACACCCTCTCGTGCACCCGGCGCCCACGTGGTCTGAACGCACCGCCTCAGCCCTGCCGCGCGCGTCCAGTCGCAGAGCTGTCCCCAACTCTTCCCCTCGGCAGCTGGCAGGGGGCGCTGCGCGTCCCGGAGCCCCGAGGGGGCGGGCCCGGGGCGGGG
>NW_006159706.1:1151198-1154415 GCF_000334495.1 Tupaia belangeri chinensis
GCGCTGGGCCCGCGGGCGGGGGGGCGGCCCCGCCGCGGGCTCGGCCCCGGTCCCAGCCCCGCGAGCATGGCCGGCCGGACTGTACGGGCCGAGACCCGGAGCCGGGCCAAGGATGACATCAAGAAGGTGATGGCGACCATCGAGAAGGTCCGGAGATGGTGAGCGCTGCCCCGGGGCCAGGGACGGGACATGGCGGGGCCACCAGCCCTAAATGCTTCTCTCCTCCCCAGCTGTGGCCTCCAGGTGTTAGATGTGTCCCTGCCAACTAGCTGTGGCAGGGCTCTGTCCCCCTTCCCCGGTTCCTCCCTGGGGTCTACAAAGCGTAGCCCCCTGCGGTGCCCTCCCAGAGCCCGGAGCTCTCATCTAGGCCCCGCCCCCTAAGGCTTTGACACTCCTCCTGCAAGTAAGCCCTGGGATCTTCTTGGCCGCGCCCCAACCCCCCTACCCCGTGCATGCTCCAGGGGTCTGCAGAGTCCTGGCCCCGTCATACCCTCTCTCTAAAGGTAACCCTGTCTTTCCCCCGGGGTTTGCAGGGCTCTTTCTCCCCACTATGCTCCATGGGCAAAATTGTCCCTAGCCTCGCTCACCCCCCCCATACTTCTACAGGTACCCGCAGATGTGCCCAGCTCCTGGTGGGGGGGTTCTCCTCTCAGGTCTCTCTGACCCAGCCCCACACCCTCCCACAGGGAAAAGCGCTGGGTGACTGTGGGCGACACTTCCCTTCGTATCTTCAAGTGGGTGCCAGTGGTGGACCCCCAGGAGGAGGTGAGCAAGCGTCCCCAAGGCCCTGCATCTGTGCAACCTCAGTGAAGCCCCTCCCCACCTTGGCCTCTGTTTCCAGTCCCCCCTCTGAGACCTCAAATGCAGCAGCCCAGACAGATGTTAACGATTATTGGTAGCCCCTCCCCTTCCCTGCTCCAAACCAGAGTTCGGTGTGCACAATCTCTTGTCACCTCAGACAGGGCCTTTGGCTTCTCTGTGCCTGTTTCCTTATGTGTGGGTTTTGTAAGAGCTAATTAGAAAGTGGGCTCTGACCCTTGGCTCTCTAATCCGCAGGAGCGGCGGCGGGCAGGTGGCGGGACAGAGAGATCCCGTGGCCGGGAGCGGCGGGGCAGGGGCGCCAGTCCCAGAGGGGGTGGCCCTCTCATCCTGCTGGATCTCAATGGTATGTAGGGATCCTGGAATCTGGGGTGCTGTGGGGATAGAAGGAGGGTCCTGGAAGCCTCAGGCCAATACTCTCGGCATTTGTTCCCGCAGATGAGAACAGCAACCAGAGTTTCCATTCGGAAGGCTCCTTGCAAAAGGGCACTGAGCCCAGCCCTGGGGGCACCCCCCAGCCCAGCCGGCCTGTGTCACCTGCTGGACCTCCGGAAGGGGTCCCTGAGGAGGCTCAGCCCCCACGGCTGGGCCAAGAGAGAGGTAGGACCAGGTGCCTCCCAGGAAACCTCGCCTCTCCAAAGTTGACCCCAGCAGCTTATTACCCTTTACCTGTTTCCCCTCCCATGCTGACTCCTGGCGGGTGCCCTCCCTAACTCCTGCGGAAACTACCTCTAGTTACTGTCTCACTCCTCTGGGTCTTTGGATCTGTAGATAATATATCACCATCTGGAATTTTCATGCAAATTTACTAGTTTTTCATCTTTTTCTATACTCTCATCTCACTCTCACTTCAGCTTCTTAAATGTTGGGCCCATACTGATATTGTTACTGTACCCTCAGGATTCAAAATACATAATAGGTGCTCAACAAATATTTGTTGAGTGATTAAATAATGGTAATTATAGGACTAATTATCATGGGGATAGTAACAGCTAATATTTACTGAGCTCTTACTGTGTATGTGTGTGGTTTTCTTGTGTTCCTTAAGTCTTTTTAAGAATTATTCTATTTAACTTTATTTGTTTGTTTATTTAAATTTGACCAGAGAGGGACAGAGAGAGAGGCGGAAAGTGACAAAACAAACTGCCAGGTCCAGGGCTCAAACTGCGGTCCACCATACTGAAAGTGTAGAAAGTGTAGCACTCTTTTTTATTTTTTGGAGAGGTTGTTGCCACCTGCAGGCCCAAGTCTTTTTTTTTAACATGTATTTGTTTATTTGTTGTGATTTTCTTTCTTTCTTTTTAAAGAGGTTTCTGCTAAAGGGTATGTAAGCTCGCCAGAAAGAGAGACAGAGAGACAGAAAGCAAGAAATCCCCCTGGGGGGGGGTGGCCATACCACAATCCCTTCTCTCAGGATCTTGGGCATGCACACACACACGCCCAGCATGAGTTTAAGCTACTGGGGCCAGGACTTGAACCGCGGTCAACTACATGGGAGTCCAGCGACATAGCCATTACGCTAACTGCTGGTTCTGTATTTGTTGTGATTTTCAAGACTCCACGTCAAGGACTTGAACTGTGTTTGGCCATGTGGGATTCCAGGGCTTTAACCACAACACCACCTGTTCCTTTCTTACTGTGTGCGTTTTTTCTCCCTCATTGAATCCTCTCTACAACCTTTTAAAGGTTTTGGTCCCTATTTACATATGAGGAGACTGAGACTCAGAGAGGTTTAGTAAATTGTACCAGCAGGTGGCATGGTGGTTAAGGGCGCTGGACTCCCACATGCTCGAATGCAGTTCAAGTCCCAGACCTGCCAAGTTGCTTTCTCACTTTCCCTCTCTGTCTCTATCTCTCTCCCTCTGTCCTCTGGTCAAATTAAAATAAATAAAGTTAGATAAAATAATTATTTTTAAAAAATCAAGAAGTTTATAGTAAATTGCCCAACCTCACATAGCCAGGGAGCCAACATCTGGGCGTGAGTCTTCCTCAGCTACTCTTTCTTCCATAGGGTCTGTATCACCTCCAAAATGTGTCTACCTGCCTCTACTTCCCCAGGCCCTGCCCTGGCCCTGGCCTTCCCAACTCTCACCTGTACCTGGCTGGCCTCATTACCTGGGCCTAGATGGTGCCACATACCTTTGCTGTACATACAGAGGGACTCCAAAATGTTCATCGAAAACGTGACACAAAGGACAGGTTTATTTTGGTGCGATAAATATTTTTGAAACCTATGAGTTTTTTCATAATACGCATTTTTCTTTTTTTTTTTCAACACAAATCCATTTTTATTCATTTACATTTCATTATTTTAAATCCTTGAGGGGTACAGCATCACACGGATTCTGTGTCCAATAGCCTTAGCAGGAAGGTTGCTTCGGAATTTGGCTCGAACCAT
>NW_006159706.1:1156145-1168858 GCF_000334495.1 Tupaia belangeri chinensis
AGAGTTACTGTGGCCGGGAGCGGCGGGGCAGGGGCGCCAGTCCCAGAGGGGGTGGCCCTCTCATCCTGCTGGATCTCAATGGTATGTAGGGATCCTGGAATCTGGGGTGCTGTGGGGATAGAAGGAGGGTCCTGGAAGCCTCAGGCCAATACTCTCGGCATTTGTTCCCGCAGATGAGAACAGCAACCAGAGTTTCCATTCGGAAGGCTCCTTGCAAAAGGGCACTGAGCCCAGCCCTGGGGGCACCCCCCAGCCCAGCCGGCCTGTGTCACCTGCTGGACCTCCGGAAGGGGTCCCTGAGGAGGCTCAGCCCCCACGGCTGGGCCAAGAGAGAGGTAGGACCAGGTGCCTCCCAGGAAACCTCGCCTCTCCAAAGTTGACCCCAGCAGCTTATTACCCTTTACCTGTTTCCCCTCCCATGCTGACTCCTGGCGGGTGCCCTCCCTAACTCCTGCGGAAACTACCTCTAGTTACTGTCTCACTCCTCTGGGTCTTTGGATCTGTAGATAATATATCACCATCTGGAATTTTCATGCAAATTTACTAGTTTTTCATCTTTTTCTATACTCTCATCTCACTCTCACTTCAGCTTCTTAAATGTTGGGCCCATACTGATATTGTTACTGTACCCTCAGGATTCAAAATACATAATAGGTGCTCAACAAATATTTGTTGAGTGATTAAATAATGGTAATTATAGGACTAATTATCATGGGGATAGTAACAGCTAATATTTACTGAGCTCTTACTGTGTATGTGTGTGGTTTTCTTGTGTTCCTTAAGTCTTTTTAAGAATTATTCTATTTAACTTTATTTGTTTGTTTATTTAAATTTGACCAGAGAGGGACAGAGAGAGAGGCGGAAAGTGACAAAACAAACTGCCAGGTCCAGGGCTCAAACTGCGGTCCACCATACTGAAAGTGTAGAAAGTGTAGCACTCTTTTTTATTTTTTGGAGAGGTTGTTGCCACCTGCAGGCCCAAGTCTTTTTTTTTAACATGTATTTGTTTATTTGTTGTGATTTTCTTTCTTTCTTTTTAAAGAGGTTTCTGCTAAAGGGTATGTAAGCTCGCCAGAAAGAGAGACAGAGAGACAGAAAGCAAGAAATCACCCTGGGGGGGGGTGGCCATACCACAATCCCTTCTCTCAGGATCTTGGGCATGCACACACACACGCCCAGCATGAGTTTAAGCTACTGGGGCCAGGACTTGAACCGCGGTCAACTACATGGGAGTCCAGCGACATAGCCATTACGCTAACTGCTGGTTCTGTATTTGTTGTGATTTTCAAGACTCCACGTCAAGGACTTGAACTGTGTTTGGCCATGTGGGATTCCAGGGCTTTAACCACAACACCACCTGCTCCTTTCTTACTGTGTGCGTTTTTTCTCCCTCATTGAATCCTCTCTACAACCTTTTAAAGGTTTTGGTCCCTATTTACATATGAGGAGACTGAGACTCAGAGAGGTTTAGTAAATTGTACCAGCAGGTGGCATGGTGGTTAAGGGCGCTGGACTCCCACATGCTCGAATGCAGTTCAAGTCCCAGACCTGCCAAGTTGCTTTCTCACTTTCCCTCTCTGTCTCTATCTCTCTCCCTCTGTCCTCTGGTCAAATTAAAATAAATAAAGTTAGATAAAATAATTATTTTTAAAAAATCAAGAAGTTTATAGTAAATTGCCCAACCTCACATAGCCAGGGAGCCAACATCTGGGCGTGAGTCTTCCTCAGCTACTCTTTCTTCCATAGGGTCTGTATCACCTCCAAAATGTGTCTACCTGCCTCTACTTCCCCAGGCCCTGCCCTGGCCCTGGCCTTCCCAACTCTCACCTGTACCTGGCTGGCCTCATTACCTGGGCCTAGATGGTGCCACATACCTTTGCTGTACATACAGAGGGACTCCAAAATGTTCATCGAAAACGTGACACAAAGGACAGGTTTATTTTGGTGCGATAAATATTTTTGAAACCTATGAGTTTTTTCATAATACGCATTTTTCTTTTTTTTTTTCAACACAAATCCATTTTTATTCATTTACTTTTCATTATTTTAAAACCTCGAGGTGTACAGCATCACACATATTCTGTGTCCAATAGCCTTAGCAGGAAGGTTGCTTCGGAATTTGGCTCGAACCATGCCACTGTTTCCATGGGCATGGGTAACCTTTCCCTAGATTACTCTGGTTTTAATTGGTTTGCCACCAGAAGTCACTGTGTTGTTTTTGCTTTGTACACATAAGCACACCTCTTGCCTAAATAGAATTTCGTTTCATCTCGTGCATAAACACCTTCAGTTTTAAGAAGAGCTGTATGCTCCCTTTGGTTCCCGAAACCCCGCTTATTGCAGCAAAAATGGCCTTGGACCACAGCCTTCCAGACATAGTTGCCTTTTAGAAGTCCTGTTCCCAGAGGCCTCCACAGGCTCCAAGATGGCGGAAAGAGGGATAATACGCATTTTTCTTAAACTTGAAGATTCCCCTGTATGAAAATGATAAGTAGCATTTATTGAGTACTTAACTATGTACCAGATGCTATGTTAAGGGCTTTTCCTTATGATTTCATTTAATCCTTATGAAAGTCTCATATGGGAATTACCGTCATCTCCCTTTCACAGATGAGTAAACTAAGGCCCAGAGAAACTGAGTAACGTGCCCAAGGTCAGGATTTGCGCCCTTCAGTCCCAGCCCAGAATTTGCTCACAAAGCATGTGTCCCTTCTGCCTAGACTGTGCTCCATCTTGTTTGTCCACCGGACAGGACCCTCCGTACCCTCCAGGTCGCACATGCGTGCACTGTCCTCTGTCTACTGCCTGGACTGCAGCCGTGTTCTGGCTCTTCACTGCTCCCACACCCCTGGCTGATGGGATGGGTTCTTGTCTGTGTTTTTGCTCCTTCATGCACCGAGTGGCTATTCAGGCAATGTCTGTTGACTCAATGTTCCAGACCCTGAGGGCATAACCGCAGGCGGCACAGATGAGCCCCCAATGCTGACCAAGGAGGAGCCTGTTCCAGAATTGCTGGAGGCTGAGGTGAGAGACACGGGAAGGCTGGACTCCTGGGTCTTGGCGGGAATGGGGGCTCTGAGGGGGTGGAAGGCTTGGAGACTGCATCCTGAGGTCCAGGAGAGAGATGCAGACCAGGACCCAGCTAAAGGCAGAGAGTTGGGTTCTTGGGTCTGATAAAGACAGGGTGAGTTAGAGACAAGTCCTGAGGGCTGCATCAGGGCTGACTGAAGGCCATTAAGAGCCTGAAAAGATCATGGTGCTCTGCGAGGTTTTTATTTTTTAAAGTATCTTCGACTGTGAAATTAGCTTAAGAGAGTCCCTCATCAACTTCTGACTGACAAGGACTACCTTGATGCATTTTTCAGAAATACCAGATTCAAAAGTATCAGATTCTTTCCCCCAGACAGTGTTGCTGCTGCTGCTGTTTTCAGCCCTACCTAATCCACACCTGGGGTGCCTGGCCCTGGGCTAGCCTCCTGGGCCCGGGAGGGGAGAGGAGTGGAGGCTCTGGAGATGCAAAGGCTAGGAGGCTGGGCTCCTGGGTGCGAGTGGGGCTCACGCCTGTCCGCCCTTCCTCTCCAGGCCCCTGAAGCTTACCCCGTCTTTGAGCCAGTGCCATCTGTCCCTGAGGCAGCCCAGGGTGACACAGAGGACTCGGAGGGCGCCCCCCCACTCAAGCGCATCTACCCAAATGCCCCTGACCCCTGAGAAGCCAGCCTGCCTGTCCTGTCGCCCCAGGGACCCCTTTGGCTTTTTATAAATAAAGACCCTTTTGTAATTTCGTGTCATGTCATTTCCCCGTCAGGGCTGGGGAGGGTCTTTGGAGACAGTTTTGTCCCATGTTCTATTTCTCAGATGGGGTCACTGAGGCTCTGAGAGGACCTTCTTCTAGTCAGTCACACACACATCAGATGTGCAGTGGGGGCTTGAGCCAGGACCCTGCCTCCCCAACACTGCTCCCTCCCTGTCCCGATCCTTTGCCTTTTAACCTTCCTTGACCTTCACCCTCCTCTGGGAATCCCAGGACCCGTCTTTGTCCTGTTCAGGCCTCTGCTGAGCCCAGCAGGTATGAAAGCTCTGGGCTGGGAACCCATGCTTCCCATGTCATACACAGGACACAGAGGCTTAGAGGGACGCAGGGGCCCGCGATGACCTGACCTGTTCCCTGCCCTCAGGAAACCACATTGTGCCTCCCTGCCTTTGCTCAGCTTCTCTCCTACCTGGAGCCCCTGGCCACACTTCTGGTTGAGTTCTACTTGTCCCTGGCTCAATCACACCGCCTCCAAGAAGCCTTCCCTGACCCTAGGCTCAGTCAATTTCCCCTTTCCTTGAGCTCCTACAACGCCTTGGACTTCCTTCGTTTTGGCATTTCTCAGGCTGTTTGGGGATCATCGGTTTGTGTCTGTCTTGTCCACTAGGCTGTGGGCTCCTGAGGACAGAACTGGGTTCCCAGCCATGCCTAGCACAACAGTGGGACCAGAGCAGTGGCAGCAGCTGCTTCATGAATGGATGAATAGGTGAATGGGCTGGAGTTATCTGGAAGGCTTCTCTGAGGAGATGGCATGTGAGCCTGGTGTGGAAACATAAACCTCAGTGTGGTCTATGTGAAGTCAGAAGCCCTGGTTTAGGTCCTGGCCATGTCATTACTCATCTAGTGGTTCTAGGCAGGCTATTTCTACTCTCTGAGCCTTAGTGTGTTCATCTGTGCAATGGGCACAGTAACTAGGTCTCACCTACCCCAGTGGTTATGGAAACATTCAGATAATATAGGTCCCTCTTCTCTGTGCCTGGGTCAGTGTATAAGTCCTATTTTTGCCTTTTTTTTGGGGGGGGAGGGGAGTGGTTTTTGCTATAGGGCACGTGTGCTCACCAGAAAGACAGAGACAGAGAGCGCGAAATCTTATCATGCTTATCATCCAACATCTCTGCTGTGAATTGTCTGTTCATGAACCTATTTTTCTTTTTTTTTTTTCCGGAGAGGTTTTTGCTATAGGGCACGTGTGCTCACCAGAAAGACAGAGACAAAGAGACAGAAAGCAAGAAATCTCCCTCCAATGGTGATGGCCACGCTGCAATCCTTTCTCCTCCATTCTCCTCTTGGGATCTTGGGCACACACACGCACCCATCGTGAGTTTAAGCCACTGGGTCTGGGACTCGAACCACAGTTGACTACATAGGAGCCCAGTGACATAGCCATTATGCCAACTGCTGGTCCCCCTATTTTCACTTTTAACAAAGGAAGACAAGACACTGAGGTTGAGAGAACTGAGCTGGGATGTGAAAGACCATTTAAAAACGTAAGGGTGTTTCCTGATGGCAGCTTTAACGGTGGAGCTGCACTGCACAGGAAGCCAGGTGTGCACTGATGTGGGTATTCGGTTCCTGGTGCTGCTGTCACAAACTACCAGCTAGTGACTCAAAGCCGCACATGTTCATTGTCTTACAGTTCTGGAGGCCAGAGGCTAAAATTAGTCTCACTGGACTAAAGTTGTCTGTCAGCAGGGCTGGTTCCTTCCGAAGGAGAGGAGGAGAGAACCTGTTTCCTCGCCTCTTCCACCTTCCAGAGGCCCCTGCATTCCTTGCTTATGGCCCCTCCCTCCTTGTTCAAATTGGAATATGGAGTGTGGCACCTTCCAATCCCTCTCTGCTTCCATCACCCCATCCTCCTCTGGCTCTCCTGTGCCGTCGTGTAACAGCCCTTGTAATTACGCTGGGCCCGCGTGCATGACATAGACACTTCCCATCTTAGTATCTTTAATCACATCTGCAGAATCTCCTTTGCCACATACAGTAACATATTCATAGGTTCGGGGGGGTGGGGAGGTAGGCCTCCTGAAGGGCCATTATTCAGCCAAGCATGTGTGATCATCTCAGCCACTGTTTGGGTGGGGGTCCCCTCATTACTCTCCTTAACCAGCCCTCAAGGTGGAGTGCTCTGTCGACTGTAATGTGCCTCGTATGGGTTAGTAGTTCAGTGTGAAGGCCCGGAATTCAGGTTCTGGGTTTGAATTTCATCTGTTCATTTGCTGTATGGTCTTGAACAAGTGACTTACTGACTTCTGTGCCTGTTTTCTTCTCTGTACAATGGACACATCAGCCTGGTGAGACTATCGTGAGGAATACATGAGGCGACAGGTGGAGTCTCCTTGGCTTGCACATAGTTAAGTGCTCAATAAATGGTGGTTGTTTTCCTATAACCCCATTTTAGAGATGAGGATACTAGCATGTGGGGATAGAGGCCAGAGACTCATCTGTCAGCAAGGCAGGGAAAGGAATGCTGGCCCTGGATGGTATATCCATTTCTGAGCAGTCTCGAGAGGCTAACCTGTGAGTGTCCCTTACTCCTGTTCCTGTCCTGGTCACAGGCAACTGTCCTGAGCCCAGTCTGCTACCACCCTCTCAGTAGCCCGTTCTCTAACCTAGTTTAAAAGCCATCTCTTCCAGGCCAGCTGGTGGCATGGTGGTTAACGTAGCTTGATCCCATATGGCCAACTGTGTGGTTCAAGTCCTGGACCCAGCAGCTTGAAAATATACCCAACAAGTGTGTATGCCCAAAATTGTGAGAGGAGAGTGGAGAAGAAGAGAGTGTGGTGTCATCCTCCTGGGGGTGATTTCTCACTTTCCCTCCCTCTTTCCCCCTCATTCTCTCTCTGAGGAATGCACACACCCTATAGCAAATGAAAAATTTAAAAACCTATCTCTTCCACAGCCATCTCCCTGACTCATCACCTTGCTAGGCTCTCCCAATGTCTACATTCTTTTTGGAAATTCTCCCCACCTGGTGTTCAGGCCCTGGTCTCTGAGTGCTCCCGTGTCCCCTCCCCACTGTACCTCGTCCCTCACTGGTTTTCCTCCTCTTCCTCATGCCTACTTAAACGTCTCTTGCTGGCCTCGCTCTACTCCTCATGAACACTCTCCCTGCTGGGCCTCACCCACCCTCTGAATTAATGGCTCCTAATTCTCTGTCTCCAAGCTCTTCTCCTACCTCCAGGCCCAAAGAGCCAATGGCTGTGAAACATCCCCACTGGGATGTCCCACGGACCCTCAGCCTCACCTTCCCCCCAACCCACTCCCACCATCCTGTAACTGCAAGTGGCCCCATAATGCGAGGAGCTGGCCAAGATGGGAACACATGGGAGTCAGAGCCCACATCTGTGATTCCCGTGTCCTGCTAAGTCTCTGTCCTAAGTGATGCCCCAGTCTGCCCTTTCCTCAGGCCGCACTGCTCTGCTAGGTGCCTGCTTCACTCTTGCTCTCCAATCCATGATCCCTGGCAGCTGGGCAATCTTTCAGAAACCCAAATTGGTCTGTGATGCTGCCCAAGGTTAGGACTTCCTGTTTCTCCCTGTTACCTGCAGGATGGATGGATATCACACTGTGCTACTCCCACCCCACCTACAGAAAATCCCTGAACTGCCTATAATCACCCTGAATGCATTCCACTGTCTCCCACCTCTTAGCTTTGCTTGTGTTCTTCGCTCTTCTTACTCCTTTTTATTCTATTATAGAGTTTTTAACTTGTATAATAGAGAAATTAAAAAGCAAGAATTCAGTAGTTGAAAGAAGTGTATAGGTAACACACATATACCACCACCTAGATCCTGTAACACCCCACTCCATGTACTTTATCACATATCCTAGTCATCCATCTTATCCTTGCTACATTTCAGCATAAGCTGCACAGTGGTACCCATCCCTCTGAACACTTCGGCATGTACCTCGCTAACTAGAGTCCAGCACTCATTCACAGGGATTCTCCCCTTTGAGGTAACACAGCCACATACTGAAATGCACAAGTGCTTATGACTCGGTGGGTTTTAACAAATGTATATACATCTGCAGAAGGCAAGCTTATCAAAGACAGCACATCACCACCGAAAGTTCTCTACTGTCTCTTCCCCTTCCTCAACTTCCCAGAGGCTACCCTTGTTCTGACATTTTTTTAAAGGTTGTGTAACCTACCACCTCACTTAACACAGTTTTTTTTTTAAGAATTATTTATTTATTTACTTATTTAATTCCATTTATTATTATTTAATTTTACCAGAGAGAGAGAAAGGGAAAGGGAGAAAGCAAGCCACCAGGTCCAGGACTCAAACCACAGTCGGCCATGTGAGAATCCAGTGCCTTTACCACATCACCTGCTGGCCCCTTATTTTATTTTTAAACCACAGATTTGGTTAACTTGTTCTAGAACTTCTTATAGTTGAAATTTTACAGTATGTACTTCTTTGCATTTTTTCTTTTCAATTTTTGCTATAGTGTGCGTGCACTTGCCAGAGAGAGAGAAAGTGAAAAAGCACCCCTTAGGGGATATGGCATGCTGAAATCCCTCTCCTTCATTCTCCTCTCCAGATTTTGAGCATGCACACACACATGCATCAGCATGTTTTTAAAGGTGCCAGTCCAAGATTCACTCCACACAGCTGGCCATGTGGGATCCACTGTCTTAACCTCCACACCATCTGTTGGCCCCTGCATGTGTTTTCTTATTCAGTAGAATGTTCTTAAGGACCACCCATATTATTGTACTTTGTTCTTCTTTGCTGCTAAGTTCCATAGACTTGGGTTTGACCAGGACAACTGCTGGGTAGAGAACCTCCCTATACAAGCCTGTTAAACTCAGGGCTCAAAGACCCAGGTGAGTATACCCCCGAGAGAGACAGCCTTTTCTCAGGAAGTTTCTAGAATGGAGAGGCCATGGCATAAATCTCACTAGATTAGAAAGACAGAAGTGTATCAAGATTGAGGGTGATCAAGCATCCTACTTTGCCTGGAACTTCCCTGATTTTAGCACTACAAGGTCCATGTCCCAGAAATCCTCTCAGTCCTGAGCAAACTGGATGACTGGTCACCCTGGCAGGATCCCAGCACTGCCTTCCAGACACCAGGCCTCTTCTCACCCAAAATTATACTCTCTTCCTCCTCTTGATTGATCTCCTTAAACTTCAAACTGAAGTTCAAACCTCCCCACGACTTTGCTGGGCAACCCAAAGGATGTATCCAGCCTATAGCAGTGGTTCACAACTTGCTGCATGTTGGAAGTGCCTGGGAGATCTTTTAATATTCTGATGCTTGGCTTCCACACCAGGCATTTTTGGTTGATATAGTGCGTGACTTGGGGATTGGGAGTTTCAAAAGCTCCCCAGGTGATGTTAATGTTGCTGCAAGGCTGGGAACCACCAGCTTATGCATGTGGTCTGCTCAACTTACACAGTGTTGAGTATGTTGTCAAATTTAAAATCAGTTGTTTTCATATATAAAAATCTGTCTCCTGGGTATCCTTGAAACCAGAAGTTCTGAGACACCAAGTCTGCCTCCTGGAGTGGTCCTTGCAAGGCGATGCTGAACACTGGCCACCCCTGGAGATGGAGAATGCGCTTAACAGACACCATGATTCTTACCACTCCCTAGTGTCTTACTCTTCCATTTTCATTTACTTGCACATAAGGGCCAAGCTTCTCAGCCAGGCATTTGAGCCCTATCAGGCCCTGGTCTCTGCTCCCCTTCTCAGCCTCCTCACTCCTGTTCTAGAAATACTCATCTCACTTGCTGCCTTCCAGCCACATGGGCCCCTGGTGCCTTTCACACTTGCCTCTGCCAGTGGAGTCCTCCCACCAAGCTCCTCATTATGGGAGATAAGGCCCTGCTTAACTTGGCTCATGCTCACTTCTCCTGCCCTTCTCCCCAGAGCTCTCTACCATACAACACATGTAACTTTAAACATCCTGAAGCTGGCCAGGCTATTTCCCTCCTTAGCACTTGCTGCTCCCTCTGCCTGAGAAATTCTTCCTTTCCCTCTTGCGGCCAATGCTAATTTATCTTTCAGACCTTGAGTTTGATCTCACCTCTTCCAGGAAGGTTTCTTGACTGCCAAACTAGGTCAGGTCTGTGACTAGTCACTGTACTTCCTTTTCACTTGACATTTCACTTCCCCTGCTAGAAGACGGCCACATCTGTCTTGTTTATCTGTGTCCTCCCAAGGCTCAAAGTAGTGCCTGGTAAACAGGAGGTGCCTATTAACTGTAGATGAATAAAAGAACATGAGCAACCACATCTCCTTTTCTCCACAGGTAAAATTCGCCTCCCTTTTTCAGGCTGCTTTTCTAATAGCATGGAGACCCAGACTGTCGCTGAGGTCAGGTGATCCATGGAGCTAGAACTCAGGTCTCGCACAGGGGGCCCAGTGGGTTCCCAAACTCATCTGTGCTTATTTCTCCAGTTCCAGGGTGTATACTGGAACAGCCATACCCAATACCTGGCAGAATCCCATCAGTTAATGTGGTGTCTGCATGACTGTGAAGACGGACTGGTGTGGTTGGTGACCCCAGGACCCCACACACAGCCAGGCGCAAGGGCAGAGCACAAGATTTGATTTCCATTCGCTCACATTTGTCCATCCGTTTCCAGCTTGTAATGGCTTTCTTGGCAGTCCCCTCCTTTGTTCCTCCAGCTGTCAGGCAACTGCAGTGTAGTGAAGGGTCGAAGAGCAGGTTGTGAATGGAGATATTCCAGATTCAGCCAGTATGTGCCAACAGTGACTTCAGGCAGGTCACCCCTGTCAGGACCTTAGGTGCCTCAGCTGAACAATGCAGCCAGTTACCTTTTCTTCATCTTCAGGGTCATCCATCTTTGAACAGAGTCAGAATGGTGTGAACCAAAGGCAGAGCATGGCTGCATGTAAATCAAATGTTCGTTAAAGTGAATGTTTTCAACTATTACTTTTTAGGCTTTAGGAGACGCGGTGCCAACGGAAAAAAAGTCCAATTCCGTTGTGATCTGTAATGACCCCGGTTGAGGTTTAAAGGTGTGTGTATTAAGATCTTTCGAGGGAGCCAAGGGACACGGTTAGACTGAAAACCCCATTCGTGGCGCCCGTGCTCTGGCTCAGCGGCTACGCGCCTTCAGCCATCCGACTGCAGTAGGTAACCCCCCTGCTCTGCTTGCTCACAGCCTTTTGTGAAGCTCGGAGGAAACAAAGGAGTGCAACGTGCCTGGCAACCGCCGGGCGCCGGGAGCGCGGGCGCGGCCGTGGGAAGGGTTAAGGCCATCGACGCGGCCCTCGCGCGTGCTAGAGGGGCCGGGGGCGGACTTCCGGCCTGGCGGCGGGCGCGCGGGTTACAGACCTACTGGAGGCGGAGGGCGCGGGGGCGTGTGCGCCCTGCCTGCGGCGCTTTGGGCTCGGTGTCTTGCTGCGCCGCGTGTGTGGGTGGAGGACTGCGTCGCTCACTCTGCTTGTGCCCCTGCTGGACGTCACCGGGGATCTAGGACAGGCTCAGCCATGTGACCCCTCCCCTGCAGTCTGCGCTAGCAATTTTTTATTTTATTTTTTACAACGAGAAGGGAGAGAGATTTTTTTTTGGGGGGTGGGGAGAGGTTTTCGCTATAGGGCGCGTGCGCTCGCCAGACAGAGAGAGACATAGAGACAGAAAGCGAGAAATCACCCCCCAGGGGGGATGGTCATGCCGCAATCCCTTCTCCTCCATTCTCCTCTTGGGATCTTGGGCACGCACGCACACGCGCCCAGCGTGAGTTTTAAGCCACCAGGTCCGGGACGCAAACCGCGGTCGACTACGTGGGAGTCCAGCGACATAGCTATTACGCTAACTGCTGGTTCCCAAGGGAGAGAGATTTTTGACAGAAGATCGCATGTCCGCTGTCCCTTGCCCAGCCTCCCGATTACTAGGATTACAGGTTTGTGCCACCTGTTCAGGTTTTCCCGCCCCAAGGCGGGCCTTCCGATGGGCTCCAGCCTCACGCAGAGGTGTCCTAACTAGTGGTTTTGACTGAAGGCAGCATCTGGATGTTTCTGAGCCTTGGTTACCCTGGCTGAGGGCCTGAGGATCCCTGGGCTGGTTGACGTCGGTGTCAACTTACTTGCACTGTGGAACCCAGTGTGTCCCTACTATACAGTCAAGGAAGGTGAGACCCACCAGCAGGCAGATGAATGGTTATGAGCCACACTGCTTATTTCTAGGGCTCCAGCCACCCACATTATCTCCTCTCATTTTACCACAATCTCACGAGAATTTTACAGATAAGAAAACTGTGGCATTGTGGTTAAGGAGCTAGATTCCCACATGTTCAACCACAGCTGGAGTCCTGGACCTGGCGGCTTTCTCTCTCTCTCTCTCTTGATCGCACAAGCCCTGTAGCAAAACTAAAAAAAAAGAAAAAGAAAGAAAGAAAATAACGATGATAAATAAAATGAAATAACTCTTTAAAAGAAAGAAAAAACTCTTTAAAAGAAAGAAAAGAGGCTCAAGGTGATTTTTAGAGTCATGATTATTTAGGTCACTAGCTCAGCAGGGAAGGATAAAAACCTATGTGTGGAAAAAAATATATGACTTGGTTAGTAACTTTTTTAAAAAAAAATACTAGTTAACATTGAATGTTTGCTGCTGAATCATTAAACAGGCAAAATTCTTACTACTGGGGACTAGCAGTTAGTGTAATGGCTATGTCGCTGAACTCCCATATAGCTGACTGCAGTTTGAGTCTTGGAGCCGGTGGCTAAAACACCGGTGGCTAAAACTCACACCGGGTGCCTGTGTGTGCCTGCCCAAAATCCTGAGAGGAGACTAGAGGAGAAGGGATTGCGGCGTGGCCATCCCCACTGGGGGGTGATTTCTCAGTTTCTATCTCTGTCTCTTTTTCTTTCTTTCTTTCTTTCTTTTCTTTTTTTTTTTTTTTTTTTTTTTTGTTTGTTTTT
>NW_006159706.1:1168992-1175090 GCF_000334495.1 Tupaia belangeri chinensis
CTGTGCCCAGCGGGAGTTTTAAGCCCCCAAGTCTGGGACGGGAACTGCGGTCGACTACGTGGGAGTCCAGTAACATAGTCATTACGCTAACTGCTGGTTCCCTCTCTGTCTCTTTCTGTCTGGCCGAGCGCACGTGCCCTATAGCAGGAAAAAATAAAATTAAAAAAATAATTCTTACCACTGGTTCACAGATTTGGCTAAGTTAAACAATAGTGGTCCTGGTCAGGTGTCTGAATCTCTTTAATTATCTCAAGGAGATAGAACTAGATTTAATACTTGCTTCTTTTTCCATAATCTTTTAAAAATTATTTTATTTTTTATTAATTTATTCATTTATTTAAATTTTACTAGAGAGGGGCAGTGAGAGAGAGAGAGGGAGAGAGAGGGAAAGTGAGAAAGCAAGCCACCAGGTTCAGGACCTGAACTGTGGTCAGCCATGTGGGAGTCCAGTGCCCATAACCATCATGCCACCTGTCAGCCCCCTCCATATATAATCTTAAATAACTGCTTTACAGAAATACAATTCATTTACCATACAATTCAACCATTTAAAGTGTGCAGTTCAATGATTCTTAGTATATTCACAGAGGTTTGCAACTGTCACCATAATCAATTTTAGGACATTTTCTTCTTTTAAAAAAAGTATCAGGAACAGCAGGTGGCGTGGTAGTGATGGTTAAGGTGTTGGATACTCCCACATGGCCAACCACAGTTCGAGTTCCAGACCTAGAGGCTTGCTTTCTCACTTTCCCTCTCTCTCTCTCTGGTCAAATTAAATATAAATGAATTAATGAATAAAATTAAATAAATATTCTTAAAATAATAAAAAAAAATTTATCTATTTATTTGTTGTGATTTTCAACCCACTAGGTCCAAGACTTGAACTGCAGTCACCCATGTGGGAATCCACCTTACCCACCATGCCATCTGCTGGACCTGCATTTTAGGACATTTTTATCACCCCTTAAAAAAAACTATATCCAAAAAAAAAAAAAAAAAAACATAGCCATCAGCAGTCACTCCTTCCCTTCCTCCATCTCCAGCCCTGGGCCCACTAATCAATTTTTCGTCTCTATAGATTTACCTCCTTTGAACATTTCATACAAGACTTTATGTAGCTTTGAAAAAAATTCTTACTTATTATTATTTTTAATTTGACCAGAGAGGAAAAATGAGAAAGCAAGCCACCAGATCCAGGACTCAAACCGCAGTCAACCACGTGGGAGTCCAGTGCCTTAACCACGCCACTACTTGCTGGTCCCGAGATAATCTTTTTTAAAAAAAAGAATTATTTTTATTTATTCAATCATTTTCATTTGACCAGAAAAAGACAGACATACAGAGAGAAGGCAAGTGAGAAAAGAAGCCACCAGGTCCGAGTCCTGAATCATGGTAGGCCATGTGGGAGTGTTCAGCACCTTATCCACCATGCCACCTGCTGGCCCCAGCCAAGATAATCTTTTTTTAACAAAACTTGTGAGTGCTAGGCTAGCTAAATTGTTTCGGATTCATCTTCAAGCAAATATTCAAAAAAAATTTTTTAAAGGCATTTACTTCTGCCCCCAATTTTATTATATGGAATAGATTTTATTATTTTTCAAGCTGTCTTTTTTTTAAACGAATTATTCATTAAATTTTTTCTTATTATTTTAATTTGCTATAGGATATATGTGCTCACCAGAAAGAGACAGAAAGTGAGAAAGCAAATCACCAGGTCCAAGACGTGACCCATGGTCAGCCATGTGGGAGCCCAGCACATTAACCACCACACCAGCTGCCGGCCCTTTCAAGTATTCTTTTCGTTCAAAAAATAATAATTTTAGGGGCCAGTAGGTGACATAGTGGTTAAGGTGCTGGACTCCCACATGGTTCAAGTCCTGGACCTGGCAATGTGAAAATCACTCCAGGTGTGTATGTGCGCATGCCCCAAATCCTGAGAGAACAGAGGAGGGATTGCAGTGTAACCATCCCCTCTTGGGGGGTGATTTCTCACTTTCCTTCTCTCTCTCTCTCCAGCAAGCACATGCAGCCTATAACAAAAACCTAAAGAAAATTAAAAAAATAATATTTCATGAGAGAGACAGGCACCCTCAACAGGGCCTCATTGTGCTGCAGTCCCCTTCTCCCAGCCCTCATGCTAGTCAGGATTTTGGGGGCACACACTGGCATGTTTCAGGATGACTTGGAATCAGAGCCTATAGTTGGCTGTGTGGCTTCCAGCACTGTAGTTCAGCATACTACTGCCAGTGCTAGGGCAGCCAGGCCAATGAAATTTAGATATCTTTCTTTCTTTTTTTTTTTTTTTTTAAGAATTATTTTATTTGGGACCAACAATTGGTGTAATGACTATGCCTCTGGACTCCCACGTAGTCGACCACAGTTCAATTCCCAGACCCAGTGGCTTACACTCACGCTGGGCGCATGTGCGTGTGTACACAAGATCCCAAGAGGAGAATAGAGGAGAAAGATTGTGGTGTGGCCATCCTCCTTGGGGAGTGATTTCTCGCTTTCTGTCTCTCTGTCTCTGTCTTTCTGGTAAGTACACGTGCCCTATAGCAAAAACAAAACAAAACAAAACCTCTCCAAAAAAAAGAATTATTTTATTTATCTTTATTTATATTTGGCCAGAGAGGGACAGAGTGAGAGGGAGAGAAAGTGAGAAAGCAGGTGACCAGCTCTGGGACTTGAACTGTAGTTGGCTGTGTGGGAGTCCAGTGCTCTTAACCATGCAACACCACCTGCTGGTCCCCAAAATTCAAATATTTCTATAAAATAATTTATGACTCTAAATTCCATCTCAGTCATCATTAGGGCTTTCTTCCTCTTTCACAGGCATGCCATAATTTGGGAGGAGGTGTCTAGATAACCAGAGTCCCTGGTGGGGCGCTGAGGGAAGAGGGCAGGGGGCAGTAGGCCACATGGGATTGAACTGCCTTTACCATACGACTGGTGACCCTCTTTCTCCAGTTTTGATGATTATGCACCTCAAAACCTGCATAGTGGGAGAAATCCCAGTAAGGAAGTCAAGACTGTACAAGAGATGTCCTCCTAATTCAAGAGGCAGTCACATCTGCCATCCTTGAGTGAAGAGACAAAATATTATTTACAGTACTCCACTTTCCTCTCCTCAAATGCCCAACTGCCCTAGAGATTGGCATCTGAACTCAAGTTTCATAGCGGGGATTCTCAACTGGGCTGTCTTTAGAAAGGTGAGGTGGGGGTGGGGTGCAGATTGGATTGTCACAGCTTCTGAGGATGTTAATATAATTAGCAAGCCCAAGGGATGCTGATCACCTGTAATTCACTGAGCACCCATGTAACAAATGTCCTGCCCAGAATGCCAGTAGACTCCTACAGGTGGCCTGGGGGCTCTGAAGTTTGGGCCTGGAAATATTGCCTAATTAGCTGATCAAATCCACTCTTTTGGAAAGTTTGAAAGCCAAATCCAGAAAAGTGAACTGGGCCCATCCTCAGTGACCCAGACAGTAGTGTACTGATCGGAGTGCTGGAATCCACATGGCCAGCTGCGGGTCTGGGTCCTGATCAACCTGAAACACGCAGGGCTGTGTGCCTAAGATGCTAACTAGCTATAAGGTTGGGGAAAAAGGATCATGGTGTGAAGAGACCCTGTCAAAGATACTTCTCTCTCTGTCACACACAGAAGTACTCTCTCATGAAAATAAAAGAAGAAGGGAGGGGGGCAGCCCAGTGTTTAAAGGAGCCAGATTCTACATGACTGACAGTGGTTTGAGTTCTAGTCCTAGCAGCTTGAAAAACATGCCAGGTGCTATGTGTGAGCATACCCCAAATCCTGACAGAAACAAAGGACAAGAAATGCTTGCAGCATGACCATGCCCCACTTGGGGTTTGGGGTGCTTTCTCCCTTGCCCGCTCTGTCTCCTTGTTTTTCTCCGCTGTTTGCACATACCATCTGGGAACTAAAAAGTTTTAAGCCCCGCAGACTTATTTATTTATTTTTAAATAATTATTTTGTTTAACTTTATTTATTTATTTATTTCATTTTAGTTTGACCAGAGAGAGACAGCAAGAGAAAGGGAAAGTGAGAAACTAAGCCACCAGGTCCGGGACTTGAACCATGGTTAGCCATGTGGGAGTTCAGCGCCCTTAACCATGATGCCTCCTGCTGGCCCCAAGTCCCACAGATTTATTATCTTACAACTTTAAGTAGATCAGAAGTCAAATATGGGTCTCAATGGGCTAAATTCCAGGTGCTGTCATGACTATGTTCCTTTCCTTTCTTTCTTTCTTTCTTTCTTTCTTTAAGTTAGCTGTAGGGCACATGCACTTACTGAGGAGAGGGAAACAGAAAGAGAGAGAGAGAGAGAGAGAGAGAGAGAGAAATCACCCCCAGGGAAGATGACCATTCCATTATCCCTTCTCCATTCTCCTCTTGGGATTTTGGGCACTCACACATATGTGCCCAGCATGTTTTTCAAACTGCCAATTCTAGGGCTCAAGCTGCTCAGAGAGATACTGCCACCTTAACCTCCATGCCACCTGCTAGCTTCAACTGTGTTCCTTCCTTGAGGCTAGAGGGGAGATGTGTTCTTTTTTGCCTTTTCCAGTTTTCAGAGGCTATCTGCATTCCTTGGCCCCTGACCCTTTCCTCCATCTTCAAGAACCAGCATCTCTCGGACCCTTCTTCCATAACTGCATCTTCCTCTGATCATAACCAGAAATGTGTTTCTGGGGTTTTTGTTTGTTTGTTTGTTTTGTTTTTTAATTTAAAAAAAAACTTTATTATCTATTTATTCATTCATTTATTTATTTCAGTTTGACCAGAGAGGGACAGAGCGAGAGAGCAAGAGGCTAGAGAAAGTGAAGAAGCAAGCCACCAGGTCCAGGACCTGAACCACATTTGGCCATGTGGGAGTCCAGCGCCCTTAACCACCATGGCACCTGCTGGCCCCAAGTTTCTGGTTTTAGAGATCTATGTGTTTACGTTGGGTCCAACAGAATAATCCTGGATAGTTTCCCCATCTCAGGGTCCTTATACACACAGGCAAAATCCCTTTACCATGTAAAGTAACATATTCACATTTCCAGGGATTAGGATGTGGCCATTAGAGTTAGAGCCATTATTCTTCCTACCACAGTTAGGAAATATCCACAAGCATAAATTTCCACAGGAAAATAGTTCAATATATTATAAAACAAAATAACCTTATTACCACCACCTCAAACAATAAAACATTGTCAGAATCTCACTGATACTCTTCCCCTCAACTGTATTTTTTGTTTGCATGTGCCTGGAATTTTTTTTTTTTTTGGTCCAACTATTTTTTAATTTTTTGGGGGAGAGATTTTTGCTATAGGGCGCATACGCTCTCCATAGAGAGATGGAAAGAGAGAAAGTGAGAAATCACCCCCTGCGGGGGTTGGGGGGAGGCCATGCCACAATCCCTTCTCCATTCTCCTCTCAAGATTTTAGGCATGCATGCATATGCACCCAGCATGACTTTCAAGCTACTATATCTGGGACTCAGACTGTGGTCAGTCATGTAGGACTCCAATGCTTTAACCACTGCAGCCTCTGTCCAACTAACACTTTAAAAATTTTTGCCATTTTGTTTCATGTGCGTTTTTTAAAAGTAATTATTTAGTTTTATTTATCATTATTTATTTATTTAAAATTTTACTGTAGGGCATGTGTGCTCACCAGAGAGAAACAAAGAGAGGGAAAGCAAGGAAGCAAGTCACCAGATCCGGGACTTGAACCACTGTCAGCCATGTGGCAGTCCAGCACCTTAACCACCATGCCACCTATTAGCCCTACATGTATGTTTCTTATAAATTGTAAATGGCTAATATTTTAATGTTTTGTATTTAACTTTAAAAATTATATTATTATTGTTACTATTTTAATTTGACCAGAGAGAAACAGAGAGGGAAAGTGAGAAAGCAACCTACCAGATCTGGGACTTGAACTGTTGTTAGCCATATGAGAGTCCAGCCCCTTTAACCACCATGCCACCTGCCAGACCCTATAGCTAATTCTTTTTTTTTTTTTTTTTTGGAGGGGTTATTGCTACAGGGCACGTGCACTCACCAGAAAGACAGAGAGAGACAGAAAGCAA
>NW_006159706.1:1175151-1186922 GCF_000334495.1 Tupaia belangeri chinensis
TCGGGATCTTGGGCACGCACGCACACGCGCCCGGCGTGAGTTTAAGCCACCGGTTCCGTGCATCGAACCGCGGTCGACTACGTGAGAGTCCAGCGACATAGCCATTACGCTAACTGCTGGTCCCCTAGCTAATTCTTTTTTAAAAGAATTAATCTGCTGTGGCCAGCAGGTGGTGTGGTGGTTAAGGTGGTTGGACTCCCACATGGCTGACTATGATTCAAGTCTCAGACCTGGCAGCTTCCTTTCTCATTTTCCTTCTCTTTCTCTATCTGGTCAATTTCAAAAAAAAAAGTAGAATAATAACAATTAATACAATTTTTATTTTTTGAGAGGTTTTTGCTATAAGGTGCGTGAGCTCGCCAGAAAGAGACAGACAGAAAGCAAGAAATCACCCTCCAGGGAGATGGCCACGCTGCAATCCCTTCTCCTCCATTCTCCTCTCGGGATCTTGGGCACGCATGCACACGTGCCCGGCGTGAGTTTTAAGCCACCGGGTCCGGGACGTGAACCGCGGTTGACTACGTGGGAGTCCAGCGACACAGCCATTATGCCAACTGCTAGTCCCAAATACAATTTTAAAAAAATTAACTTTATTTATTTAATCAGAGAGAGAGACAAAGCAAGAGTGAGAGCGAGAGCAAGAGAGAGAGAGAGAGTGTGAAAAGGCAAGCCGCCAGGGAACCAGCAGTTAGCGTAATGGCTATGTCGCTGGACTCCCACGTAGTCAACCACGGTTCGCGTCCCGGACCCGGTGGCTTAAAACTCACGCCGGGCACGTGTGCATGCGTGCCCAAGATCCCGAGAGGAGAATGGAGGAGAAGGGATTGCGGCGTGACCATCCCCTCTGGGGGGTGATTTCTCGCTTTCTGTCTCTATGTCTCTCTCTGTCTGTCTGGCGAGCGCACGCGCCCTACAGTGACAAACCTCTAAAAAAAAAAAAAAAGGCAAGCCGCCAGATCCAAGACTCGTACCACAGTAGGCCATGTGGGAGTGCTGTACCCTTAACCACCATGCTACCTGCTGGCTCCCCATAGCTAAATTTTAACAGTAATTTTTAGTCTGATAAGCTCTGACTTATGATAGATTAAACTCAAGACAGTTTATTGCAATAATCAATATACTTTTTCCTTTTTTAAAAAGGAATTATTTAACTTTAATTATTTATTTATTTATTTTAATTTGACCAGAGAGGGACAGAGTGAGAGAGAGGAGAGAGAGCAAGCCACCAGCTCCGGGATTCGAACCATGACTGGCCACATGAGAGTCCAACAACCTTAAGCACCATGCCACCTTCCGGCCCCCAGATCCGGGATTCAAACTGCTGTTGGCCATGTGGGAGTCCAACACCCTTAACCACCATGCCACTTGCCAACCCCCAATATACTTTTTTCTTTCCACCTTATTTCATATTATTATTTCATTTTCATTAATATTTTCCACTTTGCTTCCCCTCCCCCTTGTGGGCTTTATCAGATTTCTATTCCTTTATCCCCTTTGTTAACCTGCCAGTTTTTTTTTTATTTATTTTTTTAAGACCGTATCAATCTTCCTGCCTCAGCCTGAGAAGTGGGACTATTGGTGTGCACCACCATGCCTGGCTCTTTTTCAGACAGGGTCTCACTATGGCGCCCAGGCCAGCCTCAAGCTTGCGATCCTCCTGCCTCAACGTCCTTGAGCTACTGGGATTACCATAGCACCTAGCCTTTAGGTTGGACTGGGAACGGAACCTGAGTTCCCCATGTGGTCCCAGCCTGGAGAGCATAGCACTTTAGCATGAAGTGGATCTGTTAACCTGCTAGTATTTATCTTCTTCTAACAATACAATTATTCTTACATTGTTGTATAAATACATGGTAATAAACGTACTCCTCCAAAATGTTTTACTTGCCCATTCCCAACCACCTGAAAAGATGACACCTTTAGAATGCTTTTACTTTCTCCTTCTCAAACCACTCCTGGAGTTTTACTGAGATGACATGTGAGATTCCAGTGTCTTAACCACCGCCACCTGCTGGCCCCGCCCCCTCACCTTTAAAAAGAGACAGGATCCAGACAGACACCCCAAACAGGGTCTTCATGCTATGATCTGTTCCCAGTCCTGCAGCCAGCCAGGTTCACTAACACATACAATGTTCAGGCAGATCCCGGATGTAAACCCTCCAGCAGCTAGGCCTACATTCCTTTTCACTTAGCAGTCTATAGTCCACTATCTCCTATCTCACAGTACTGCAGACAGGTGGTCTTAAGAATTCTCCTTCCTTGGGACCAGCAGTTGGCGTAATGGCTATGTTGTTGGACTCCCACATAGTTGACCGCGGTTCGAGTCCTGGACCCGGTGGCTTAAGCTCACGCTGGCATAAATTCAAACTGGGAGCGTGTGCATGCATGACCAAAATCCGAGAAGAGAAATGAAGGAGAAGGGATTGCAGCGTGGTGTGCCCAAGATCCCGAGAGGAGAATGGAGGAGAAGGGACTGCAGCGTGGCCATCTCCCCTGGGAGGTGATTTCTCACTTTCTGTCTCTCTGGCTCTCTCTGTCTTTCTAGCAAGCACACACGCCCTACAGCAAAAACCTCTCCAAAAATAAAAATAAATAAATAAAAGACTTCCCTTTCCTTTATAATCTATTCTGTCTGGAAGTTGGAAGCTTGTAAGTTTGTTGTTTTCTGGAACTCAAGAATTTTATTAAGCTATGTCTAGATTTTTTTTTTTTTTTTTTTTTGTGGCCAGAGGATGTTTGTGCATGTTTGCCTGAGAGTGAGAATAAAAGAGAGTAAGAGAGAAAAGGCAGCCTTGGGATCCAGCAGTTAGCGTAATGGCTATGTTGCTGGACTCCCATGTGGTCAACCACGGTTCGCGTCCCGGACCTGATGGCTTAAAACTCATGCCGGGCGTGTGTGCGTGCGTACCCAAGATCCCGAGAGGAGAATGGAGGAGAAGGGATTGTGGCGTGACCATCCTCCCTGGGGGGCGATTTCTCGCTTTCTGTCTCTATGTCTCTGTCTGGCGAGTGCATGTGCCCTATCGTGAAAATCTCTCAAAAAACAAAAAAAAAGAAAGAAAGAAAGAAAGAAAAGGCAGCCTTAAATGGGGCCTGGCCATGCCAGTCTTTCTTCCTCCAATTCTCTAGCACATCAGGATCCTGGGCACGTACTCCCAGTATGTTTTTCATCACCTAGGCCAGGTGCAAATCCAGGTTGGCCATGTGGGATCCAACTTCCTCTGCATAGCTTAATTGATGTGCAGTGGGGTCGGTCCTACATGCTTATGTTTATTGGTGTCAGTCCTCTGAGTCTTCAGATTCAAATGTGCCTCTCTGTTACTCTTCTCTTCTCTGGGGACTCCTTGTACTTGCATGTTAGGTATTCTGGTTCAGTCCTTCAAATTTACTTTTAATGGCATGATTTCCTTCCTCTTGAATTTCTAATCTGATCCTGCACTTTGTGTCTCTCACTAGTCACTATGCCAATTCCCACTTATTACCAATTATTTTCTAATAATGAGGAAATAATCACAAGATGGGTCTGTGGGCCAACTGGGTCCACTGAGTTGGCCTGGAGTTAAAATGCCAGCCTCAGGGTCAACAAATGTTATGGTGGTTAAGGTGCTGCATTCCACATGGCTGACCATGATTTGAGTCTCAAACCTGGTGGATTGAAAATCACATTGGTCCTGGGACCAGCAGTTAGTGTAATGGCTATGCTGCTGGACTCCCACTTAGTCGACCGCGGTTCGAGTCCCAGACCTGGTGGCTTAAACTCACACTGGGCACGTATGTGTGCATGCCCAAGATCCCTAGAGGAGAATGGAGGAGGAGAAGGGATTGCGGCGTGGCCATACCCCTGGGGGTGATTTCTCGCTTTCTATCTCTCTGTCTCTGTCTGGCGAGCACATGTGCTCAATAGCAAAAACCTCTCCAAAAAAAAAAAAAAATCACACTGGTCCTGTTGTGTATGTGCCCAAAACCTCAAAAAGATACTGAAGAAGGGACTGTAGCACCACCACCACCACCCCTCGGGGTTAATTTCTCACTTTCCCTTTCTCTCTTTCTGGTGAGCACACATGTCCTATGACAAAAACCTTAAAAAAAATAAAGTTCTTTAAGGATGAGCACATGGCATAATGGTTACATTGCTAGACTCCTACACAGTCAACCACAGTTCAAGTCTCAGACCCGGTGGCTTAAACTCATGCTGGGCATGTGTGCATGCATGCCCAAGATCCTGAGAAGAGAATGGAGGAGAAGGGATTCCGGTATGGCCATCCCCCTGGGGAGTGACTTCTGGCTTTCTGTCTTTCTGTCTCTGTCTGTCTCTCTAGCGAATGCACATGGTCTATAGCAAAAAAATCTCTCTTAAAAAAAAAAAAAGTCATCCTCTATCACCTGACCACTGTAAGCTGCTTCTTTGATTGGTGGAACACAAGTGGCATTTTGGGTCTCTGGGAAAAGCATCAATTTAGAGCCAAGTATGTTCATTCAAGAAAAATACAACTGTATCCTAGTAAGAAGAATGAGCTCTGTGGTGTTTTGTTTGTTTAAGAAACACTTTATTTAGCTTTATTTATTTATTTATTTAAATTTGACCAGCAAGGGACAGAATGAGAGAGAGGGAAAGTGAAAAAACAAGTTGCTAGGTCTGGCACCTGACCCACCATCAACCACGTGGCCCAGTGCCTTAACCACCACACCACCTGCCGGCCAGCTCTGTGGTGTTTTAACCTGCTCTATTCCCATTTTTCCTTTCCCTGGGCTCATAGTAACCTTGAAAACAAAAAGCCTAACAACTAAGAGGCCTGTTACAAACACTAGCCTAGCAGCCACTGGAGAGGGCAGATTTGAAAGTCTACAACAGCTCTAGTACCAGAAATGTCACAATTTGATCGATATATATCTGGTGACACTCTGAAAAGCTCTATTCTCAGGGTTTGTCTTTATCTGACTCAGAACTTTCCCCATGCTAACAGCCATTTACATCTGTGGAAAAGAAGTAGCGATCCCTGATGGTTAAGGCAGCTGGATCCCACATGGACCTATTGGTTAAGGCAGCTGGATCCCACACGGGCCTGTTGGTTAAGGCAGCTGGATCCCACATGGCTGGCTGCGAGGTTGAGTCCCAGACCCACAGCCTGAAAGGCATGCAGCACAAGCGTGTATGCGTGCTCACCCAAAATTCCTAAAGCAGGGATAAAAGAAGAAACCATCACCCATGGGGGGGGTGCTTTCCCACTCTCCTGTCCTCCACCCCAATAGTACTTATGCCTTCTGGCAAAATTTAAAAAGAAAGAAAAAGAAAACAATCAGAGTCAGTTTCTTACCACCACAACTGCCTAAGGGGGCAATACCAGTGTGTGTGTGTGTGTGGGGGGGGAGGGTGGTAAGGAAATTGATTAAAAAAACAAACAAAAACCTTAAAAGGAAAACAAAAACAACTAGGGAATGGTCTATCCAGAGAACTTTGGAAAGTTTTTTCAAAGCTTTGAAAAGTCACCAGAATGTATAGCACACTAAAGCCCAGGAAAGACCTGAGAAGACCCTAACCTCTCGCTTTCAGCTGACCTTACAGCAAGCAGGAAGTTAAGGTTAAGTCAGTGCTCTAAACTGCCTTCTGGAATGTTGAAAATATGACCTGACACTCACACACGTACACACCCAGAGCCCCTCAGAAAAGGCTGGGAGACTTGAAGGCATTTAAGGTAAACTCTGTCTGGTCATTAGCTGATCCCTAAACTAATTTAGCAAACAGTGGCTACACAACAAAAAATACAGACTTTACTGAATGAGTATAGGAAAGTCACTTAACAAACATCAATAAAGACAAACAGCAACAACAAAACCTGGGAGGGACGAAACCTGATTTTCAGAGTTGCCACATTATATTTGTCACTTTCAACTGTTAACCTAAAAAAAAGGTAGTTGAGGTAAAGCAGGTAAAAAAATTTTTTTTTTTAAATTTGGGTTACGGGAACCAGCAGTTAGCATAATGGCTATGTCACTGGACTCCCACGTAGTCGACCGCGGTTCGCGTCCTGGACCCGGTGGCTTGAAACTCATGCCGGGCGCGTGTGTGTGTGTGCCCAAGATCCCGAGAGGAGAATAGATTGTGGCGTGACCATCCCCCCTGGGGGGTGATTTCTCGCTTTCTGTCTCTATGTCTCTCTCTGTCTGGCTGGCAAGCGCACGAGCTCTATAGCAAAAAACCTCTCCAAAAAGAAAAGAAAAAAACTGGGGCTAGGATTAGGATGATCACCCAGACACCACAAAATCCAAGTTGCCCCCAGATAATGTGTGCCTAAGGGGTTGCAGATTTCTGGATGATTCGAAGAGGGGACTAGCAAGGTGTCTCGTGCAATTTTGCTAAATTCTATGATAAGGGGAACAGGATGACCTCATGATCACCTGTAATCACTGTTCTTTATATTAAGACAAGTGTAGAAACAGTGATTCTGGGCAGCAAAGGAAAAATGTATCTGGGCGATAAGGATGTTCACAAAGCCCAGGGGATTTAGGTAGTTAATTTTAGGTGCCTATTTTCTTTTTTTTTATTTAAAAAAAATTTTTTTTGAGAGTTTTTTGCTATAGGGTGTGTGCACTTGCCAGAAAGAGACAGAGAGACAGAAAGCAAGAAATCACCCCCCAGGGGTATGGCCACGCCGCAATCCCTTCTCCTCCATTCTCCTCTCGGGATCTTGGGCACACACACACACGCGCCCGGCATGAGTTTCAAGCCACCGGGTCCAGGACGCGAACCGCGGTCGACTACGTGGGAGTCCAGTGACATAGCCATTACACCAACTGCTGGTCCCAGGTGCACATTTTTTTTAATAGACTTTTTTTGTGATAGGCATGTGCCTTCACTAAACAGAGAAGAAAAGTGAGTAATCACCCCTTAGAGGGATGGCCACACCACAATCCTTGTCCTCCATTCTCTTCTCAGGATTTAGTCACACACACATGCCCAGCATGTTTTTCAAGCTGCCAGCTCAGGGACTCAAAAAGCCATCGGGGAACCAGCAGTTAGCATAATGGCTATGTCGCTGGACTCCTACGTGGTTGACTGCGGGTCGCGTCCCGGAACCGGTGCCTTAAAACTCACGCCAGGCGCGTGTGCGTGCGCGCCCAAGATCCCAAGAAGAGAATGGAGGAGAAGGGATTGCGGCGTGACCATCCCCCCTGGGGGGGTGATTTCTCACTTTCTGTCTCTATGTCTCTCTCTGTCTGTCTGGCAAGCGCACGTGCTCTATAGCAAAAATCTCTCCAAAAAAAAAAACCAGCCATGTGAGATCCATCACTTCAAACACCACACTACCTCTTGGTCCCAGATACACATTCCTTTTTTTTTTAGTATGATTTGGTTTATTTCTCTTTGACTCTATTTAAAAAAAGGACTGTTCAAACTACTGTGTTTAACTGATTTTAAGTAAATAAATCATCTTCAAGGAAAGAAAGTACTTAAGTTCTTACATGTATAGAAAAAAAAGTGTAGAAGAGAAACAGAATTAATACAAATGCACCTCAGATACACATTCTTAAGAAAGCCACAGATGAGCACAAATTTTGTTTTTAGAGATTTTTGCCTGATGGCACGTGCCCTCACAGGAGAAAGAGACAAAGGCAATGAGGGAAAGTGAGAAGTCAACCCTGGGAGGAATGGCCGTGTTGCAATCCCTTCTCCTCCATTCTCCTCCTGGAATCTTGGACATACATGCACCTGGTGTGATGTTCAAGCCACTGGCTCCAGGACTTAACCGTGGCTAGCCATTTGGGAGTCCAGCAATGTAACTACTACACCATCTGCTGGCCCCAATGTGTATAAGCTTTATTTCTTTCTTGCACTGACTATAATCTCCTGTTTTTAGGAAAAACTGGTCTATTTGGGGAATGTATCAGCTTCCTTGAAGTTTCAGTTTGATGATGTGACATTTTAACATGAGTAACTCCATTTTATTCTGGTTTGTTGGGAACTAGAGCAGGAGTTGAGTCCAAAACAATGGACTCCTAATATATATATACATATATATATATATATATATTTTTTTTTAATTCTTTTCACCCCCCAGGGGGGATGGCCACACCACAGTCCCTTCTCCTCCATTCTCCTCTTGGGATCTTGGGCATGCACGCACACGCACCCGGCGTGAGTTTTAAGCCACCGGGTCCGAGACTTGAACTGCGGTCGACTACGTGGGTGTCCAGCGACATAGCCATTACGATAAACATAACTCCTAAAATTTTTATTTAAAACAACCAAAAGTTACAAGACACACAAAGAAATAAAAAAGTTTTTATAACTTTTATCTTTTATGTATTTTTAATTTTTTGTTAATTATTTTATTATTATTATTATTTTCAATTTGGGTAGAGAGAGACAAGGAGAGAGAAAGAGGGAATGTGAGAAAGCAAGCTGCTTGGTCCAAGACTCAAACCGTGGTTGGCCATGTGGGAGTCCAGCACCTTAATCCCCTGCCACCCCCTATCTTTTTTATTTTTAAAGAGAGGTTTTTGCTATAGGGCATGTATGCTAGCCAGAAAGACAAGAGACAGAGAGAACGGGAGAAAGGGAGAAAGGGAGAAAGCAAGCTGCCAGGTCCGGGACTCAAACAGCAGTTGGCCATGTAGGAGTCCAGCACCCTTAACCACCATGCTACCTGCTGGCCCCCGCCTGGTGTAAGTTTTAAGTCATTAAGTATGGGACTTGAACAGTTGACTATGTGGGAGTCTAGTGAAGTAACCACTATGCCATCTGCTGGTCCCAATAGAATCATTTTTAAAAAAAATCCATTCTGCTGGGGCAGCAGATGACACAAAGGGATCTCAAATTGCTGTATCTCAAATTGCAGACTATGTGGACTGAGTCCCAGACACAGTGACTTGAAAATCACACCAGGTGCATGAGTGCTCCAAATCCTGAAAGGAAAACGGGGGACCAGCAGTTAGCATAATGGCTATGTCGCTGGAGTCCCATGTAGTCCACTGCGATTCAAGTCCTGGACCCGGTGGCTTAAACTCACACCGGGTGCGTGTACGTGCATGCCCAAGATCCCGAGAGGAGAATGGAGGAGAAGGGTTTGTGGTGTGGCCATCCCCCCAAGGGGGGATTTCTTGCTTTCTGTCTCTCTGTCTCTGTATTCCTGGCGAGCACATGCACCCTGTAGCAAAAACCTCTCAAAAAAGAAAAAAAAGAAAAGAAAATTAAAGGAAAATGGAGGAGAAGGGATTACAATGTGGCCATCCTCCTAGGGGGAAATTTCTCACTTTCCCTCTCCTTCTCTTTCTCGCTGTCTCTTCCCACAAGCACATGTGCCCTACAGCAATCTAAAAATAAATAAAAACAAAAATACATTATGCTGTTCTTTGTCTTTTAATAGGAGTGTTTAGACAATTAACATTTAATATAATTACTAACAAGATAGAATCTATGTCTGTCATTTTTCTTATCACTTTTCTGTCTGTTTTCTATATGACTATTTTTTATTCTATATTGCTCTATTACTGGGTTTTTCACTTATTAATGTTTATTATTATTTTTTAATTTGATAAGAGGAGAGAGAGAGAGAGAGAAAATGAGAGAGCAAGCCACCAGGTTTGGGACTTGAACCACATTCGGCCTTGTGGGAGTCCAGCACCCTAACCACCATGCCACCTGCCAGCTCCTATTGCTGTGCTTTTCTTTTGGGATGTGTGTGTGTGTGTGTGTGTGTGTGTGTGTGTGTGTCTGTGTGTGTGTGTTTGCCAGAGGGCGTGTGTGTGCTTGCTAGAGAGATGGACAGAAAGAGATCCCCAGTGGAATGTGTTCATGTTGCAATCCTTTTCTTCCATTTTCCCATCCTATCTGGATTTGGGGCATGCGCACATTTGTACCCAGCCTGTTTCTTTCTTTCTTTTTTTTTTGGAGAGGTTTTCGCTATAGGGTGCATGCGCTCACCAGACAGATAGAGAGAGACATAGAGACAGAAAGCGAGAAATCACCCCCCAGGGGGGATAGTCACGCCGCAATCCCTTCTCCTCCATTCTTCTCTCAGAATTTTGGGCACGCATGCACATGTGCCCAGCGTGAGTTTTAAGCCACCAGGTCCGGGACGCGAACCATGGTCGACTACATGGGAGCCCAGTGACAAAGCCATTATGCTAACTGCTGGTTCCCCCCAGCCTGTTTCTTAAACCATCAGGGCCAGTATTTGAACTGCAGTTGCCCATGTGGGATCCAGCTCTCTTAGCCCTTGAACTATAGGGGCACCCCTAATACGGTCTTTTTTTTAAAAAATATTTTATTTATTTAATTATTATTATTATTATTGTCTAGTTTGATACATGGTGGGGATAGGGAATGAGAAAGCAAGACACCAGGTCCAGGACTTGAACCACGTTTGGCCATGTGGGAGTCCAGTGCCTCTAACCACTATACCACCTGCCAGTCCAATACCACCTTCTTTTGTATTAAATTTTTTTATTATTCTAATTCCCTTTTGGTTTCTTTTGCTCTTTTAAGAATTATTGTCTTAATGGTTCCCTTGGGGATTGTAATTAACATCTTAACTTAAAACAATTGAATTCTGAGGCCAGCAGGTGGTGTGGTGGTTAAAGGTGTTGGATTCCCACATGGCTGACCACAGTTTGAGTCCCAGACCTGGTGACTTGCTTTCTCACTTTCTCTGTCTCTCTCGCTGTCTCTGTCTGGTAAAATTTAAAAAATAATAATAACAATAAATGGAATTAAGTAAATCAATAAATTTTTAAAAATTGAGTTCTTGTTAATACCAACTTCCTTCCAATAGTATTCAAAAGCTTTGTTCCTATACAGCTGTTACCTTCTCCTTTGTGTGCTGTTAATGTTATACAATCTATGTCTCTATATAATACAAGTCCATCAACCTAGTTGTATTTATTACTGCTTTTTGCAGTTATATTTGAATTGTCAGGAAAGTAATGATGCATTTTTGCATAGAAAAATACGTCAGGACTGGGGCTAGCAATTGGCGTGGTGGTTAGGGTGCTGGACTCCCACATGGTCCACTATGGTTCAAGTCCTGGACCTGGTGGCTTGCTTTCTTGCTCTTCCTCTTGCTCTTTTTCTGTCACTCTCTGGTGAGCACACCAGCCCTATAGAAAATTTTAAAAAATAGTAACAATAACATAAAATTAAATTAAATTAATAAATCTTAAAAAAATATGTCATGACTTTCCTGACAACCTAATAGGTATTGCTTTTGCAGCTGTCTTTTTAAATATATAAAAGATAGGGGCAGGGACTAGCAAATGGTGTAATGGTTACGTAGCTGGACTCCCATGTAGTCAACCACAGTTTGGGTCTCGGACCGGATGGCTTAAATTCATGCTGGGCACGTGTGTGTGCATGCCCAAGATCCTGAGAGAATGGAGGAGAAAGGGTTGTGGTGTGGCCATCCCCCCGGGGGTGATTTCTTGCTTTCTGTTTCTTTTGTCTCTGACTCTCAGTGAGTGCATGCACCCAAGAGCAAAAACTTCTCTATAAACACACACACACACACACACACACACACACACACACACACACACAAATGATTCAATTATAAGCTGTCTTTTTATTCAAAGACACAAATAAGTCATAAATAAAAAGATGAAATAATATGTGCCATGCAAAAGTAACCATAACAGATTGGAGAGGGACCAGCAAGTGGAGTAATGGTTAGGATACTGGACTCCCAACATGGCCGATCATGGTTTGAGTCCTGAACCTGGCAGTTTGCTTTCTCACTACCTGTATCTTTCTGGTCAAATATATATATATATATATA
>NW_006159706.1:1192143-1203552 GCF_000334495.1 Tupaia belangeri chinensis
TATATATAAAATAATTCCTTTAAAAAAGAGATATGGAGAGACTACAGACATCAGACAAAACAGAATTTAAGACAAAAGTTGTTACTAGAGAAAAAGAACATTTTATAATAACAAAAGAATCTATCCATCAGGAATATATAATAATTATAAACATTTATGAACCTAACAACAAAGTCCCAAAATGCATGAAGTAAAAACTGACATAACCGAAGGGAGAAACAGTCAATTGGACAATAGCCAGAGACATCAATATCCTACATTCAATAATGGATAGAAAAATTAGCAGATCAACAAGGAGATAAATCAGGCAATAATGGAGTATGCTGCCCATCTATTTTATTACTAGGCACACTAATCAATTTGCTACCACCAAGATTTCTGCAAGCCAAGAAATCAGGATGCCTAGTGGCCTCTGCTGTCCTTTACAGTTGATGTCCAAACCCACTCATACCCAGAGGAAACCCGTCTCAATGGTATATTCCCTTCAGCCTTATATAGCTTACAGAGGACAGCAACCAGAGAGCTTTTCAAAGGTGGAGGTTCTCCCTTCAATGACTTAGCAAAAGGAGTGTCTTATAGGTCCTCCACAGAATACAGGTGATAGACTGAACATAAGTGGAATATAGTAAATAAATGTAATTTATCAAGCTAAGTCTTTGAATTTCCTCTTGTGATGCCAAGAAATCTCTGACATCTCAGCTCACTAACTGTAGGCTACTGTCAAGTCCAAATTCAGTGGAACAACTATGTGATCGCTTAGGGCCAACTTTAAGTACACACACAAACTAGCATATTAAGCCTGTAATCTCTGGTAAAAGCAGCCATATTAATTAATTTGGCCCTTTCTAGTGTTATACTCTACTCTCACTGGTCTAATATCCTTAGAATCCAATATTTCATACTCCCTGGGTTGTTACCAGCTTATTAGAAATGTCTTGCAATTACTTTGGTGTGTAAACTGTTTTATCCTAGCTTACAGTGTAAACCTGTTTCCCTGGAACGTGCTAAAATCTGACCCTTATTAATGGTCTAGTGGTGACAGGGTGGTTGTGGTGGATTTTAAGAAAAGTAAGCATTCACTTCCAAGGTGAGGTTATCACAAGGTATTAAGTCAAAGGAAAGTTCATTTTCTCAGACCCTGGGATGTCAAGCTACTTCCAGGAATTTAGGAATTCAATACTGTTTGCTTCTTCTGGGTGTATCCAGATGCACCATTCAAAATTTCTAGATGCTACTCTTTCTTGACCAATGCCAGGGGACAGGTATTTATTTATTTTTTTTAATTACAAAGTTGGTGAAAATGTGAACTTGAATGTCATTATAATTCAGCGAACTACATAATTAAATTGTGTGTGACTTTTAGCAGTGTACTCTGCAGTGCTGGAAAGAGTTTTCCAGTAAGAGATAAGGCCTTGTAAAAGTCATACCCTTATAGGAGTCAAGCACTAGACCATGCATACTCTGGGAGTGCTGAAGGAAGTAGAGGAGTCAAGTGCTGTAGAAAGCATGGTTTCCTACATATTAGAGGAAGTGCACACTGGTGCAGTGCTAGAAAAAACAAGACTGCAACAGAAGCGCTAGAGAATACTTGCTCTGCCACAGTTCAGAGCTTTGAAAGAGAAAAGTGTAGGCAGGTGTGCAAAAACAGTCTAATTATTGGAAGTCCACTCACTGTAAAGGCAGCATGTGGTCTGGGTTTGTGACGCCCACACTAGTGCGGTTGCAAGCTGCAGGCTCTGAGTTTCCCAAGGACTCTTCACTCTGGACACACACGTAAGACAAAAGACCACTGGGATTCCCCTATATATATAGTCCCCTGCAAAACTGTGCAAGCAAGAGTAGGAAAAATGAAACCTCAACAGGACCAGCACCTGGAAGAACCCCTTCCTCTTGTAATGTCTCTCCTGCGCCCTCTACCGACACTGCATAACATCATGTTCTGTGCAAGAAGAAATGCTTTTAAGTTAATATGTGTAGCACTCAGAGCATTTACTGGAGCGGCAACAAAAACTGACATGGAAGCAGAATCCACATAGGCCCTCTGATCCACAGCCTGAGGACCAATAGGGTGGGGAGGATAAGTGAAGGCCCTTAGAATTCTCCCTCCCTATAAAGACCAAAACAAACAAACAAACCAGTAGAAACAACACATTCCTGGGACCAGCAGTTGGCATAATGTCTATGTTACTGGACTCCCATGTAGTTGACTGTGGTTCGAGTCCCGGACTTGGTGGCTTAAACTCATGCCGGGCACACGTGCGTGCGTGCCCAAGATCCTGAGAGGAGAATGGAGGAGAAGGGATTGCGGTGTGGCCATCCCCCCTGGGGGGTGATTTCTCACTTTCTGACTCTCTCTGTCTTTCTGGCAAGCGCATGCACCCTATAGCAAAAACCTCTCAAGAAAAAAAGAAAAAAAAGAAAAAGAAACAACACATCCCTGAGAGATGCACAGAGATTAATGCTTCCACGAAAGAATCAAAAGGGGGGCCAACTCCATGGTGCAACAGACGTGTGCTACTCAAGGGAAGCCAAAAAAAGGACACCAGATCCCACATAGTGACCATAATGTGAACCCACAGTCTGGTGACCTTGAAACATGTTGGGCACACACACAAGTGCCCAATATCTAATGGGCTACAGGACTGGAAGAAGGGGGAACTGTCTTTCTCACTCATGCGTGTGTGCACTCTAACATGAATAAAGGGAAAAAAAGAACTGAAGGAAGCAGGGGCAGGGACACCTACCTCATACCCATTTGACCCACCAGTTAGGCTTGTGCCGAGGTCAGATGGATCTCGGACAATGATTACAGACTATCAGAAACTTTTTATTTAAAAAAAATTTTATCAGACTATCATAAACTATTTTTTAAATGTATTTATATATTTCTTCCTTGAGTAAAAAAGACTGCACCCCCAACAGGTTTTTGATGCCACAATCCATCCCCAAACTCAGTCAGCCCTGAATAATGGGCACATATGTGTCTGGTGTACACAGGGAGGACTCTGGACATGGCCCAGAACCTTCCTACTGTGGGTCAGTCTCACATTACCCCTGCACCACTGTCTTACCCCCTTGTATCATTAACTTTATGAGGTGGTGACTTTAGCTGCTGCCCCAGATATAGAATCTTTCTCAGAACAAACCATTATCTCCCCTGGCATTTGGTATGCAGTTAACCTGGCTTTTTCTCCAAATCAAATGTAACATCGGAAGCAGTTTGCTTTCAGTGGACAAGGCCATCTTATGTCTTGAGGTTGCCTGAAGGCACTATCATTTCTCTGTTGTCATAACATCCCCAGAAAGTGCCCCACAGCACAGTGGTTAGGTGCATGTATGATGGGAGCCATGTCCAAACGTAGCTTTAACCTCAGTCCATAATAGCCATAGAATTTTTTTTTTTAAGTTTACTATAGGGCACATGTGCTCACCAGAGACACAGATAGAGACAGAGAGCGAAAGAAAGAGGAGAAATCCACTCCCCTGAGGGAGATGGCCATACCACAATCCCTTCTCCTCCATTTTCCTCTCAGGCATTTGGGCATGTATGCACACATACCTGGCATGATGTTCAAGTTGTCGGTCCGAGACTCTAACCACAGTTGGCCATGTGGGATCCAGACACCTTAACCTCCACACCACCTGCTGGCCCATGTTCATAAATTCTTGGCAACTTTGGAAAAAGGTGACCTTTCCTTAAAATAATTTACTGTTATTTTTTGGGAATGTATTGTAATAAATACACAGATCTATGTTTACTCAAAAGTGAATGGTATCTGTAGGAAGCATGCAGTGGACACCTTGCTCGGCTATGAGCAATAACCTTTGCCAGCAGACCCTGTGGTCTCAGATATAACCTCTGCATTCCAGCCTTCTGCCTACCCTGGCTGTTATCTATGGAGACATTTTCCCCAAGAACCTTTCTTCCTAACATTCTTCATTGATTCATTTTTGTCTCTTGACTATTTGGGGTAAGTGTGAAATGATATAGTCATCAATTGGCCAGAAAATGATGATGAATTAATACCTAAGGGAAAAAAAGACATTTTGCCAGTGATCTAATCTAGTATGCTTGGTTATATCCATAAGTAAATATCTAAGATCCTCCAAGGAACAAACCCTGAAGTAACAGCAATATTAAGGCAGTAATAGTTACTTATGTGACTCAGTGCCTGTGTCTATATACAATACATGTGGAGCCAGCAGGTGGCATGGCGGTTAAGATTCTGGACTTCTATATGACTGACTGCGGTTTGAGTCCCAGACCTGGTGGCTTGCTTTCTCACTTTCTCTCTCTGTTTCTGTCTCTCTCTGGTGAGCATGGGTGCCCTATAGCAAATTTTTAAAAAATGATAGATAAAATAATTCTTTGAAAAGAGAAAAATATATAGTACATGTACAGATACAGTCAGATATGTATTTCATCTATTTTTAAATTTTTATTTATTTATTTTAAATTATTCGTTGTTTTCTTTTCTTTTCTCTTCTTTTCTTTCCTTTTTGTAAAGGTTTTTGCTATAGGGCACATGCGCTCACCAGAAAGACAGAGAGAGACAGAGACAGAAAGCGAGAAATATTACCTCCCCCCTGAGGGGGGATGGCCACACCGTTATCCCTTCTCCTTCATTCTCCTCTTGGAACCTCGGGCATACACGCACACGCGACAGGCGTTGAGTTTAAGCCATTGGGTCTGGGACTTGAACCACGGTTGACTACATGGGAGTCCAGCAACATAGCCATTACTCCAACTGCTGGTCCCTATAAGTTTTGTTTTAAAGAATTATTTTTTATTTAACTTTATTTATTTATTTAAATTTCACCAGAGAGGGACAGAGCAAGAGAGAGAGAGAAAGGGAAAGTGAGAAAGCAAGCCACCATATCCAGGACTCGAACCATGGTTGGCCATGTGGGAGTCCAGCACCCTTAACCACTGCACCACCTGCCAGCATCAACTACTTCATAAGTTTTAAGCATTCATAAATAAAATTATTATAGAATAAAAACCTTCCCTCAAAATTTACCATCAAAGTTCTAAAACATATTTAGTTTTTTTCTTCCTCGTCTTCTAACACTTCTTGGTAATTCAAATGTTATATCTCTATCTAAGGTTTCAGTAATTCTACCAGTTATTATTTTTATACCTTCCTAGAGTTTTTAATAATCCTACTACATCCAAAGAAAAAGGATACTGTCTCAGAGTAAGCTGAGATTGCAGGTTCTGGGTAGAGACCAGGTTGCCTAGTTATTAGGCTTCAAACCTCTGATCATTAGCCTCAACACCATTTTATGGCAAAGTTTTTCTTCTTACCATGAAATGCCTTTTTTTTTGAGAGGTTTTTGCTATAGGGCATGGGCAATTGCCAGAAAGACAGAAAGTGAGAAATCACCCCCCAGAGGGGATGGCCACGCCACAATCACTTCTCCTTCATTCTCCTCTTGGGACCTTGTGGACACACACCCAGAGTGAGTTTAAGCCACTGGGTCCGGGACTCGAACTGTGATCGACTACATGGGAGTTCAGTGACTCAGCCATTAAGCCATCTGCTGGTCCCAATTATGCAGTGCTTTTAACTCTTTTTATTTTGTATTCACCCCACGTGTGTGTGCGCTCACGCGCGCATGTGTGGTGTTTTAGACAAGGTCTCATTGTGTTGTGATCCACCTGCCTCAGCCTCCACAGATGCTGAGACAATAGGCTCAAGCTACCATCTATGTTCTTTAGGGTAGGCTGGGAATCCAAGCCAGGCTGCCCACCTGGCTTCAGCCTGCCAAGCAGTAGCATCTGGTGAGCACAACCATGGTTGGGCCTTTTGTAAGCTTTAAAAAGGAGGGGGCAGCAGGTGGTGGTTAAGGGTGCTGGACTCCCACATGGCTGACCACGGTTCGAGTGCTGAACCTGGTGGCTTGCTTTCTCACATCCTCTTTCGCTCGCTCGCTCTCTCTCTCTTGCTCTGTCTCTCTCTGGTCAAATTAAAGTAAATAAATACTAGGACCAGCAGTTAGCGTAATGGCTATGTCACTGAACTCCTACATAGCCGACCGCAGTTCGAGTCCTGGAGCCGGTGGCTTAAACTCACACTGGGCACATGTGCATGCGTGCCCAAGATCCTGAGAGGAGAGTGGAGGAGAAGGGATTTCGATGTGGCCATCCCCCCTGGGGGGTGATTTCTCGCTTTCTATCTCTCTGTCAGTCTCTGTCTAAAATCAGCCTTATGTATAGATCTTAGGAGATTCTGATTTAAACAAAGTGAAAAAAATCGTTTCTTTTTTCTGAGAGTTTTTTTGCTATAGGGAGCATGTGCTCGCCAGAAAGACAGGATTTTGGGCATGCTCGCACATAGGCCCAGCATGAGTTTCAAGTGTTGGGATCTAGGACTCAAACCACAGTCAACTATGTGGGAGTCCAGCGCCTTAACCTTTACGTCACCTGCTGGCCCCAATACTTGATGGTATTTAAGTTTCTTTCATCTTTCCATGAGAAATAGAGAAAGAAGGACAAGCCCACCCTCATGCCATGATTCCCCCCAAGCCTTCCAGCCAGCCAGGATCAAGGGTACTAGATATGAACATGCATGTACTAGATATGAACAGGTTGACCAAACCCTGAACTTCCATATGGCTTCCAGCACTGCAATTTACTGCACCACTGCTGTAGTGCTGCAGTGAGGCCACACTGTCTTTTTACTTTGATATAATGACCTAGTCTATTAGCATTATAAAATCTATGGAGTCTGCTGGATTCCTACATGGTTGACTGTGGTTTGAGTCCTGGACCTGGCAGCTTGCTTTCTCGTTTTCCCTTTTTCTCTTTCTCTGTCTGGTCAAATTGAAAAATAATAATTAATGGAATTAAATAAAATAAATAATTCTTTTAAAAAAAATTTATGGGGCCCAGCCAGTGGCATGGTGGTTAAAGAAGCTGGATCTCACATGGCCAACAGCATAGCATGGTTCAAGTCCCAGACCTGGTGCCTTGAAAAACATGCAGGATGGGACCGGCAGGTGGTGTGGAAATTAAGGGTGCTGGACTCCCACATGGCTGACTGCGGTTCAAGTCCTGGACCTACAGCTTGCCTTCTCACTCACTCTCTCTCACTCTGTCCCTCTTTGGTCAAATTAAAATAAATAAATAAATAAAGTTAAATAAAATAATTCTTAAAAAAAGAAAGAAAGAAAAAAAGAAAGAAAAACATGCAGAATGCATGTGCATGTGTACCAAAATCCTGAGGAGAATAGAGAAGAAGGGACTGTAACATGGCCATCCTCCCTGGGAAATGCTTTCTTACCCCCCTCCATATCTCTGTCTCTCTCCAGTAAGCACAAGTGCCCTCTAGCAAAATAAAATAAAACATGGGAGCAGCAGGTGATGTGGTGGTTAAGTCGCTGGACACTCCCACATGGCCGACCACGGTTCAAGTCTCGAACCTGGTGGCTTCCTTTCTCACTTTCCCGCTCTCCTTCTCTATGTCTTTCTCTGGTCAAATTAAAATAAATGAAAGGAATAAATAAAATAAAAATAAATAATTCTTTAAAAAAGTAAAATAAAATAAACCTACCTATTATTCTATTATTACTTTATGTTAGGTTGGTTGGTGCAAAAAGTAATTGCAGTGTTTGCACTGTTGAAATTTTCTGTTTGGTAATAGAATACATTCTTAAATAAATGTGGTTATGTTATACATCATTTTAATGTTCATTTCTTTCTCTCTTTTTTTTTTTGCTATTGACTTATTACTCACTGTTTAATTTACATTTATCTTAGACTACGGAAAGGATGTTAGACATAAAGCAAATTAGAGCAATTTTCTTTTTGAGTTCAAAATGGGTCGAAAAGTAACAGAGACAACTTGGAACACCAACAACACATTTGACCCAGGAACTGCTAATGAATGTACAGAGCAATTTTGAGTCAAGAAGTTCCCCAAAGGTGATGGGAGCCTTGAATCTGAGGAGTGTAGTGGCCAGCCATCAGAAGATGACAACAACGAAAAGCAATCATCGAAACTGATTCCCTTACAGCTACACAAGAAGTTGCTGAAGAACTCAACATCGACCATTCTATGGTCATTCGGCATTTGAAGCAAACTGGAAAGGTGAAAAAGCTCAATAACTTGGGGCTTCATGAGTTGATTGAAAAATTTTTAAATCATTTGTGTCATCTTCTCTTTCTCTCTTTTAAGATGAACAACTTGGGGATCAGCAAATGACATAATGGTTATGTTGCTGGACTCCCATGTAGTCAACGGTGGTCCAAATCCCGGACTTGGCAGCTTAAACTCATGCCGGGCGTGTGTGTGTGCATACCCAAGATCCCAAGAGGAGAATGGAGGAGAAGGGACTGCTGCGTGGCCATCCCCCCTGGGGGGTGATTTCTTGCTTTCTGTTTCTCTGTCTCTCTCTGTCTTTCTGGCAAGTGCATGCGCTCTGTAGCAAAAACCTCTCCCAAAACAAAAAAAAAAAAAAAAGGAAGATTATTTAACAACTTTTTGTTCTTGTTGTTGCTATAGGGCGCATGCGCTTGCCGCCAGACAGACAGAGAGAGACAGAGAGACAGAAAGCGAGAAATCACCTCCCAGGGGGGATGGCCACGCCGCAATCCCTTCTCCTCTGTTCTCCTCTCAGGATCTTGGGCACACACGCACACGCGCCCGGCATGAGTTTTAAGCCACCAGGTCCGGGACGCAAACCACGGTCGACTATGTGGGAGTCCAATGACATAGCCATTATGCTAACTGCTGGTCCCTTTAACAACTTTTTAAAAAGAATTATTTATTCATTCATTTATTTTAATTTGACCACAGAGAGATGCAAAGAGTGAGAGAAGGAAAGTGAGAAAGCAAGCCACCAGGTCTGGGTCTTGAACCTTGGTCAGCCATGTGGGAGTGTTCAGCATGTTAACCATGACACCACCTGCTGATCCCAAAGTGTCATCTTCTTTTATTCCATACAACAACTGAACCATTTCTGGATCGGACTGTGACACGCAGCAAAAAGTGGATTTTATATGACAACCGGCGATGACCAGCTCAGTGGCTGGACTGAGATAAAGTTCCAAGGCACTCCCCAAAGCCAGACTTGCACCAAAGAAAGTTCATGGTCACTGGTTGTCTGCTGCCAGTCTGATCCATGACAGCTTTCTGAATCCCAGCGAAACTATAATATCCGCGAAGTATACTCAGCATATCGATGAAATACACCAAAAACTACAATGCCTGTGGCCCAGCACTGGTCAGCAAAAAGGGCCCAATTCTCCACAGCATCCGACCTCATGCTGCACAACCAACACGTCAAAGTTGAATGAATTGGGCTTAAAGTTTTGCTTCATCTGCAGAAATATTCACCTGACCTCTTGCCCACTGACTACTACCTCAAGCACCTGGACTTTTTGCAGGGAAAATGCTTCCACAACCAGCAGGATGCAGAAGATGCTTTCCAAGAGCTTGCTGAATCCCAAAGCACTGATTTTCACATTACAGGAATAAACTTAATTCTCTTTGGCAAAAGCGTATTGTTTGTAATGATTCCTACTTTGATTAATAAAAATGTGTTTGCTCAGGACCAGCAGTTAGCGGAATGACTATGTTTCTGGACTCCCATGTAGTCAACCACGGTTCGAGTCCCAGACCCAGTAGCTTAAACTCATGCCAGGCGCATGTGCGTGTGTGCCCAAGATCCGGAGAGGAGAATGGAGGAGAAGGGATTGCAACATGGCCATCCCCCCTGGGGGTGATTTCTCGCTTTCGGTCTCTCTGTCTCTGTCTGTCTGGCGAGCACACGTGCCCTATAGCAAAAAAAAACTTTCCAAAAAAAAAAATATATGTGTTTGCTCTTTGCGGAAGAAGCGGACCCAGGTGGCGCGGAGCTTCGGCAGCCCGCTCTGCTCCTGACTCACCGCTGTTTGCTCTTGCTGAGGAATAAGTCGGTCAGGAAGCCAAGCCGCAGTCATGGCTTTTAAAGATACTGGAAAAAAAAAACGTGGAGCCAGAGGTGGCCATTCACCGAATTAGAATTACTTTAACCAGCTGCAATGTAGTCCCTGGAGAAAGTGTGTGCTGACTTAATCAGAGGTGCAAAGAAAACGAATCTCAAGGTGAAAGGACCAGTTCGAATGCCTACCAAGACTTTGAGAATCACTACAAGGAAAACACCTTGTGGTGAAGGTTCTAAGACTTGGGATCATTTTCAGATGAGAATCCACAAGTGACTCATTGATTTGCACAGTCCTTCTGAGATTGTTAAACAGATTACTTCCATCAATATCGAACCAGTCACCACTGCAGATGCCTAAGTCAACTATTTTAATAAATTGATTATCATGTTTTAAAAAATGTGTTTGAGCCTAGTTATAATGATTTTAAATTGATGGTTCAAAATCACAATTGCTTTTGCACCAACCTATTAGGTGGTAAGGGATTTCACAATATCTTTCCCTGCCCCTTCCCCTCACAGAAGGTTGCAAACTTGGCTGCCCATCAAAATCTAGTGATCTTTCTTTCCCTTCTTTTTTGAGATAAATTGTTTTTGCTATAGGTTGCATGCACTCACCAGAGAGACGGAGAAACAGAAAGCAAGAAATCAACCCCCAGGAGGGATGGCCACTCTGCAATCCCTTCTCTTCCACTCTCCTCTTGGGATTTTGGGCATGCATGCACATGCACCTGGTGTGAGTTTTAAGCCTTTGGGTCCAGGACTTGAACCACAGTTGACTACGTGGAAGACCAGCAATATAACCATTATACCATCTGCTGATCCCTTTTCCTTATTTTTTAACTATGGTAAAATTCGTATAACATAAAAGTTATCATCTTGAGGCCAGCAGGTAGTGTGGTGGTTAAAGGTGTTAGACTCCCAGATGGCCAACCATGGTTCAAGTCCTGGACCTGATGTCTTGCTTTCTCACTTGCTCTCTCTCTCTCTGACCAAACTGGAAAATAATAACAATAATAACAGTAATAATAATAATAAAGTTAAATTTAAAAAAATATTTTAAAAAAGTTACTATCTTGGGACCAGCAGTTAGTGTAATGGCTATGTCGCCAAACTCCCATGTAGCCAACTGCGATTTGAGTCCTAGACCCGGTGGCTTAAAATCATGCCGGGTGCGTGTGCGTGTGTGCCCAAGATCCCAAGAGGAGAATGGAGGAGAAGGAATTGTGGCGTGGCCATCCCCCCTGGAGGGTGATTTCTCGCTTTCTATCTCTCTGTCTTTCTCTGTCTTCCTGGTGAGCGCACGTGCCCTATAGCAAAAAAAACTCTCAAAAAATAAATAAGTAAATAATAAAAAGTTACCATCTTAATAATTTTTTAAAGAATTATTTTATTTAACTTTATTTATTTACTTTAAATTATTTGTTATTTATTCATTTATTTTAATTTGACCAGAGAGAGACACAGAGAGAGAGAGAGAGA
>NW_006159706.1:1203652-1226849 GCF_000334495.1 Tupaia belangeri chinensis
TTTATTTTTAATTTGACCAGAGAGGGACAGAGCGAGAATGAGAGAGAAAGTGAGAAAGCAAGCCACCAGGTTTGGACTCCAACTGGGTCAGCCAAGTGGAAGTCCAGAGCCTTTAACCACCACATCACCTGCCAGCCTCCTCTTAATCATTTTTAAGTACATAATTAGTCACATTAAGTACATTTGCATTGTGAACCGACAGCACCACCTCCAGAGCTTTTTTCATCTCACAATTAGAAAGTATACACATTATTAACTCCCCATTCTTCCTTCCTCCAAGGCCTAGCAACTACCATTCTACTTTCTGTCTCTGAATTTGACTCTCTAGTTGCTTCATATAAGTGGAATCACCTCTCTCTCTTTTTTTTTTTTTTGGAGAGGTTTTTTGGCTATAGAGCGCATGCGCTTGCCAGACCGACAGACACAGAGAGATAGAAAGCAAGAAATCACCCCCAGGGGTATGGCCACGCCACAATCCCTTCTCCTCCATTCTCCTCTCGGGATTTTGGGCACGCATGCACAAGAGCCTGGTGTGAGTTTTAAGCCACCGGGTCCGGGACTCGAACCATGGTCAACTACATGGGGGTCCAGCCATATAGCCATTATGCTAACTGCTAGTCCCACACTTCTCTTTTGTGATGAGACCTGGAGACCAGTATTTTTTTAAAAAGCTTCCCAGGTTATGAACCATTTTCTTAGGAGGTGAAGTTAGTTCTCTTTAGGGCACATGGGTAATTCATAGCTCAGAACAAAGAAATTTCCTTCTCCCCTTTCATCAGTGCTGGTCAGTCACGGTAGGGGGACTTCCTTTACTCAGGGTTACTGGAGTCACAGTTCTTTGGTTCTATTCTATCCTCCTTGCCCAGATAGAAATGGGTTCATATTTATTCCAAGTAGAGGAAAAACAGAAGAAACAAATACCTATATATTAACACTTCTACTAATATGATTTTGAAGATTATACATTTTTTTCCATATGACTTTTTTGAAGACTTTATCACAACTTACTACTTGTGGATTTACAGCCTTCTTCAGATATTTCACTTAAGAATAATGATCATTACGTATTTTAGGGTGTCACAGTTTGGGCAGTGGGAGTTCATTTAATTAACATCTGTGTCTCTGTACCACGACCCATGACACCATTGAAACTATCCTTGCTTTCTGGTATCCATGGGATGATGTAAACTCATCCTGATTTTTCTTGTCTCAAAAATTGGGATCAGGGGAACCAGCAGTTAGCGTAATAGCTATGTCGCTGGATTCCCACGTAGTTGACCGCGGTTTGCATCCTGGACCCGGTGGCTTAGAACTCACGCCGGGCGCATGTGTGTGCAGGCCCAAGATCCCAAGAGGAGAATGGAGAAGGGATTGTGGCGTGACCATCCCCCCTGGGGGGTGATTTCTCGCTTTCTGTCTCTATGTCTCTCTCTGTCTGTCTGGCGAGCGCACGTGCCCTATAGCGAAAACCTCTCGGAAAAAAAAAAAAGGGATCAGGAATAATAGTAATAACTCGGATTACAGTAAGGTTTTTTTGGGAAAGATTTTAGTTTTGTGAAATAATTGTGAATTAGGGAGTAAACGTTGTCCTATTATTTTATAGATAAGTGATTTGTACGTGGTTTGTTAAATAAAACTGGGTTCTAGAAAAAAAAAATGGAATCAGGATTAACAGGTGGTGTGGTGGTTAAAGGTGCTGGACTCTCCATAGTTTGGCTGACCACAGTTTGAGTCCTGGACCTGGCGGCTTGCTTTCTTACTTTCACTCTGTTCCTCTCTGGTCAAATTTAAAATAAGTAAATATATAAAGTTAAATAAAATAATTCTTTTAAAAAAATTGGGGGGCCAGCAAGTGGCATAGTGGTTAAGGGCATTGGACTCCCATATGGCTGACCATGGTTTGAGTCCTGGATCTGGTGGCTTGCTTTCTCCCTCTCTCTGTCCCTCTCTGGTCAAATTTAAATAAATAAATAAATACAGTTAAATAAAATAATTTTTTAAAAATTGGAATCAGCTACCCTTCAAGAATTCCTGGCTATTTTAATAGCAATAGTTTTAGATACCAACATACATGATATACATGAATGTTAAGTAAGAGGGTAAACTACCAGACCCCACTTGGTGACAGAGCTGAAAAAGATTTTAAAGTAAAAGTTTATATATATATATTAGTTTTTGCTATAGGATGAGTATGCTCACCAGAGAGATAAGAGACACACACAGAAAGAGAGAGAGAGAGAAAGAGAGTGAGAAATCACTTCCCGAGGAGATGACCATGCCACGGTCCCTTCTCTTCCATTCTCCTCTCGGGATTTTGGACTCACACATTCAAGTGCCCAGCATGTTTTTCAAGTGACTGGGTTCTGGAACTCAAACTGAGTTGCCTGCCATGTGGAATCCAGCACCTTAAGGTCCACGCCACCCACTGGCCTGATCTTGCCAATTTAAATGTGTCTGCATATCCATTGACCATACTGATAGAATCCATTGTGGCTGCTGTTACCATAATCTCCATCTTATAACTGAATTAAAACTGCAAAAAGTGTGCTCACTTCAGCAGCACATATACTAAAATTGGAACGATACATGGCCCCTGTATAAGGAAGACTTGCAAATTCATGACAAAAAAAATACTACAAAAAGTTATGTAACTTGCTCAAGATTATATTGCAAGTGTTGGGGCCAGCAGATGATGTAGTGGTTATGTCCCTGCACTCCCACATAGCCCACTGTGGTTTGAATCCTAGACTGGTGGCTTAAAAATCACACTGGGCATGTGCGTGCTCAAGATCCCAGGAGGAGAATGGAAGAGAAGGGACTGCAGCTTGACCATTCCCCCTGGAGGGTGATTTCCTACTTTCCCTCTCATTATCTCTGTGTCTCTCTGTCCCTTTTTTAAAAATCTACATTGCAAGTGTCAGCATGGGGATTCAAATACAGCATTAATTTCAGAAACTGGGCTCTGTACTACAGGTTACCGACAAGGCCCTCAACATCTGCCTGTTATCAGAAGCAGGGCTACCCGGTGGTGGTGGTGGTTGCAGTGGTGGTGGTAAAGGCAGATGGATCCCACATGACTGACTCTGCAGGTCAAGTCTGGACCCTGCAGTTTGAGAAACAGTCAGGGGCCAGTGGATGGCATGGTGGTTAAGGTGCTAGATCCCACATGGTCTACCGCAGTTGGAGTCCTGGACCCGGCAAGTTGCTCTCTCACTTTCCGTCTCTCTCTCTCTCTCTCTCTGGTCAAATTAAAAATAATAATGATGAATAAAAATAAACAATTATTATTTTTTTAATTAAAAGGGCGCATGTGTGTGCACATGCCCAAAATCCCTACAGGAAAATGGAGTAGGGATTCCCCCTAGTGGATATTTTCTCACTTAACTCCTCTGTCTCTCGAACCTAAAAGACTTCCTACCAAGTTAATTCTGTTTGCAAAAGACTTTCTACCAAGATACACCATTTAAGACTCCCAAACCAGAGTCTTCCTAGCTATGGGCAGAATGTAGGGAGGAAACACTACCGAGATTCTTTTTTTCTCCCTGCAGGAGTCGGCAGTGCGAATGACAAGGAGAGCCCTACAGGAGAAAGGCCTGAAGGCAGAGCCCCTCCGAAGGCTCCTTCCCAGGAGGGGCCTCCGGACAAATGCCAGGCCCAGCTCCACGGTGCCGGATACCAGAGCCCCCGGGGGAGGAAGCAAGGCCCCGCGGGCACCCAGGACGATCCCCCGGGGGAAGGGGAGGTGAGCGGGCTCCCAGGCAAGGCAAGGCCCTTAGGCCTCTCCAGGCCACCCCAAGATCTAGGAACCTACCCATGCAGGAGTGCCGGAGGGCGGAAAGAGCTTCCCAGCTTGGCATCCACCGCGAGAACAGCAGCGCGAGTAGGCCAGCGCCTGCCCCAAACCTATGGCTGGCTACACTACAGCACCCGCGGAGAGGGACCACGGCGCCCCGACGCCCCGACGCCTGGGAAGGGCTTGGGGCAGAACTCGGACCTCACCTGGGCCTGCAGCCACCTCCCTGGGAGACGGGCCTCGCCTCATACGCAGGGGAGGAGGACTCCCTGGGGGCCTCGTCACCTCCTCACACAGCAGCGTAACCACCGCCTTCTGTCCCACGCAAGGGGAACTGCGCGTCCACAGGCACAGCTCCGCTGGGTCCACGCTGCCGTGTCACGTGTCACGTAGCGCCAGGCCTCCAGAAGGGCGGGCGTCGAGCCTCCGCCACTGCCACGTGACGCCGACAGTCACGTGATGCCAACGCCCACGCATGCGCAGGGTGAGACCCAGTGCGGCCTCCTTCTCCCGCCTGTGGTGCAGGGATGCCACCGGGCCTGCTGGTGGGCTGAGCCGTCTAGTGCCCACTGAAATGTGGCTTCTGCTTCCACCAGCCTGTCCACCTGCCGTCAGCCTGCGACCTGCATGGGCAAGAGGTCTCAGCCCAGGCACCCGCCTGCAGGGGGAACAGGACTTCTGGTCCAGCCTCGAGCTGGCCTACCCTACCCTGGCTGGAGAGACCCAGGGCGAGCACCCGTTTGAGTAGTCCCAAGGGCTTTCGCCAAGCTCTTGCTTCCTGGCTTCACTCTTGGGCCTGTGCTCCTAGGAATTAACGCCTCTCCTTTGTTGAGGGTTTACTCTGTGCCAGGCATTGTGATGTCTTGTCATTTCATCCTCACCACACCCCAGTGACACAGATATCCTCGTTAACAGCATTTTACAGATGGAGAAAGTAAGTCTCCGAGAGGTTAAGGGAACTGCCCAAAGTCACACAGCCAGTATGTGACAGAACCAGCATTCAGACCCAGGTCTGCCTGTCTGACTCCACCTCCCACTCTACTGTACACTTCTCCCAGCACCGTGGGACTTAGGCTGTGGCTTTGAGAGGGTGCTTTTTTTTTTTTTTTGGAGAGGTTTTTGCTACAGGGTGCAGATAGACAGAGAGAGACATAGAGACAGAAAGTGAGAAATCACCCCCCAGGGGAGATGGTCACACCACAATCCCTTCTCCTCCATTCTCCTCTCGGGATCTTAAGGATGCACGCACACGCGCCCGGCGAGAGTTTTAAGCCACCGGGTCCGGGACACGAACCGTGGTCCACTACATGGGAATCCAGCAACAAAGCCATTACGCTAACTGCTGGTTCCCAAGAGGGTGTTCTTGTATTGGGCAAATAGGCAATCATCTGTCTTTCTCTGAGGTAAATATTATGGAATGCTTTTTACACTAAGTGAGCAGATACTTCCTCAGATGAAAGATAGCGTTTAAGCCAACAACCCAGGTGAAATTTGAGCAGACATAGAAGTTTCATACATCAGGCCCAGCCCAGGGAACCCTGGGAGTGACCTCTTCTCAGACCCTTCTAGAATGATTTTGGCAAAGGAGGCTCCACTCCAAAAACAGCTGTGTGGAACCTTCCTGGGTGCCAAGGAAGATGATCTTTTTCCACTACCACATCGCACTGGGTTGCTTGGAGAGTTCATCTGGTTCCTCTGAGTGAAGATTTCCAAATGCCCAATAGAAGCTAGTGTTCATGATGTGGGAATGAAAAATTAGAATATTTGAAACCATATGATTCTGTATTTCTCATGACTTCTTTTCCCCAACAAATAAATATACATTTAGTATTAGTCACAAAAAACTGTAGGCCACAGCACATATTCAGTAAGTGGAAAATACCAACATTTTGGTAGGGTAGTATTCTAATAACAAAAGTTTAATTTTTTTTCAAAATTTTTAATTTGCTAGTGGTCACATGTGCTCACTGAAGAAACAGAGAGAGAGAGAAAGAGGGTAAATGAGAAAGCACTCCCTCTTGAGGGGGGGGGTGATCACACTGTAATCCCTTTTCCACTTTTCCTTTAGGATTTTGTGCACACATTTGTCCCTGGTGTGTTTTTCAAGCCACCAGGTCCAGGACTCAAAGTGAATGGTCAGTCACATGGGGTCCTGCTGCCTTAACTACCAGTCACTGAATGACCCTAAATGTTTGAGTCTTAAAGATCAATAGCACTACATAAAGTCACAAGTTGACTTCGCCTATTTGAAGACTTGTTTCCAGAACTTGTTGTTTCTTTGGGCATCATTCATAAGATTCATATAAATGTACTATACATATAAATATGCTAATATTTTATTTGTGAGAATAACTCATTTAATAGCAAATGGGTCACAAATATACTTCCTTTTTCTTTTTCTTTCTTTCTTTCTTTTTTTTTTTTTTTTGCCATAGGGTGTGTGTGCTCACTGGAGAGAGACAGAAACAGAAAGAGGGAAATTAAGAAATCCCCCCCTAGGGTGATTGTGGCCATGCCACAATCCCTTCTCCATTCTCTTGGGATTTTAGGCATGCACTCAAGAACACATGCCTGGCATGAGTTTCAAGCCACTGGGTCTGGGACTTGAACTATGGTTGGCCATGTGGGAGTCCAGTGCTTTAACTACCATGCCACCTGCTTGCCCCACAAATATACTTTTAGTATATCAAGAACTACAAAAAGATTGATTAGAGTGTGACCACGTCCCTCCTATGTGCTCCTATCCTAAGTTCCAGAAATGTCTACCCTGACTTTAGAATCCTGTGACAGCATTTCCTTCTCTTGCTTTTGTCTTGACATCATATATTCCTTCAAACCAGGAATGCCTCTCTGTTGATTGTTTAGCATTAATGTTCACAGGATAATTGCAATACTTTTCTTCATTTTCCTAATTTCTTGACTTACTATTTTTGGAATTTAGAAAAACATATATATTTCCTGAAAACTGCCAGGAAAGATTTCCTGCATAGAAACACCACTCTGGGCTGAGCAAGACTGGCAAGGCAAGTCTGCTGCAGAAATACTACCTAATATATCATCAAGCCCAATCATTGAAGCTTCAAGGTGTCGGGGCCTCAGAGCCAGAGGAAGTATGGGTCCTGGTTCTGCCAGTTCCTGGTTGTGAGACCTTGGGCAAACAGGTCACATTCTGAAGTTCAATTGGATGGGTAGAATAATGTCTGGGAAATTATAAACTTGCTTTGTGAAACAATGTTGTAGGAGAATTGGGAGTGTGGTGTTGGAGTCGGACAGCCTAAGCTTCAAATCCTGACTCCATTACTTACTACCTCTTTGACCTAGAAGCACGTTCTAACCACTCCATTTTTCTCTTCTGTAAAACGAGGACAAATTGAGCCTATTTCACAGGGTTCTGGTGAGTTGAAATGAGATCACATATGAAACTCCTTCAACAGAACATGGTACGTTGTAAATGCTCGATAAATGTGGACCGGTTTAGTTATTATCTGCTGTATCTACCTCACAGGGCGGTTGTGAGGATGAAAAGAGGGGTTATGTTGGGAAAATGCTTGCTACGCTGTGAAATGGGATCCAGACACTTCGCTTTCCTTCAAATGTGGAGTAGTCAGAGGACCAGGCAGACGCTAGTGCTATCCCCAAGGAAGGACCTGAGAATACTTACTTTTACCTATTGAAGTAGCTATGCTGAGGAGGAGATGTCACCATGGTTCACTGGAAACCAGCAAAATACTGGTTCATTTCTTGGGGGAGGGTTAATTTCAATCAAGTGGTCAAACTCCAGCATAGTACCACTTGGGTCATGCCTGGGGCCAGGGAGAAACTTGATGTTCAGAAAGAGGTTTTGGAGGAAGGATGGTGTTAAAGGAACCTGCCCACTGTATGTGCATGTGGGTCTTTTTTAATAGAGATAAAATCGGAGGAAGGAGACATGTAATAGAAGGTGAGTGGGGCTCTTGGACTTTATCTGAAATGTTATTGGTGAAAAAATGAACTTAGGAAACATCCCACTAGCTGGAACGAGTGTACCCTCTCCTGCTGTACTCTGTATGTGCATATGACGTCAAACTAGATTGTAAATCAAATATGGCTCAAAGGGCTTTCCAAAGACGACCTCACGTAACCCTGATAGCAGGCCCTGCACTGCTTCCATTTTGCAGAAAAGGGTTTGGAGTCTGGGGAAGTTCAGTCCATTGACCAAGTTCACACAGCTCGTGTATTCTGGAGTCAGGACTCAAAGTTCAAGCCCTTCATCCAGCCAGGCTGCCTCAACTCACCAGGTGCCGGATTGCTGATCTTGAACAAGGAAGGGGAAAATCCAAATATATGACATTTTAGCGCCAAAGTGTCTTCCTCTCTTGCCTTCGGTGAACAATTCTCTCTCCTGATATTACTGCTACTTCTCTGGACACTGCTTCTTTGCTTCCAGAGCTGTTTTTCTCTGCTTTGCCCTTAAGTCAGGGTCCTCTGGGCCCCATCCTTGAAATCGTTTTCCCTCCTTTTGCACCAACGTGTGATGCATCTTTTTTATGCCAATGTCTTCAGCAACTGGGTCATCCATTCTCACCCGGATCGCCCCTCTGAGCACCAGCCTGAACAGCCAACTGCCTCCCAGGACACCATCTCTGAGGTTCCAGGTTCCCAGCTGCATTCATCATCTTCTCTGACATGCCTCGTCTCCTGAGTTCTGCCTCCTCCTTACCATGACCTCTTCTCGAATGCTTAATGAAGGCCTCAAAGGTGAAGCCGCTTGAATAAGTTCTTGGTGCTAGAAATGGACTGCAGAGTGTGTGCTTGGAGAACTGCCAAGTGTTTGGGAGTGAACTTGAAGAGTGGAATTTGTCAGTTAATCAGTCAGTTGACTACTGAGTGCCCAACAGCGCGCTAGGGGCAGCAGCTGGGGCAGAGGATGCATTCAAGAGTAAAACAGACAGGAGCCCTGGCTTCAGGGAGCTGCCACGATACGGAGGAAGATGGACATTTAGCGATACCCCCAAAGTACAAACCCTTGTGAACTGTGATAAATGTCATGAAGGAAAAGTATAGGGTGCTATGAAAGAATATTAATAGATCCAAGTAAGGTTGGGAGGTCAAAGAAGGCCATTTTAAGAAAATGACAATTCTGTATCCCTGAGACCTGAGTTGCAGGCAAAGGATTCTATATAAAGACAACAGGGCTCAGAGGTGGAAAGAGCATGGTATGTTGGGAAAACTGAAAGGCAATTTGCAAGTGGAGCTGAGTATATTGGGGGGATGTAGCCCAAATGAGGCCAGATGGGCGGGGCAGGAATGGTGGCAGAAGCCTTGGGGGCCACGGTAAGGAGCCTGGATATTTTTTGTTTGTTTCAACTTTTGTTTTTATTATTATTTAGAAATCATTTCAGAGTTACAGAAAGGTTGCAAGAATAGAGCAAAAGACAGGTGTGTAGCTTTCCCCCCAAATTCACTGATTGTACCCAATTTGCTTTATCATTTGTTCTGTCTATATTGAAGGTATATCTAAATGAATTTTATTCTGAACTATTTGAGAATGAGTTGTGTAGATCCTATTCCTTTAACTCTAAATACAGTGTGTATTTCCTACCACAGTAGTCATCCACTTCACTAAATGGAACATTGGTGCAATGCGGATCTGATTTACCTCATATCTTGTCAACTGTCTCAATAATGTCTTTTGTATTTTGCATTTTCCCCTCTAGTAGTGGAAAGCTGTATTTCTCTTTAATCTGGAATAGTTAGCTTTTCTTCATCTTTTATGACATTGACATTACTGAAGAATGCAGTCTTCCTTTGTACTTTAATAGAGTGTTCCTTATTTTGGGTTTGTCTGCTGTTTCCTTGTTATTACATAGGGGTTGTTCACTCCTGGGTAGAAGACTGCATAAGTGATATTGTGTCCTTAGGGTAACAACTAGAAACACACAAGGTCATCCAGTTTCTGGGTTTTTTTTTTTTTTTTTTTTTTTTTAAGATTTTTGCTACGGGGTACATGCACTCACTGGAGAGACAAAAAGCGAGAAAGGGATGACCACACCACAGTCCCTTCTCCTCCATCCTCTTCTTGGGATTTTGGGCATGCTCATATACATGCCCCGTGTGTGTTTTAAGTTTCTGGGTCTGGGACTTGAACTGCGGTCGACTATGTGGAAGTCCAGCGACATAACCATTATGATGGTCCCACACACGATGTCTTCTATTCCTCCTTGGTGTTTGAATTTTTTTTTTTTTTGAGAGGTTTTCGCTATAGGGTGCGTGCGCTTGCCAGACAGACAGAGAAAGAGACATAGAGACAGAAAGCGAGAAATCACCCCCCAGGGGGGATGGTCACGCCACAATCCCTTCTCCTCCAGTCTCCTCTCGGGATCTTGGGCACGCATGCACACGTGCCCGGCGTGAGTTTTAAGCCAACGGGTCCAGGACGCGAACCGCAGTCGAAATACGTGGGAGTCCAGCGACCTAGCCATTACGCTAACTGCTGGTTCCCCGGTGTTTTTAATTTTGATCACCCAAACAAGATGTTGTCTAATTTCTCCAACCTATAGTTACAATTTTTCTCTTGTAACTAGTGAGAAATGGGGAAATGCTTTATCACCGTGAAGATATCCTATCCACATCAAAGGTTAAATAGCTGAGGTTTAACATCTATTGATGATTCTTGGCTGAGTAAATCTTTATCATAATGACTATGAAATGATAACGCAACTCCAGGACTCCCTCTGCACTTATTAGTTGACATGACATTTTTCTTCCCATTTGCTTACATATTTACATTATCAGTAGGGACTTTGTGATTTCATTTATAATATTTTCTATAAGGTATGTGCACACACCAGAGACAGAGAGAAAGCAAGAAAGTACACCCCCACCCCCCCACCGAGAGGATGGCCACACTACAACCCCTTCTCTATTTTCTAATTCTATGATATTAACCTTTAATATTTTGGTGTGCACATTGTCCCAGATTTGAACAGTGGGGGGCTCTTAAAACTAGAAGCCTGGCTTTCATTTCAACTTCAGTGGAGTGGCGTAATTGAATTTGCATATAAGCCCACCCTGACTGAGCACCAATGAGGAAGCAGGGAGACCCATTAGGAGACCCTTGTGTAGTTCAGGTGGAAGATGTGGCACAGAGGTGGTAAAAGCAGATGGATGTAGGAAGAAAATCGGAGGCGGAATCAGCAGGACTCACCTACTGGTGGACTGAATGTTTAAGCAGAGAAGCTTGCGGCGGGGGTGGGGGGCAGTGGTCAGGACTGACTGGAGCAGCTTGTTCACAGTGATGTGGAAGGTTTACTGATATGGGGAAACAAGCAGAGTCAAGGGAATTGGGTAGAGTCAATGTGTCAGACATGTTGACTTTGAAATGTCTTTTTTTTTTTTTAAAGAATTATTCTATTTTATTTGTTATTATTTTTAATTTGACTAGAGAAAGACAGAGAGAAGAGAGAAAGGGACAGTGAGAAAGCAAGCTTCCAGGTCCAGGATTCAAACTGTGGTAGGCCATGTGGGAGTCTAGCACCTTAACCACCATGCCACTTGCTAGCCCCCCTCCTTTTTTTAAAGAGGGATTTTTGCTATAGGATATATGCGCTCTCTGGAGAGACAGAGAGACAGAAAGTGAGAAATCACCCCTTGGGGGAATGGCCATGCCACAATCTCTTCTCCATTCTCCTCTCAGGATCTTGGCCGTGCATGCACACGCACCCGGTGTGAGTTCAAAGGCGCCGGGTCCGGTACTACGTGGGAGTCCAGCAATGTAACCATTACACCATCTGCTGGTCCCAGAGTCTGGGATGTCATGAACATTCAATGATCTTTGGCATCCAAATGAAGGTATCAAATAGACAACAGAATAGATGATTCCAGAGCTTCAAACCAGAAGTAAATTTGGGAGTTGCCACATATAAATGATTTTTCACTCCACAGTTTTGGCTGAAATGCTGCATGGGGAGAATGTGGAGGGGGAGTGATAGGGGGCCCGACTGGGACTCCTGAGAGAGTTTGCTGCTTGGGGGGAAGAGGGGAGTGTAGCAGAAAATGTCAACAGAGTGGTCTGTGAGGAACCAGATCACATGGAACCTGGAATGTCAAGCTAAACCCTGAACACCGAGGAGCCATTGAAGAGACCTGAGGAGGGGAGTGTGTGGTGGATATCATTTAAGTTTTAGAAAGCTTGTTCTGACAGCCAAGTAAAGATAATCCAGAGAGACATGGCAGTGGCTGATGCTGCGGTTCTTTCTAAAGTAAACTTGTTTCTTGTCATTGGGGATTGCTCAGATGGTCTCCATGCCGGGAATGCCCTCTCCATGTTTATCTGAGCACAAAAAAAGAAGATCAGGGACCAGCAGTTGGCGTAATGGCTGTGTGTTGCTGGACTCCCATGTAGTTGACTGTGGTTTGAGTCCCGGACCTGGTGGCTTAAATTCACACCGGGCACATGTGCGTGCGTGCCCAAGATCCCAAGAGGAGAATGGAGGAGAGGAGATCACTGCATGGCCATGCCCCATGGGGGGTTATTTCTCGCTTTCTGTCTGTCTTTCTGTCTGTCTGTCTCTCTCTCTGTCTTTCTTGTGAGCACATGAGCCCTGTCGCAAAAAATCTCTCAAAAAAAAAAAAAAAAAGGCAAGAAAGATCAAAACACCTGTCTCAACTGCACTTATCAGCTCCAGGTAATGTGATTGCAGCCCCCCCCACCTCCCTGACTCATTTTGTCTGGAGCCACACAACTTGCTCAAGGGCCTTTCCTAGCCAAGTGTGATACAGGTGTGTGTACATGGGCTATCCCCGACGTTTGCTGGAATCTGCTTAAGGAATGCGATCTTCTGCCCTGGCATGCTTTGAGTTCACTGCTGTGACATCAGACAACCCTCCCGTTCAAACCCGTATGTCGTTTCTTCCCCATTCCCCGCATGCCATGAAGATGGGTCAGGTGAACACCCTAGTGCGACTTCTTACCGGGTTGACTTTGTGCAAAAAACCTGCAGTCCTGTCTATGGGATGCTGACAGCCCATTGGCAGTCATAAATAACCAAAGGAAGAACTTTTAAGAGACCAGGGGTAGAGGCAGATGCTCTGGTAGCCCAGTAAAGTCAAGATTATTTCTAGCTGGAAAAATGAAGGCCAGAGCCTGAAGAAGGAAGCACGTGAACTAAGCCTTGAGGGTAGGAAAGACTGTTCTATTACACTAAAGAAATATTTGGTTATTCAGTATAATAAAAAACAAGAAGGGGCCAGCAGATGGCATTAATGGTTATGTTGCTGGACTCCCACGTAGTCGACTGCGGTTCAAGTCCCAGACCTGGCAGCTTAAAACACGTTGGGCACATGTGTATGCATGCCCAAGACCCTGAGAGGAGAGTGGAGGAGAAGGGATTGTGACTAGGCCATCTCCCCTGGGGATGATTTCTCACTTTCTGTCTTTGTCTCTCCAGTGAGCACATGTGCCCTATAGCAAAAATCCCTCTTGAAAGAAAAAAGAAAGGAAAAAAGAAAAACATCAAAGCCTTTCTTTTTTTTTTTTTTTTTTGAGTGTTTTTTTTGCTATAGGGCCTGTGTGCTCGCCAGAAAGATAGAGAGAGACAGAGAGACAGAAAGCGAGAAATCATCCCCCCAGGGGGGATGGCCACGCTGCAATCTCTTCTCCTCCATTCTCCTCTTGGGATCTTGGGCACGCACACACATGCTCCTGGTGTGAGTTTAAGCCACCAGGTCCGGGACTCGAAGTGCAGTCAACTACGTGGGAGTTCAGTGACATAGCCATTATGCTAACTGCTGGTCCCCTTCATAGTTTATTGACATGGCTGCCTGCACAGTATTTCATTATCCTTTTTAGTGGTCCTGTTATTGTTGGACTAATACATTCCAGGTCTCATGACACTGGTTTGGGGTATATGACTGTGCAATGGGGACAGAAGCAATTCTGGGGACCAGGTACAACTCAAGAATCAGTGCTTGAGTGTCCCGACCTGGGGGACAGTTGAACAGGTTTCCTGAGGGAAGGAGTGAGAGATGGGATGAGACAGCGACATCCAAGAGATGGGATGAGTCAGGGTCATCCATTTATTGTGGGTAGCATGGAGATGACACAGTGTTACAACTCTTCAGGGTCGTCCAGAGACGACGCAGTGTCACAGCTCTTCAGGGTCTTCCAGAGACAACACGGTGTCACAACTCTTCAGCGTCATCTGGGTCGTCTGTCGATTGTGGGCCAGGGATTATGGTTATATACATGTTGGTGGGCCGCGATTGGTTGTAAAAAGTAGGTTATGATTGGTTGTAAAAAGGTGGGTTATGATTCGTTGCTTTGTGGACCAATCATGAGGTGCTGTATATGCAAATCTGAGGGATTCTAGTGGCCAATCAGAGTATGGTTTTGAAGGTGAGGTTTTTGAAGGGAAGCCAGTCATGGCTTTTGGCATGGTGTAATTGTTTGCTCTCTGAGAAACCAGCGATATTCGCTGGTGCGCAGCCTCCCACACTTGGGCCCATCCACTTGTTCTTCCGTTGAGCAAAGGCGTACTAAGGACTCAGTGCCTACCAGTAACTGAAGATACATTGAGCATCTGGACGTGATTCTTGTCCTGTCAAATCCAGGATGCCAGGGAGTTGTAAGTAGAGCAAAACGTAGAGTGCCGCAGTAGAGATGCAGAATGTACACGGTGTGGTGATGACAGAGAAGAGAGGTGGAGGCAGCAGAAGCCCCGGGAGTAGATGAGAATACCAGGCAGAACACGAGCTGCAAGAAAGGGTGAGGAACATGTCTGAGGACCCCGTTCCCATGGATGCTATTAGATACTTCTCTGTGTACAGGCAGAAAGCACACCCCACCTACGCTTAGGCTTCTGGGTGTTTGTTTTTTCTGTTTTCTATTTTAAATGTTCTCAGTCTCCTGTTTGGGGAGGAAGGCTTTTTATATTATTTTCCAAAAATCTCAGCTTGCATGCTTCATTCATTTATTTTTCTCGTTTTTACATTAAAGTATTTTAACGCTATTAATCTGCTTCTGCAGATAGCTTTGGCTGTTGATCTGACTTTTCATTAGATTCGAAATAGTCTGTTTTTTATTCTTGATTTACTTTTTGTCCTAAAAATAATTTGAGATGGGGGCCAGCAGGTAGCATAATGGTTATGTCGCTGGACTCCCATGTAGTCGACCGTGGTTCGCATCCTGGACCTGGTGGCTTAAAACACGCTGGGCGCGTGTGCGTGCGTGCCCAAGATCCCGAGAGGAGAATGGAGGAGAAGGGATTGCGGCGTGTCCACATCCCATGGGGGTGATTTCTCGCTTTCTATCTCTCTGTCACTCTCTGTCTGTCTGGTGAGCGCGCACCCTATAGTGAAAACCTGTGGGAAGTTGCACACCAGCGAGTCTGCCGAGGTTTCTCAGAGAGCAAACAATTACCATGATTGGTTCCCTTCCAAAAACCTGACCTCCCAAACCTTGCTCTGATTGGCCACTAGAATCCCTCAAATTTGCATATCTAGCACCTCATGATTGGTCCAAAAGCAACCAATCACAGCCCACCGTTTACAACCAATCACGGCCCACCGTTTACAACCCACCAGAGTGTATATAACCACGATGCCTGGCCCACAGTAGCCGGACGATGACAGCAACCAGGAAGACGACAACTGAAGATCCTGAAGAGCTGACACTGCATCGTCTCCAGACGACCTGGGAGACCCTGAAGAGTTGTAACACTACATCGTCTCCGGACAACCCTGAAGAGCTGTGACACCACGTCGTCTCCATGCTGCTCACAGTAGACGACGCAACCCTTAAGAGCTGTGACACTGCGTCGTCTCTGCTGTACCGTGCTGCCCACAATAAATGGACGACACTGTCGTCTCTGTGCTGTAACACTACGCTGCTTGTCCCGGCTCTCACTCCTTCACTCAGGAAACCTGTTCGGCTGTCCCCCCGGGTCGGGACACCTGGCACCCGAACAGGGACGGGACAAAAACCTCTCAAAAAAAAATAATAATAATAATAATTTGAGATGATATTTATGTTTTTAAATTTATAAGTGATGTGTCTTATATTACCGTCAGTTGTATATTACTTATATTGTTGTACATTTTGATCAGATAATGGTTTCTAGAATTTCTACTTTTCAAAATTTACCAAAATAGTTTCTGTAGATTAATATTTATTAAGTTCATTGAATTTTGTCACTGTCCATGAAACTTGAAAAGAGTGTACTGTTTTTTTGGTGGGAAATTTTTTTGTATGTTCATATCTTCTATGTCCTTATTTATTTTTGACTACTTGTTTAGGAAAGGTGTTAGAATATTTCCAATAAAACTTGTTTCTCATGTCCTTCCTTGTAGTATTAAATAATTTCATCAATTTTTATTGCTTAACACATAAAATATTAAACACCCTGGGACCAACAATTGGTGTAATGGTTATGTTGCTGGACTCCCATGTAGTCGACCGCAGTTTGAGTCCCAGACCCGGTGGCTTAAACTGGCGCCAGGTGCATGTATGTGCGTGCCCAAGACCCCGAGAGAAGGGATTGCAGTGTGGCTATCCCCTCTGGGGGGGTGATTTCTCACTTTCTGTCTCTCTGTCTCTCTCTGTCTTTCTGGCAAGCGCACCCACCCTATAGCAAAACAAACAAACAAACAAAACAAAAAAAAACCTCTCCAAAGAAAATATTAAACCCCTTCACTGTTAATCACAGCTTTTAATTTAAAAAAAAATTTATATATATTTTTTTTCTGTAAGGCTCATGGCCTGGCCAGAGAGAGAGAGTGTGTATATGTGAGGGGATGGGGGGATGCTTTCTCACCCCACTACAGGGGATGACCAGTCTGCAATCCCTTCTCCTCTATTCTCCTCCATTTTCTTCTTGGGATATTGGGCGCACATGTATGCATGCGTCAGGTGTTTTATCAAGATGCCAGGTCTAAAAACCCGAGTCACAGTCAATCTACTCACCTTAACCACCATGCTACTGACTGGCCCTATTTATACTTCTTACAGTGAGGTTAAGACCTCGGGCTCTCTGGGGCTAGACAGTAGTATAATTGTAAAAGTGACACTGTGCAAGGCTGACCCACATGGGAAGGTTCTAGGCTTGTATCAGGGGATCTCCTTTAGTTTGCCAGGCATGCGTGTGCCATGATCTGGGACTCCGAGGCTGGGGGTGGATTGTGGTCCCAAGGCCCTGTTCAAGGTTGCTGTCTCTTTCTCTCATTTTGTGTCTCTCATGAAAGAAAGAAACTTTTTTATTGTTGTTCTTTAAAAAAACATTTATGTATGTATTTGTCATGATTTTTTTTTTGGAGAGGCTTTCACTATAGGGCGCGTGCGCTCACCAGACAGACAGAAAGAGACATAGAGACAGAAAGCGAGAAATTACCCCCCAGGGGGGATGGTCACGCCACAATCCTTTCTCCTCCATTCTCCTCTTGGGATCTTGGGCACGCACTCACACGCGCCCGGAGTGAGTTTTAAACCACCGGGTCCGGGAGGCAAACCGTGGTCGACCACGGGGAAGTCCAGCGACATAGCCATTATGCTAACTGCTGGTTCCCCTATTTGTCATGATTTTCAAGTTGCCCTGTCCAAGAATCAAATACCAGTTAGCCATGTGGGAATCCAGCACCTTATTTTAACCAACATGCCACATGCTGGTCCTTATTGTTGTTCTTTTCTTTTCTTTTTTTTTTTTTTTTTGGAGAGGTTTTCGCTATAGGGTGTGTGCTTTTGCCAGAGATGGAGTGAGACAGAGAGAAAGTGAGAAGTTACCCCTGGGGGGATGCCCATGCCACAGTCTCTTCAATTCTATTCTCCTCTCGGGATTTTGGGCACATGCGCATGCACACTGAGTATAACAGGGTATGTGTGCGTGTGTGCCCAAAATCCCGAAAGGAGAATGAGGAAGGGATTGCAGTGTGCCCATCCCCCCGGGGGATGATTTCTCGCTTTCTGTCTCTCTGCCTCTCTGGCATGCACCCATGCCCTAGAGCAAAAATCTCTCTAAAAGAAAAATGAGATAAAGTTTAGAGGCTGAATAGGACATATGCCTCCAGTCCTGTCACATGATGGCCAATTTCAACTTGGGAAAAATAGTTGTTCCACAGGAGAGCTCTCTGCTGGTGTAGACACCCTTCCCTGGCCCTTCACATCCTCGGCCTTCATCCGTGTTCTGCCCGTAGCCACTGTTCTTGTAATGCCTTCCCATAGGCCGCCATCCAGCTTTAATCAAGATTTGGAATAAAGATCCTCCCAGTAGTTAAAATAGAAAAGATTTCCAGGAGTCCATGGTGTAATGGGTAGCACTCTGGACTCTGAAATAGAGATTTCCCCAGTCGGCTCCACCGGCCAGCGGTAATGCACTGCTCAAGAGAAGCTGGATCCCTGGGACTAGCAGTTAGCGTAGTAGCTATGTCACTGAACTCCTATGTGGTTGACCGTGGTTCGAATCCTGGACCCGGTGGCTTGGACTCCCACCGGGCACCTGTGTGTGCATGTGCGAATGGAGGAAAAGGGATTGCAGCGTGGCCATCCCGTTTGGGAGGGGTGATTTCTCGCTTTCTGTCTCTCTGTCTCTCTCCATCTCTCTCTTTCCAGCGAGCGCACGTGCCCTAAAGCAAAAAAAAAAAAAAAAACTCCAAAAAAAAGGAGAAGCTGGATCCCACATAGCCTCGACAGCCTGGTTGGCCTGAAGCACACCTAAAATGGGGCAAGCTGGAGGACTGGAGGGAGATTTCAGCTTGACCAGATCTTATGCAGGGTGACCACCTCTCTTTCTCTTTCTCTGTCTCATTCTCCCTGAAGTGCAGTCGCACTTCATCATGAGTAAAGAAAAAAATGGATTTAAAATGTAAGTTGAGGGGACCAGCAGTTAGTGTAATAGCTATGTCGCTGAACTCCCAGGTAGCTGACACAGGTTCGAGTCCCGGACCCGGTGGCTTAAACTCACTCCGGGCACGTGTGCGTGTGTGCCCAGGATCCCAAGAGGAGAATGGAGGAGAAGGGATTGTGGCATGGCCATCCCCCCTGGGCGGGGGGCGGTTACTTGCTTTCTATCTCTCTGTCTTTCCAGCGAGCGCACGCGCCCTATAGCAAAAACGTCTCCAAAAAAAAAAAATGTAAATCGGATGATGTCATTCTCCCGCTCAAAACCAGGTAGTGACTAGCCATTTCCGAGTAAAACCTCGCATGCAAGGTCCTGCAAGATCTCTCCTCTCCCCTTCCTAACACTCCTTCCTCCCTAGCTGCGGAATTCTTCCCCTGGCAATGCTTCAGGATTGCAGCCCTGCTCTTCTCCCAGATACCCGTGGCCTCGTCATCTAGCCTCCTCCATTCTTTGCTCAGCTCTCACTTCCTCACTGCCCTCACCTGGCCATCTAACGATGTAACCTACCCTGCTTCCGTCCCCCTCCCCCGTTGCCTTAGAACCACCTTCTAACACACTGCGTATTGTCTCTTGTTAGACTGCAAGATCCCAAAAGGCGGGGATCTTTGTTCTGCTCACTGAGAACACTTAATGTAGCGCCTGGCACACGACAGGCGCTAACTGAATAGTAAGTGTAAACAGTAAACGCCTGCATTCCTCGCAAGACTAAGTATAACTGACAATATCGAGTGGTAGGACCCGGCATTCTTGGACTCCCATACCGTCACCCACGTCTCAGAGAGTAGCTACTTTGAATTGTAAACACCGTATTTTCGGCCCATCTAAGCCCTTTCTCTGCTCAGCTTCTTCAAAGTGTGCGTTTCAGGGTCACTGGACTCGACCTGGGCAAAGTCCCCACCAACAACCGCTCAAAACGCGCGTCCTTTTCGCTCATTAAGGGACCTCCTTTTTCTGAATGTACACAGCGGCGGGTCGCGGCCAGTTTACTTAGGTGAGCGGTAAGGACGGGACGGTTGCCTAGGTAACCGCACAACTTCGGCCCCTGGAGACTCAAAGGTGAGGGGTGTGAACGCGAATGCTCCGCCCTATCGCTATACGGCCTGGGATTGGCTCGTTTCTGTAAAGCCACGCTCCCAGCCCGGGCTCCAGCGGCGCCACAGTGGGCTGCAGGGGCTCAGTTCGGAGAAGTACCTGGAGGGGGCGCCCTGCCTCTCCTGTCGCGGCTTCGGCGTGAGGAAGGAAACCTGATGACCTGGGCGTTTGCCCCGAGTTCCTGCTGGGAAAAGTGCCTCTGCCCCTGGGGGCCCCTGAGACCACAGGTTATCCAGTAGTTGTTCAGGCTACCGTGCGAACCCGAGGTTTGAATCGAGGTTCATCAAATTCCCGGAAATCTTTGCCTAGGGCTGGCCCCTAGTCTAAGCCGCTGTTGAAGAAGGGATTGGATTCACTGGATGATCTTCAAGGAGCCTGCCCCATCTGAAAGGCCCTGTTCTTCATGGAAGTCCCCCGAGCCTCGGCTTCCTCAATTGTAAATGAATGACTATTCCGGGGAAGCCCAGAAATGATCCAAGGCTCTGGCACTCACTTCCTGGGTGACTTAGGCAAGTCACATCCACTTCTGGGCTTGTTTCCTCATTTTATAGTGAAGGGATTGGACTAGATGTCCTTTCAGGGCCTTTGTAGTTCTCCTTAGCTATGGAACAGCCTTGAGAACGTGGGGAAGCTTCTTTGTAAATGTTTGACATGTTACACAAACTATGAGCGAGACGCTGTTTCCTTGGCTAGTCTCATTTTCCGGAAGTTCTAGGAAAGAAGGAAAGGAAAGGTCTAGGGAATAGAGACTGTCCACAAATGCCTGAAATCCTACCTACAACTCAGGAGGTGACACTGGAGACATGAGAAAGAACCCAGGCTGGGACCAGCAGATGGCCCAGCAGTTACATCGCTCCCACGTGGCCAACCATGCCTGGTTCAGTCCAGACCCATGGCTTGAAAATCAGGCTGGGCTTATATACCTTTCTTCATGTAGCTCATGTAGCTTTCTTCAAGTGTTTTATTTCTGGAGGCACTCTTGAAGGGAACATTTGACTAGTTCATGCAGTTATGTATTAAACATCTACTTTATATCTCTACTAAAAGTGCATCTCTTCAGAGAAGTCTCCCTGGCCAACCTGTCCAAAATTCCAACATCTTCCTTGACCCCAACACTTCCTAATCCCTTTCCCCACTCCAGTTTTCTCAATGTTTTCTATGTGTCATCTTTTTTTTTTTTTTAAGAGAGATTTTTGCTATAGGGCTCATGCACTAGCCAGAGACAGAAAGTGAGAAATCATCCCTCAGGACCAGCAGTTAATGTAATGGCTATGTCGCTGGACTCCCGTGGTTCGTGTCCCAGACCAGGTGACTTAAAAACTCACGCAGGGCGCATGTGTGTGCATGCCCAAGATCCCGAGAGGAGAATGGAGGAGAAGGGATTGCGGTGTGGCCATCCCCTCTGGGGGGTGATTTCTCGCTTTCTGTCTCTATGTCTCTCTCTGGCTTTCTGGCGAGCGCGTGCTCTATAGCAAAAAAAAAAAAACAACCCTCTCCAAAAAAGAAATCAATCCCTTCTCCTCCATTCTCCTCTCGGGATTTTGGGCACGCACACACACACACATGCATGCACGCACACCACATGCACATGTGCCTGGTGTAAGTTTTAAGCCTCCTGAATCATGACTCAAACCACAATCGACTACGTGGGAGTCCAGCAACATAACCATTTCATGATCTGCTGGTCCTGTTAGGTGTCTTCTTTAGAAGAATTTAACCTCTATAAGGGCAGGAATTTGTGTGTGTGTGTGTGTGTTTAACTTTTTTATTTAGAGGTTTCCACCTTAGGGTGTATGCATGGGATGGGGAGGATGGGATGAGAGGACGACAGAGACAATGAGAGGGAAAGTGAGAAATCACTCACCAGGAGTGATGGCCGTGCCACTATCCCTTCCCGTTCTCCTCCCGGAATCCTGGGCTTTCACATGCACCCGGCTTGAGTTTCAAGTCACCAGGTCCAGGACTCAAACTGCAGTCAGCCCTGTGGGAGTCCAGTCACATAACCGCTATGCCATCTGCTGTCCCCTTCTTCTTTTAACGTTTATCTATGTTTTTTTTTTTTCACAGTGGTAGCTACAGTGCCTAGGAGACCCCAAAGTAGTCAATGAAGTATTTATTGAATGAAGGAGTGGAAGAACCTACTATGGGTTGAGCACTTTTGAGATGGAGGAAAGCCATTAAAAGACTATTCTGTAAACCTGACAGATTTGTGGCTAGGCAAACAGGTTCTTTTCTCCATCAGATGACCTATCTGAAAGAACTCTGGGTGGGGGGGAGTGGAGTGGGGAGCTGGACAGTCGCGCAGCAGTAAAGTGCTCACCAGGCTGACCCACATGGGCAGTTTCTGGGTACATGTCTAGAGACCTGCCTGAGTACACTAGGCACCTACTTGCCCATGGTCACTTGTCCATGATCAGGTCTGGCTGAGGCCAAGGATAGATTGTGGTGTCAAGATCCTATCTGGGGAGGGGGGATTTCTCTCTTTCTCTGTGTCCCACTCATAAATGAAAGAAAGAAATAAACTTAAAAAAAAAAAAAAATAGAAGGGACCCAGCAAGTTCCATGGTGGTAAAGGTGGCTAGATCCCACATGACCAAATAAGTGGTTTCAGTTCCAGATCTGGAAGCTTGAAAAACACACCTGTGGGACCAGCCATTGGAGTAATGGCTATGTCGCTGGACTCCCATGTAGTCGACAGTGGTTCAAGTCTCAGACCCGATCACTTAAACTCACGCGGGTGCATGTGCGTGCGTGCCCAAGATCCCAAGAGGAGAATAAAGGAGAAGGGATTGTGGCATGGCCATCCCCCTTGGGGGATGATTTCTCGCTTTCTGTCTCTCTGTCTCTCTGGCAAGCACAAGTACCCTATAGCAAAAACCTCTCAAAAAAAACAAGGGGTGGGGAGGAACCAGCAGTTAGCGTAATGGCTATGTCGCTGGATTCCCACGTAGTCGACTGCGGTTCGCATCCCAGACCCGGTGGCTTAGAACTCACGCTGGACACATGTGCGTGCGTGCCCAAGATCCCAAGAGGAGAATAAAGGAGAAGGGATTGTGGCATGGCCATCCCCCTTGGGGGATGATTTCTCGCTTTCTGTCTCTATGTCTCTCTCTGTCTGTCTGGCAAGCGCACATGCCCTATAGCGAAAACCTCTCAAAAAAAAAAAAAAAAAAAAAAACAAGGGGCTGGCAGGCGGTATGGAGGTTGAGGCGCTGGACTCCCACATGGTTGGCCAAAGTTCAAGTCCTGGACCTGGTGGCTTGCTTTCTCACTTTTTTTCTCTCTCTCTGTCTCTGTCTCTCTCTCTCTGGTCAAATTGGAGGGGGGGAGATGATAATAATAAAAAAATAAATAAAATAAATAATTAAAGAAAAAACACACACACAAAGTCTGTGTGTGCCGGGGTCCAGCCTTGGCGGGGGTGGGTTGACTCGACGGAGGCGGC
>NW_006159706.1:1227596-1237528 GCF_000334495.1 Tupaia belangeri chinensis
CTTTAAAAGGGGTTTATAGTGTTGTGGATACACTTGTGTAGCCTATGGCACCACTGTTATGTATTTTGTTAGAACATTAGTTACCATGGGGCGAGAGCGTCCTGGGCCAGTTTCGGCCTAGTCCTATTGTATGTAAAGGGGAGCGGTCGGGGGACTTTTGGGAAATCTTAATACACAGATATATGAGAGAACTATATAATTCTTTTATAGTAGTATATCGGGGAGTCAGAGGGGAGGTCACTTCCCAGCAAGGCTACCACAGTTCCCGGAGAGAATAGCAAACGGCCTTGCCGACATGCTAATTGACCCAAGCTTGTTCCTAGGTCCGGTGGGGGGTTGGGGGGGGTGGGAGGCGTACAGTAGCGGCCTTGCCAACATACTGAACTGACCGGAAGCGGTACTCAAAGGTCAAGGGGCTCAGACGGGTCCTGGAGCCCCGCCGGGTCGGACTCCTCCATGTGTGTGCATGTCCAAATTCCCAAGAGAATGGAGGAAAAAGTACCCATTGAGGGGTGCTTTCTCCCTTCCCCTCTCTGCCTTTGTCTCTGTCTCTCTCTGGCAAGTGCATGCACCCTCCGGCAATTTAACAGAGGGGAAAAAAAGGCCACGGGCATGAAGCACTTGGCAAGTGTTTGGCTCGGAGAGCAGCTCAGTGTGTTAGCCACTGCTGTGATTCCAGGGTTTGGAATTCAGAATCAGAATCAATTAGGTTTTTGCTCACAAGGTTACCTGGATACAGCTGGGTCTAGACATAGCTTCACCCTAATCCTGAACACAGCCTTCTGATCAAGGGGTCTGTGAAGACTCCCAGCTTTCAGGACTGAGTAAGGCATCTGCTCTCTGTTCTCTGGGCTGCCTCACTATTGTTCTGTACCACTAAGGCTGGGAGGGGGGTGCTGCTTCCAGCAGTGGGACCGATGACAAGTTGGTATCCGCTGCCTGTCTGCAGTACACGTTTCCTCAGGCGTTCCCAAGTGTCCACTATGTGCTGGGCCCTGTGTCGGCTGCTGGGGCTGTGCAGAGAGAGATATAAAGGCCTTACAATCTAACTTGGGGGATAGGATGTGGGCATGACTATGTCATTTACCCAGCTGATTATGATCTCTTGGCCACCTGCCATCTGCAAGACACCATGTAAGACACTGACTTGGGCACAGTGGAAGAAAGCCAGAGGAAGGGGGACAGTGGTGGCTTGGTCATATTCACCTGACCCAGTGCCTGGCCTCCAAAAGCATTGATGAGATGGATGGACAGATGGTTGGTTGGTTAGATGATTGGTTGTCAGAAAAGACTTCATAGGGTAGGAAAACTAGCCCTAGATCTTACCGGCAGAATTTACTTACTAGACAAGATGATACAAAGATGCAATCCTCAGGTTCAAGGCAATACTGTGAGGGGATTCATCTAGCTGTGTGTGCGTGAGGGTTCTGTAGGGTGAGTGGAAGACTCAGATTGCTCTGGGAGTCCAGCTTTGTGGCAGTAGGAAACTGCAGGGGTGGAAGCCACATGGCTGACTACAAGTTCAGATCCCCAGGTCAGCCTGAAAACATGTGGGCACGTGCATGGGTGCCCAGTATCCTGAGGAGTTGGAGGATTGGGGAAAAGGGATTATAGGACAAGGCCCTGTTGAGGGTACGTCTCTCTCTCTCTCTAGGTTGCATGTACATGCTGCCATTAATACAAATAAATAAACTTTGAGAAATAAATGGCTGAGCCAGCAGGTGGCATGGAGGTTAAGGTGCTGGATCCCACATGGCTGGCTGTGCAATTCAAGTCCTGGCCCTGGAGGCCTGAAAATCACACTGGGTGTGTGTGCATGCATGCCCAAAATCCCAAGAGAGGAATGGAGATGGGATTGCAATGTGGCCTTCCCCCCTGGGGGTGGGGTGATTTATTTCTCTCTATCTCTCTGGCAAGTTACATATTCCCTTCAGCAAGAAAAGAAAAGAAAGAAAGAAAGAAAGAAAAATGCTACAGGGTCCAAAAAGGAACAGTAAAAACAAAAAACAAGTAAACACCTCTCTCTTGGTTTACTCAGTGGGAATAATCCCTTCGGCTTCAGTGAGCTCAATCTACATCAGCCTGAAACACACTGAGCACATGCTCAAGTGCCCAAGATCCAGGCTGGAGAGTGAGAAGGGGACTGTGGTGTGATCAGACCCTGTGGAGGGCGCTCTTCTCTTGTGCACGTGTGCTCTACTGTGAATAAGTTTAAAAATGTTGAATAAAAAACTCTGGGGGCTGGGCAGTAGCAATGCTCTAAGTTCACATCTGGAGACCAGAGACTAGGCATGTGCATGATCCAGGGTTGGCTAAAGCTGGGGGTGGACTGTGGCATCAAGACCCTGTTGGGACTGCTGTCTCTCTCTCTCTCTCTTCCTATCTTGCTCATGGAAGATACAAATGAGCTGGGAAGAAAGGAAAGAAGGAAGGAACTCTGCTGGCCAGCTGAAACATTTTCCAGCTGCAGCTGCATCTATGACTTCTACTTAGGGAACCAAGAGAGACCCAGGTAGAAAGGCAGGCTGGAACCAGATTTCAACCGGTCTTGAATGCCAAGCTAAGGAGTACTGACTTGAACTTAAAGACAGTGAGTAATTCCTAAAAGGGCATTTTTTTTTAAACAGGGGAGTGGCTTGATGCAAGTTTGGGGACTCCTGCAATGGAGTAGCATATGAAATAAAGGGAGGGGCAGTTGAGACACAGGTTACTGCAATGACACATGGCTCTGTGACAGTCAGGTGTTAAGATGGTGGCAGTAGGACTGGAAAGACAGGTTGGTGGAAAAGATGAAGGCTACAGGTAAGGTAAGGAGAGGGTGAGGGTGTTGGGCAACAGCAGGAGAAAAAGATAACTGGGATTCTAATTTGCCCAAGAAGAAGCTATCCTTGCTGGAAGAAGGGGCCAGCCAGATAGTTTGGTTTCAGGGCTGCTGAGCTTGGAGAAGCCGCCCAGCAGTCTGGTCACCATCTCGGTGTGAGAAAGGGACACGTTCTCAAGGCCTGAACACCTAAGCACTACCCTGGCTCTGCCACTTGCCTCTGAACGACCTTGGACAAGCACGTTTGTAAAACGGACTTTGTACACAAGTGGCCTGTAACGAGGGCGCGGGCTCACCTTCACTGGGCAGTGAGGGCTGGCGAGGCGCCGCGGGCGGTGGCACTAGCAGGGTTGGAAGAACTAGTGAGCAGCTCCTTACCCGGGGGCTCTGGAAGGCTCCCGGCCTCATAGGAGGAACAGGAGAGGACCTACAGGGGCCCAGACCCTCCCAGAAGTGGGCCCCACAGTGGCGGCTCGCCCCAGGGCTCCCAGAGGACAAGGGTCCTCAGAGCCACGCGCTCTGCTCCCCTCACCCGGTGCGCCTGGAGGGAGCGGCCGGCCCTGCTCTCCCCAGCTCCTGATCCCACTGGGGAATCCCTTCCCCTCCTCGAGTAGCTGGGAAGAAAGGAAAGAAGGAAGGAACTCTGCTGGCCAGCTGAAACATTTTCCAGCTGCAGCTGCATCTATGACTTCTACTTAGGGAACCAAGAGAGACCCAGGTAGAAAGGCAGGCTGGAACCAGATTTCAACCGGTCTTGAATGCCAAGCTAAGGAGTACTGACTTGAACTTAAAGACAGTGAGTAATTCCTAAAAGGGCATTTTTTTTTAAACAGGGGAGTGGCTTGATGCAAGTTTGGGGACTCCTGCAATGGAGTAGCATATGAAATAAAGGGAGGGGCAGTTGAGACACAGGTTACTGCAATGACACATGGCTCTGTGACAGTCAGGTGTTAAGATGGTGGCAGTAGGACTGGAAAGACAGGTTGGTGGAAAAGATGAAGGCTACAGGTAAGGTAAGGAGAGGGTGAGGGTGTTGGGCAACAGCAGGAGAAAAAGATAACTGGGATTCTAATTTGCCCAAGAAGAAGCTATCCTTGCTGGAAGAAGGGGCCAGCCAGATAGTTTGGTTTCAGGGCTGCTGAGCTTGGAGAAGCCGCCCAGCAGTCTGGTCACCATCTCGGTGTGAGAAAGGGACACGTTCTCAAGGCCTGAACACCTAAGCACTACCCTGGCTCTGCCACTTGCCTCTGAACGACCTTGGACAAGCACGTTTGTAAAACGGACTTTGTACACAAGTGGCCTGTAACGAGGGCGCGGGCTCACCTTCACTGGGCAGTGAGGGCTGGCGAGGCGCCGCGGGCGGTGGCACTAGCAGGGGTGGAAGAACTAGTGAGCAGCTCCTTACCCGGGGGCTCTGGAAGGCTCCCGGCCTCATAGGAGGAACAGGAGAGGACCTACAGGGGCCCAGACCCTCCCAGAAGTGGGCCCCACAGTGGCGGCTCGCCCCAGGGCTCCCAGAGGACAAGGGTCCTCAGAGCCACGCGCTCTGCTCCCCTCACCCGGTGCGCCTGGAGGGAGCGGCCGGCCCTGCTCTCCCCAGCTCCTGATCCCACTGGGGAATCCCTTCCCCTCCTCGAGTCCCCAGCGCGGCCCTCTGGGCACCAAAGCCGCGGGCAGAGGCAGGCCAGTAGCCTGCGCCTGAGCGCGCCCGCGAGCCCGGAGCCAGCATGTCGGATCCCCGAGTCCGACCCAGGCAGGAAGCGCGCGCTCCTCCCGCCCGCGAGCAGCGCCTCTCTAGGAGCGCAGGACGCTGGCGTCTCAGTGGGAATAACCCCTTCGGCTCCAGTCGGCTCAATCGACATCTGGACGCATTTGCTCCATTTCCTCTCTTGAAGGGTCCAGTGGTCTTCTGCGTCCCTTTGGGAACGGGAACGATGTGAAGACTCTAGCGTCTGTATCTCCGGGGCAGGAGCAACTTCCCAGGTTTCTGTCCCAGCCCGGCCCCTCGGGCAAGTTTCTCTCACCTCGCTGAGACGCTACTTTCTTATCTGCATCTACCTCACAGGGTTGCTGTAAGGTTCAGTGCATTAGTACACTGAGAAGTGCAGTCAGGGCTAGATACCGTGACTTTCATCATTTTTCTGCTACAGAGGACCGTTGGCCAGGTTGGAGAATAAGGGACATGATAGAAATGAGAGTAAGAGCTGCTGGGTACTGAGGGCTTCCCTGCTCTGGGCTCCTTACCTACCTATCTTTATGACCTCAGGGGAATTCTCCAAAGGGACTGCTATTATTTCCATTTCATGGATGAAGAAGCCAGGTCCATAATCGAGTGTAGTTCTTAAACTCAAGGCCACTTGATTCCAGAATGCAGACCTTTCCTTCTCCATACCACATCTCTGAGTCGCTTTTGTCTGGTTTTTGTTTTTTAGACAGGAGATCTTGCTATATTGCTTAAGCTGGTCTTGAACTCATGCTCTTTCTGCCTCAGCCTCCAAAGTAGCTCAGGTTACCGGCCTGTACTATTGTACCTGGTTATATCTCTGATCTGGGAAACCTTTTCTGGAAATTCCAAACTAAATCATGAAACCGTGGTGCTGTCGCAGGCATGTTGTCTAGTTAGTCCAGAGCTGAGGAGGCCTCGCACAATCACCTAATTCCTACCACAGATTAAAAATCAGCTGTGAGTGGTGCTGCCCTCAAATGGACACCAACTTTGCAGAGGCAAGTGGTTAAGGGTGCTGGACTCCTACATGGCCAACTGTGGTTCGAGTCCCGGACCTGGTGGCTTGCTTTCTCACTTTTTCTCTTTCTCTCTCTCTGGTCAAATTAAAATAAGTAAATAAATAAATAAAGTTAATAAAATAATTATATTAAAAAACAGACAAGTTGTAGGGCTGGGAGGTAACATGGTGATTAAGGCACTGGACTCCCCTATGGTGGACTATGGTTCAAGTCCTGGACCTGGTGGCTTGCTTTCTCACGTTCCCTTTCTCTCTCTGTCTCTCCTCAAATTAAAAAAAATAAATAAAAATAAAATTGGATAAATAAATAAATAAGCAAGTTGTAGACCGGAGAGAGAAGGACATTGAATATTTGTGTTTCCTAATTGCCAGAGGGTACATGTGCTCACCAGAGAGAGACATCAATTTCCAATTTCCAATTGGGTGTGGTCACACCACAATCCCTTTCCCGTTTCTCCATCATGGACATGATATACACGTCTTTTTTTTTTTTTTTTTTCTTAAGAGAGGTTTTCATTATAGGGCGTTTGTGCTCGGCAGAGAGACAGAGAGAGACAGAGAGACAGAAAGCGAGAAATCACCCCCTGGGGGGATGGCCACACCGCAATCCCTTCTCCTCCATTCTCCTCTCGGGATCTTGGGCACGCACACACGTGCGCCCAGCGTGAGTTTAAGCCACCGGGTCCGGGACTTGAACTGCAGTCATCTACATGGGAGTTTAGCGACGTAGCCATTAGGCCAACCGCTGGTCCCAATCGATTCCTTTTTTAAACATTTTAACTTTATTTATTATTCTTCTTTTCCAGTTTGATCAGAGCAATACAAAGAAAGAGGGGGAAAGTGAGAAAGCAAGCCACCAGGTCTGAGACTTGGCAGCTGGCCACGTGGGAGTCCGGTGCCTTTAACCACCACACCGCCTGCCGGCCCCTAGCCTGGTATGTTTTTTAAGCCCATCAGGGCTGTGATTCCAACTGTAGTCAACCATTTGGGATCCAGCTCCCTCAACCATTAGGCTATGGGGCCAACCCTAAATATATATTTTGTTTTATTTTATCATTGGTGCCTTAAAAAAAAATACTAGAAGGTGTGTGAACTCACTGGAGAGAGACACTGAGAGAGCAGGAGATAAAGCAACACGCCCCTCCCCACAGTGGGGAATAATCACACTGCAATCCCTTCTCCTCCATCTCTCTCTCCTGTCTGGATTTTGGGCATGAGCCTGGCCATAGTCCAGAACTGGAAATGTGTAGTCTGCCATGGGATCCAGAACCTCAACCACCATGCCAAGGGCTGATCCCCTGAGTGTATGTGTGTGTGTGTGTGTGTATTTTAATTAATTTTAGAGAGAAAGAGATTTTTGCTATTGGACTCACTAGAGAGACACCAAGGCAGAAAGCGAGAAATCACCTCCTGGGAGGATGGCCATGTCCACAATCCTTTCTCCTCCATTCTCCTCTCAGGATTTTGGCCATGCACGCACACGCAGCCAGTGTGAGTTTAAGCTGCCGGGTCTGGGACTCAAACTGGTTGACTACATGGGAGCCTAGTCACATAACTATTATGCCATCTGCTGGTCTTTTGAGTTTTAAGCTGCTTAAGGATAAAATACACTACATTCTTACGAGCAAGGACAGTTACTATTGAGCCCCACTTTTTTTTAAGAGGTTTTTTTCTTGGGGTATGTGTGCCCACTGGAAAGAGAGAGATACAGAGACAGTGAGAGGGAAAGTGAGAAATCACCCCACACAAGGGATGCCCACACCACAATCCCTTCTCCATTCTCCTCCCAGGATCTTGGGCATAAACCTACACACATCAAGCATGACTTTCAAGCCACCAGGTCCAGGACTCGAACCGCGATCGACAATGGGAGAGTCCAGCGACATAACAGCTATACTATCTGCTGGCCCCAAGCCCACCTTTTCATACAAGCCATGTCGCCCTTGGAAGAGCAGACCTTAAGAAGGTCTTAACTGGTCATTTCTTCCTGCTTCCACTGCTCTGGAAGTTTTCATCTGGCTCCATTGTGCAGTACTAACAGTGTGTAAGCAGGGAGAACAAGGTCAGGCTGTCTGCTCTTCTTTTCATTCCCTGCAGAGCTGGGATCTAAGAATTTAGCCCCTACCCAGTCACTGAAGTGGGTGGGCACAGGAGAGGAGGGTGTGGAGTGAGGAGTGTGTCACTCACATGCCCTGAGCCATCTTGCTTCCTCTGCCTGGCTTAAGCTTTGAGAGGACAGAACATTGTCTGTGGGATTATCTTTGTCCCCTAGTCCCAAGGACAGCTTCCCAGAATGACTCCTTAAGTCAGCGGTCTAGTCTGGGCTGGATCCCATACCTCCCCTCATGCTGGTGCACAGGGCCAGGGCACTAAGTGCCCAACAGGAAGTATTTAAGGGCACCAAGAGGAACGTGTGAAGCCCTGACTTCAAAGACCAGGCATACAAGGGGCCAGCAGGTTGGCATGAGGTTAGGCGGCTGGATTCCACATTGCCAAGTGTGAGTCCGGGACCTGGTCACTTGAAAATTAGTCAGGAACCTGTGCAGGGGTGCCCAAATTCCTGAGAGAAGGGGTTGTAGTGTGGGGGTGATTTCTCACTTTCCTTTCTCTGTCTCTGATGAATGCACATGCCCTGTAGCAAACTAAAATAATAATAATCTTACCAGTTGGAAATTTCTGTGAATGGTCCTGGAAGCTGAGGGAAGAGGAAAGACTGCATATCTATCTAGTAATCCCATTCAGTCAAAAGATATGTTTAGCTAGTTTTCCTTAAGAGTTCACAAGTGCTTAAAATTTGACATTCAGTGGACCCCCTGTTGGGATTGCGTGAGGCTAGATGTGTGGTTTATGGTAGTGGCTTTGAAAGCATGACCGCCCAGTTTTCCGCAGCCATGTTCTGTTTCAGACATCGTTGGGGCTTGGTCTGCTCATCTGTCTCTGAGCTGGACTCATCAGTCCAGAACTAGGGGATAGAATGGAAGACAAAGCCCTCGGTATCACAAAACGTCTTCTTGATGAGGACTCACAGGAGCTGAGTTTGCTCAGGGCTCACAGAATTCTGGAACCAATATTTGCCTGGGTTTCTAGAAAATTCTGCAAATCTGTAAGCCACTTGGAGCACCACCCCAGCTTCGTGTTACCATTTCCCGTCTTGATTTCCCTTTGCCATGGTGGTTTTTATCTTACTCTGCTGCTACTGCTACTGTCAGGAACACTGGCCAGCATTCAGTCTTATTGGCTGCCAGGCACCTGTTGTATGATACGTGGGTCTCTAAGTGCCTCGCACCCTTTTTGAAACCAAGCCAGATATAAATAAAGAAACTAACAAACAAACAAAACTACAATTCCCTCATCTCCTTTATGGTACCCACTGAAAGGTGTCTTTTTAATACCTGAAGCCTTACGTATTAGAGAAAGGCTGCACATCGTTGACTGCATAGTTCTTAAGAAGCTGTGTTTGAAAATAAACAAACCTACCAAGCAAAACAAAAACCTCTTAGCAGTCAGAAGTCATTAGTGCAGTGATAACAAATGTACAAAACTCAACCCCTGGGGCTGGCAGGTAGCGCGGTGGTTAAGGTGCTGGACTTGACATGGTTCACTGCAGTTTGAGCCCCAACCTGGTGACTTGCTTCTCACTTTCCCTTTCTCTCTCTCTGGTCAAATTTTAAAAATAATAATAACAAAACTAAATAAATCATTCTAAAAAAAACCCAACCAACCAAACAAACAAAAAACCCTCAACCCCTAAGTCTCCAATTAGGAAGGTATGATCAGTAGGAGTCCACAAAGAATCACGATGCCAAGCTGATCTCGTGCCCTGTATAGAGTCACAATAAGAATAGTCATGCATGATGACCGAGCGCTCACTCCATGCCAGGCTCTGTTCTTTTTTTTTTTTTTTTTTGAGAGGTTTTTGCTATAGGGCACGTGTGCTCTCCAGAAAGACAGAGAGACAGAGAGACAGAAAGTGAGAAATCACCCCCCAGGGGGGGTGGCCACACCGCAATCCCTTCTCCATTCTCCCCTCAGGATCTTGGGGACGTACGCACACACGCCCGGCATGAGTTTAAGCCACCGGGTCCAGGACTTGAACCGCGGTCGACTACATGGGAGTTCAGCGACATAGTTATAATGCTAACTGCTGGTCCCCACCACCTACCAGCCTCTTATGAATAATTCTTAAAAAAAAAAAAATTCCTGGGCCAGTAGGTGATGTGATGGTTAAGGTGCTGGACTTTCACATGGCTGACCACAGTTTGAGTCCCGGACTAGTGGCTTGTTTTCTCATTTTCCCCTTCTCTCACTCTCTCTGTCTTTTTGGTCAAATTTTAAAAAATTAATAATAATAAATAACATGAATGCAT
>NW_006159706.1:1238210-1246864 GCF_000334495.1 Tupaia belangeri chinensis
GAGAATGAAGGAGAAGGGACTGCGGCGTGACCATCCCCCCTGGGGGGTGATTTCTCACTTTCTGTCTCTATGTCTCTCTCTGTCTGTCTGGCGAGAGCATGCACCCTATAGCGAAAAACCTCTCCAAAAAAAAAAAAAAAAGTTGTTTACACTCTGGATGCTCAGTTGTTAAGAGTTCTTTATATAATCTGGGACCAGCAGTTGGCGTAATGGCTATGTCTCTGGACTCCCATGTAGTTGACTGCAGTTAGAGTTCCAGATGCAGTGGCTTAAAGTCATGCCAGGCACATGTGCATGCATGCCAAAGATCCCAAGAGGAGAATGGAGGAGAAGGGATTGCGGCGTGACCATCCCCCCTGGGGGGTGATTTCTCACTTTCTGTCTCTCTGTTTCTCTCTCTTTCTGATGAGCACACGTGCCCTATAGTAAAAACCTCTCCAAAAAAAAGAGTTCTTTATATAATCTGGCTACTAAACCCTTGTCAGATATAAGATTTGCTAATTTTCGGGGACCAGCATGTTGTGTAGTGGTTAAGGTGCTGGACACTCCCATATGGCCGACCAGGGTTCAAGTCCTGAATCTGGTGGCTTGCTTTCTCACTTCCTCTCTCTCTCACTCTCACTCTCTGTCTCTCTCTGGTCAAATTAAGAAATAAATGAGTGAATAAATAAAATAAATATTTTTTAAAAAAAGATTTGCTAATTTTCTTCCCATTCCATGGGTTGTCTTTTCCCTTTATTGATAATATCCTTTGACATACAAATTATTTTTATTTATTTATTATTGTATTTGTGTGTGTGGTGTGTTAGACACACTGTCCCTGTATCACAATCCTTCTTCCTCAGCCTCCTGATTAACTGGGACTACGGGCAGCACACCACACCTGATTTTTTTTTTTTTTTTTTTTTGGAGAGATTTTCACTGTAGGGCGCGTGCGCTCGCCAGACAGACAGAGAGAGACATAGAGACAGAAAGCGAGAAATCACCCCCCAGGGGGGATGGTCACGCCGCAATCCCTTCTCCTCCATTCTCCTCTCGGGATCTTGGGCACGCACGCACACGCGCCCGGCGTGAGTTTTAAGCCACCGGGTCCACAGTCGACTACGTGGGAGTCCAGCGACATAGCCATTACGCTAACTGCTGGTTCCCCACACCTGATTTTTTAAAAAAATTTGTTTTTATTTAATTATTCATTTATTTTAATTTGACCAGAGAAAGAGATATGGGGGGTGGTTGTAGTGAGAAAGCAAGCCACCAGGTCCGGGACTCAAACCATGGTCAGCCATGTGGGAGTGCCCAGTGCATTAACCACCATGCCACTTGCTAGTCCCCAATTTTTTTTTTTAAGTCCTTTCATGTGGCTTCAGTCTGCCAAGCAGCAGTGAGAACTAAGATGACTGGGATAAACTGTATAACTTTTATAAAGTCCAGTTTATTTACTTTTTTCTTTTATTGTTTTTGCTTTTGTATTATATCTAAGAAACCATTGCCAAACCCAAGATCATGAAGATTTACTCCTATGTGTTTTCTTTCTTTTATTTTTTTTAAAGAGAGAAATTTTTGCTAGAGGGTGTGTGCATTCACTGAAGAGACAGAGAGACAGAAAGCAAGAAATCACCCCCAGGGGACACGGCCATGCCACAATCCGTTCTCCTCCATTCTCCTCTGCATTCTCCTCTTGAGATCTTGGGCACACACACATACGTGCCCGGCTGCCAGGTCCAAGACTCGAACTACAGTCAACTATGTGGGAGTCCAGCAATGTAATCATTACACCATCTGCTGGTTCCTTCTATGTTTTTTTCCTAAAGGTTTTTTAAAAAATTATCATTATTATTATTATTTCACTTACTATAGAGCACATGTGCTCACCAGAGAGAGACAGAAAGGGAAAAAAAAGAGGGGAAGCCGGCTGCAAGGTCCAGGACTTGAACTGCGGTCAGCCATGCAGGATCCAGTGCCTCAACCACCATACCACCTACTGGCCCCCTCTTCTAAAGGTTTTATAGTTTTAGGTCTTAAGTATAAGTCTTTGATTCACTTTGAGTTCATTTGCATTGTACTTATTATAATTATAATTTATAACAAGTGATTTTCTACTTACACTGATATTAAGTTTTCTTCTCAGATATGTCTCTTTCAATTGAGAAAAATGAGTCAAATTGAAGAAAAGTATCAAATAACACTCCAGAGGGAACCTGGAGGTGGCAAAGATGGTGAGTAAAACTTGAGAATCCCTGAAGTCAGACTATGGCAAAGATGAAAGCAGTCACCTAGGAGATGTTGCCATCACCAAAGCTTCATGAAGGAGGTAGGATTCAGCTGGGATCTGAAGGTGGGGTGCCCCAGTTCAGTGTCAGAAAATTCAAGACCTCCAGACCCCAAGGTCTGAGTTGCTCTGTGGCCTGGAATGTTATCTGACCTATCTGAAGTTCCATTTCCTTGTGAGTGAAAAGAGAATGATAATAGTGGCCTCTTGGAGGTATGAGAGAAACAAATTCCTTCAATTATATGAAAGTACTTCATATACATTGTTTCTTTAATCAATATAATACGGAGGCTTAGACTTAAGTTGGCTGGCATTTGAGCAGGACACTGGAAGATAGACAAGACTCACCTAAGTAGGGAGAAGGAGAGAAAGTGTTCCGGAGGTGGTGGAGCGAGGCATAGCTTTGTCCAGTAGTATGGGCTCAGCCATGGTGGTGTGTGCTGCTAAGACATTGCTCCACAGGCTAAGACTACATGGGAGGCCTGAGTTCAAGTCCCAGTCTCACCTAAAGGCGTGGGTAGTGCATCCCTATAAACCCAATAACGCAGAAGGCTGAGGCAAAAGAATTGTGAGCTTGAGTTTGGCTTGAGCAAGACTCTGTCAAAAAAAAAAAAAAAAACAACAAAAAACCAGGTGTGAGTGGCGTGAACCTGTAATCCCAGCTAGGAGGCTGAGGCTGTGATAGGTAGACCCTATCTTTAAAAATGAATAGAAAAGAAGCAGGATGATCCTTACTGTGATGGGGAAGGTGGTGAGGAGCATTTGGTGCCATGTGAAAGTGGGAATTACCTAGGGAGCTGTGTGCAGGTTTCCAATAGGACCAGGCCCTCTGGAAGTTTGGACTCCACTGTTTTACAGATGCAGTTTGAGGTTCCTTGAGGTATGGAAATGGTAGACGCAGGTTGCAAGTGTTTTGAGAGGAAACTGGGTTTTTAAAGTATGTTCATGTGTGTGGCAATATTACTCTCCTCCATTTGTCTTCCGCCTTCTTCCCATCCTTAGGCCGCAGTAGAGCATTTATTTCTAAGGGCGATCAAGGACCTCTCTTGCAGGTTAGTTCATGTGTCAGGTGTGGGTAGGAACTCAGTCACTTTCATGTGAACATGGCTTGGTAATGGCTTCTTAGCCTAGTGACTAAGGAAGCTGGATTCCACATGACTGACTGCTGTTTGAGTCCCAGCCCTGGTAAGTTTGAAAGATGTTCTGGGAACGTGTGCCCAAAATCCAGACAGGGTGCAGAAATGGAGATGGGATTGTAGTGTGACCACACCCATGACAGGTACTCACCCCACTTTCTCTGTCTTTGTCTTTCTGGGGAGCTTGAGTATCTTCTGGTAACATAAAAAAAATGCAGTCATGTCAGAAGACATCATTGTCATGTCTGTCATTCTGAACCTGGGGGACACAGACTAAGGGGTGCAAAATTAATATCTACAGTTAAATGGGTGTTGAAACATCAATAATGAAGGACCAATGGGGCCGGCAGATGGCGTGGTGGTTAAAGGCACTGGATTCCCACATGGCCAACAATGGTTCAAATCCTGGACCTGGTGGCTTCCTTTCTCACTTTCCCCTCTCTCTCTCTCTGTCTCTCTCTAGTCAAATTGGAAAATAATAATAAATAAAGTTAAAATAAAATAATTCTTTTCTTTTGAGAGGTTTTTGCTATTGGGCGCATGCAGTTGCCAGAAAGACAGAGAGAGACAGCGAGACAGACAGAAAGTGAGAAATCACCCCCAAGGGGGAGATGGCCACGCCGCAGTCCCTTCTCCATTCTCCTCTCTAGATCCTGGGCGCGCACGCACATGCACCCGGCGTGAATTTAAGCCACCGGGTCCAGAACTTGAGCCACGGTCAACTACATGGGAATTCAGTGACATAGCCATTGCACCAACTGCTGGTCCCAAAATAAAATCATTATTTTTAAAAAAGTAATGGCAGGGACCAGCAGTTAGCATAATGGCTATGTCGCTGGACTCCCATGTAGTTGACCGTGGTTCACATCCCGGACCCGGTGGCTTAAAACTCACACTGGGCGCGTGTGCATGCGTGCCCAAGATCCCGAGAGGAGAATGGAGGAGAAGGGATTGCGGTGTGGCCATCCCCCCTGGGGGGTGATTTCTCGCTTTCTGTCTCTCTGTCTCTGTCTGTCTGGCGAGCGCATGTGCCCTATAGCAAAAAAAAAAAAAAAAAATAATGGCAGACCATTGACAAACGAAACTCTCTCTCAGCCTGAAGACTAAGGACAAATAGGAATGACAGGTACTGTGACAGACTAGAAAGTCTGTGCCCCTTAAAGAAGGAAGCTGCTGCCTTGCTACAGACAATTGTTGACATGTGACCATTTGGGTCATGTTGCCACATCTTTGAATTCCAGAAAATTTGGACTTTTATGTGAAACTCACTGTTTTTTAAGTGTGGCAATGAATTAAGTTTAAAAAGCAAACAAAAACTGTGCAGGTCAAATTAAGCTGTGAGCCTCCAGCTTTCCTGTAGACTCCCCACCCCTGGGTGAGAGGGTGGAAGTCAGGCAGCCCAGTCAGCTAATTGAGTGTCTACCACGTGCCAGTCACTGTCGCAGGCACTGGCGAGCCAGTAATGAACACAAGAGCCAAAGCCCTTGTTCAGGCAGCGCTGACATCCGGGTATGTGTGCACAGACAAGTGCAGGTGTGTGGAGGAGCAGGGAAAGACAGGCAGTAAACATGGAAGTATGTTTTGTTTTTTTCCAGAGGTTTTTGCCTTAAGGCACATGGACTCCCAGGAGAGAGAGAGACACAGTGAGAGGGAAAGTGAGAAATCACCCCCCAGGGGGAATGGCCATTCTGCAATCCCTTCTCCATTCTCCTCCTGGGATCTTGGGCACGCACGCACATGTGCCTGGCATGATTTTCAAGCCACCAGGTTGGGACTCGAACCAGTCGGCCATGTGGGAGTCTAATGATGTAACCACTGCGCCAACTGCTGATCCCGGAAGAATGTATTTTTACGATAGTGTGTGCATATGCACGTGTGAGACACAAAAGCACTCTCAACAGGGTCTCATCACAACACGGCTCAACCCCCTTTCCCAGCCCTCCAGCTCCTTGGGATCCTGAGTGCCAGCGTACCTGCCGGGCATGTTTCCAAGCCAACCTGAGGATTCGAAGCTGCAGTCAGCCGTATGGCTTTCAGTCGTACAGGGCACTTGTGTTACTGCTGTCACAGCAACTGGGCCACATAGAGATATTCTGTCACAGGCTGTGAGGAACATGCAGCGTAAAGGGGACCAGGATGGACAAAGGCCATGAGGTGGTGAGAGAGGATGAGGGGTAAAAGTGAGGGCACTATGGGAGCCAGAACCACGTGGAAATGTACCTGAAAGGAGGTGCTAAACTGGAGTTCGGCGACCATATCAGGAAGTGAGCAGAGGCAGGGTTGGGGGTCGGGGGGCTCTTCTCCTGGGGCCACAGTCTCTGAACTCCAGTTGCAGGACTTACAAAGGAACTACATCTTCTCTGGCAAGTTCTGTCAGTTGGTTTGTGCCCCTGTCCAGTCCCCTTACATCTCCGATGGCCTTTTTTTTTTCTTTTTTTAATTTCAAAGAATTATTTATTTAATTTTATTCATTCATTCATTCATTCATTTTATTTTATTTTAATTTGACTAGAGCGAGACACAGAAAGAGAGAGAGAAAGTGAGAAAGCAAGGCACTAAGTCTGGGACTCAAACCGTGGTTAGCTAGGTGGGAGTGTCCAGTGCCTTAACCACCATGCCACCTGCTGGTCCCTTTTTCTTTTTCTTAAGATTTACTGGGGGGACCGGCAGACTTGGTGGTTAAGGTGCTGGACTCCCACAGGGCCAACTGCAGTTTGAGTCCCGGACGTGGCAGCTTGCTCTCTCTCTCTCTCTCACTCCATCCCTCTCTGGTCAAATTGAAATAAATGAATGAATAAAGTTAAATAAAATTATCAAAAAAAAAATTACTGGGACCAGGGGACCAGCAGGTGGCATGGAGGCTAAGGTGCTGGACACTCTCATATACCCGACCACGGTTCGAGTTCTAAACCTGGTGGCTTGCTTTCTCACTTTCTCTCTCTCTCTGTCTCTCTTTGGTCAAATTTAAATAAATTAATGAATAAAAACTAAATAAATAATTTTAAAAAAAAGAATTACTGGGACTGAACTGGGACCAGGGGACCAGCAGGTGGCATGGAGGCTAAGGTGCTGGACACTCTCATATACCCGACCACGGTTCGAGTTCTAAACCTGGTGGCTTGCTTTCTCACTTTCTCTCTCTCTCTGTCTCTCTTTGGTCAAATTTAAATAAATTAATGAATAAAAACTAAATAAATAATTTTAAAAAAAAGAATTACTGGGACTGACAGGTGGTGTGGTGATTAAAGGCACTGGATTCCCACATGGCCAACCATGGTTTGAGTCCTGGACCTGGCGGCTTGCTCTCTCACTTTCCCTTTCTCTCTCTCTGGTCAAATTTAAAATAATAATAATAGTAATAACAAATGGAATAAATAAATAATTCTTTTTAAAATTTTATAAAAGAATAATTATTTTATAAAATAACTATTATAAGATAATTCTTTATTTGAGGATGGCAGGTGGCTTGATGATTAAGGCACTGGGACTCCCATATGGCTGACTGTGGTTCAAGTTCCGAGCCTGGCAGCTTGCTTTCTCACTTTCCTGCTCTCTCTCTGGTCAAATTAAAAACAAACCCAATAATGATGAATAAAATTAAATGTAAAAAAGAATTATTGAATTTTATTATTATTTTTAATTTGCTATAGAACCTATCCACTCAACAGAGAGAGCCAGAGGGAGTGAGAGAGAGAGAGAAAAAAATGAGAAAGCAAGCTGCCAGGTCCGGGACTCGAACCATAGTTGGCCATGTGGGAGTCCAACACCTTAACCACCAATGCCGCCTGCTGGTCTTTTATTATCATTACTATTATTTGCCATCCAGTACATGTGTTCCTGGGAGAGACAGAGAAAGGAAAAGTGAGAAATCACTCCCCGGGGCACATGGTCATGGTATAATCCATTCTCCTCCATTCTTCTTTCATGATTTTCGGTATGTATGCATGCACACGTGCCCCATGTGTTTTTTAAGCTGCCGGGTCTGGAACTCAAACCCACCGTTGGCCAGTAGGATCCAGCCACCTTCACCACTGTGCCACCAGCTGGTGCAAAAGGCCGATTCTGATTCTTGTTCAACTCAGAGGTCTCTCCACTTCCATATTCACCACAGCGCCCCCAAATAGGCTTCAGCATGCAAATGTGTGAATTGCAAGATGTGCTCTTTACCACAGAACTTCCCTTCTCACACCTTGGTTTCCTCACCTGTATAATGGGGATAAGCACTGGACTGCGCTGAGGGGGGAATGAGATAAAGGCTGTAAAAACTGGAAGCCCTGATAACCTGGGCCTGCAGAGGCCACCAGTTGCCCAGGTTTAAAGGCTGCTCCTGCTGAGAGAGGGCTAGCCAGAGCTGGGGGAGGACGCTCGCTGTCCCAGGCCAGGGGAAGCCCCACTGGCTTCTCTTCTGCCACTATGGAATGTCCCAGGCCAGGGGAAGCCCCACTGGCTTCACCCCTGCCACTATGGGCCTCAGTTTCCTCTTCTGAGGGGAGCTGATGGGAAAGGGTCCTGGGAGCACAGGCTGCCACAGTCCTTCCTGGCTGTGCTTGTCCCTAAACTCTCCGTGCCACGACTTGTTTCATTTAAGCCATTTTTAGACTGTAGGATGTGCTCTCTTTGGTCTGCCCTGCCAGCCCCTGCCCCACCCCAGAACTCAGGGATCTGAGCCCCATCTCAGGGTGAGTCCAAACAAAGGCAGGCCCCAGGGGACCAGCAGCTGCCAGATCAGAGCTAGGGCTTTCCAGGAGAGGGTGGTGGAGCCCCTACGAGGTGGAGAGCAGCCAGAAGTCCGGAGACCCTCCGTGGCATCTGAGTTTCCCCCAGATGCCCATCTCGCCTGCTCTCACTTGAGACGGGGAGACGGACGTCGTCTCAGCCACCTCCCTGCTCCCGCCGTCCCCCTTTTTCCCAGGCTGTGGGAGGCAAAGGGTTAAATCCCATAGAGCTGATGCTCTGACTCCAGGCTAGAGGGGCCCGGGAAGCTGGGGTCACTTCCTGCTCCGTCCCAGTCACCCTGAACTGGTCCCCGGGTCCTCAGCCTGGAATCACCCCTTGAGGAGGACCCCAGAGTCCTCGGTATCTAGCCCGCCCCCCGAGGCAGGGCATTTAAGGGGTTAAGTCCCCTGGGGCTGGAGTCTGCCTTCCGGCTTTTCCCAGACCCCTGAGCCGTGAGTTGGGGACGCCTGGGTTCCAGGGGGGTGGCCTGGAGGGCCCGGGACGGCCGCCGGGAACAATGGGGCCCGGGAGGC
>NW_006159706.1:1246899-1248529 GCF_000334495.1 Tupaia belangeri chinensis
CGGGGGCCGGGGGCGGGAGCCGCAGTTCTGGGAGAGCCGGGCGCCGGCCGGCCAGAGAGCCCGGAGTCCTGGGTGCCAGGGGCGGGGGCGGATGCCTGGGCTCTGGGTCGGAAGCCGAAAGGGGGTCGCTGCCCAGCTGGAGCAGGAGTCCAGGGGCTGGCCTGGTGCAGGCGCGGGGGGGCAGGGGCCAGGGTGGCTGCGTTCCCGCTGCCTCCATGTCAGGGTCACCCTGGGCCGCTCCCACACCTCTGCGGGAGGCAGCCTCCTCCTTCCCTGCCTCCGCAGTGGGGCCTCCGCGAGGTCCAGGCTGCTGTGCTGCGCGCCTGGGCCAGCTCCAAACACTTCTCGCCTTCCTCGTTCTTCCCACTTTCTACTCCATGTCGGCCTGGTCGTTAACCCTTTCCCGCCAACTCGGGACCACTGAGTTTGACTTTCTCGAGAGAATCAGGTATATAAGCTCGGACCTGTCCTCAGTAGACACACCGGGGGACCCTTCTGGGCGCCAGAACAGTCAGGCAGCCCCCAGCGTGAGCGAGGTCCCTGCTTCCACCGCCCTGAAGACACTTCACAGATGGGGGAGGGTGGATTCTGGGAGTCTTAGTAGCTGCAGAGATGAAGAAATTAATTTACTTCCTGAAATCTAACTGCTGTCTGTCCTGCTGCTTTTTAGCTGAACCCTTTCAGCTGGTTCTTGCTTCACCTTGGTTACCTCCCATCCGCCCCTTCCCGAGTCCTTCCCATGTCTCCCTTGCACCGTTGGCCCTAAGCACAGTGCTCTCCCGATCGGACACACAAAGCCCAGGTTCTCTTAAGGGTCTAAGTGTTGTGGGAAGTCCTCCCCCTGGCACTTGGCTCCTGTGGCCCTGTTCCCTCATCCTGGAGTCATCTCACCGTTTTTGGAGTGAGAGCTGGCTATTTTACCAGGGGGCCACTCTGAACTCTTGTTCCTTCCCTGCCAGCCCCTTGCAAACTGATCTTTAAAGGCATTGCCCCAAACAGATTTTCCTGGAGCAAGGGGCGACTCATTCATTCATCTTTCATTCAGTCAACATTTACTGAGCACCTGTTAGGTGCCGGGCACTCTTAGTCATGGAAGACAGCTTCAGCTGTAGAGGAGGAGGAGTACCAGGAGGGGACTAATAATGGAAGACTTCAGTTGGGAGTACTCTTGTTTTCATAGACATAGGTTGGCATGCCTCGTCACTGAGGCCAACCCCTTTTCTTTAAAGCCAAGGACACCTCTCTGTCCCAGGAATTTCTCCAACCCATTCCCATGGCCAGACGTTCCTGTCTGAGTTCTCCTCGTCACTCATCTCCTGCCAGCAGCCCACGAGTATAGTCTCATGACTCCCAAGGTCACCTCGTGCTCTCAGAAACAGGGGCAAGCCAGACTGAGAACCCTGCACTTCTCATCATAGTTCTGCCCCTTCTCTGTCTGTGACCTTGGAGAAGTCTCCCCAGGCACTGCTTTGCTAATCTGTGAAGTGGACCCCGATTCGGGAGGTTATGGGAGGACTGGGTGAGAGAAACGAGGGCGCGGCGTCTGCCCGGTGTCACCTGCAGGCGTTCTCTCTTCCTTTCCGTTTCCTCTCGGTGACTCCTGAGGAAGCTTTGAGCCCCCATCCCCCCC
>NW_006159706.1:1248635-1257586 GCF_000334495.1 Tupaia belangeri chinensis
CGCGCCCCCAACTCTGGCCCCATCCACCTTCTGTGCACCAGTCCTTTAGGAGGGTCTCTGTTCCCGAAGGGAAATTGGAGTCACTTCTTTTTTAACCCTTTAAGTGTCCGGGGCAGCCTTAGTTTTCTCTGGGGCTCGTAAGAGGAAAGTTTATTGGTCTCAATTAGCAACCCCATTAAAGAGGAAAATTAGAGTCTTAATGAGCTTCCTCTGATTAGCCAAATAACAGGTTTCCCAGTCTTGCTTCTCAGCCTCTGGGCATTGGAGGTGTGGGGTGAGAACTTCTCTCCCCTATGGGTTCAGATACCTCTCCAGCCCCCAGTCTGGGTTCAAAGGGTTAAGACTGATGAGTTTTTAATTACGCTCTTAAATACATCTACCTACTTAGTTGTGATCTTGAGATCTGGAGCAGCAACCAGGCCTGCAGGGGAAGGGGGACAGTGTGAACTGCTGCCCAGAAAAATAGAGTGGTAGGGCACTGAGGTTCGCATGGGGGAGCATCGAGGTTCGCAGGGAATAAAGAAAAGTCAGCTCCCATTGTGTGCTCATCTCTCTCTTTCCCCCAGGGTCCCTGGAACCCCTGTCAGTCCTGAGCTCTGGGATGGAGCCTGAGACGGTGCTGTGGGGCCCAGATCTGCAGGGTCCTGAACAGAGCCCCAGCGATGCTCACAGAGGTGAGGGACACAAGAAGGGACTGTGGTCCTGACAAGACAGTGGCCCCGGTACAGGGAGGGGCCCAGACTCTGGGGGAAACCCCGGGGAGGGAAGAGAGACCAGACCCCGTTTTCTGAAAGGAGATGGGGGCTGGAGACTCCCTTTCTCTCTGTAGGTGCCGAGAGTGGGAATGAAAAGCAGGAAAGTTCTGGGGAGGAGATCATCCTGGGAGATCCAGCTCAGAGTCCAGAATTCAAGGACCCACCAGAGATGCCTCTGGAGAGACCCTCTCAGGATCCCTCAGCCCCCCAGGACCCTCCATCCTCAGTGGGTCACTCCAACTCCTCGGACCACCAGACCCCTCTGGATCCCCCAGCCCCCGAGGTAGTCCCGACCCCATCTGACTGGACCAAGGCCTGTGAGGCCAGCTGGCAGTGGGGGACTCTCACCACATGGAACAGCCCCCCTGTGGTCCCCGCCAATGAGCCCAGCCTGAGGGAACTGGTGCAGGGTCGCCCCTCTGGGGCAGAGAAGCCCTACATATGCAATGAGTGCGGCAAGAGCTTCAGCCAGTGGTCCAAGCTGCTGCGGCACCAGCGCATCCACACCGGTGAGCGGCCCAACACCTGCTCGGAGTGCGGCAAGAGCTTCACACAGAGCTCGCACCTGGTGCAGCACCAGCGCACACACACGGGCGAGAAGCCCTACAAGTGCCCCGACTGCGGCAAGTGCTTCAGCTGGAGCTCCAATCTGGTGCAGCACCAGCGCACGCACACGGGCGAGAAGCCCTACAAGTGCACTGAGTGTGAGAAGGCCTTCACCCAGAGCACCAACCTCATCAAGCACCAGCGGTCCCACACTGGCGAGAAGCCCTACAAGTGTGGCGAGTGCCGGCGGGCTTTCTACCGCAGCTCAGACCTCATCCAGCACCAGGCCACTCACACGGGCGAGAAGCCTTATAAGTGCCCTGAGTGTGGCAAGCGCTTCGGCCAGAACCACAACCTCCTCAAACACCAGAAGATCCACGCCGGGGAGAAGCCGTACCGCTGCACCGAGTGCGGCAAGAGCTTCATCCAGAGCTCGGAACTGACCCAGCACCAGCGCACGCACACCGGTGAGAAGCCCTATGAGTGCCTCGAATGCGGCAAGAGCTTCGGCCACAGTTCCACCCTCATCAAGCACCAGCGGACTCACCTGCGTGAGGACCCCTTCAAGTGCCCTGTGTGCGGCAAGACCTTCACCCTGAGTGCCACGCTGCTGCGGCACCAGCGCACACACACAGGCGAACGGCCCTACAAATGCCCTGAGTGCGGCAAGAGCTTTAGTGTCAGCTCCAACCTCATAAATCACCAGCGCATCCACCGAGGCGAGCGGCCCTACATCTGTGCCGACTGTGGCAAGAGCTTCATCATGAGCTCCACCCTCATCCGCCACCAGCGCATCCACACGGGCGAGAAGCCCTACAAGTGCTCCGACTGCGGCAAGAGCTTCATCATGAGCTCCACCCTCATCCGCCACCAGCGCATCCACACGGGCGAGAAGCCCTACAAGTGCTCCGACTGCGGCAAGAGCTTCATCCGCAGCTCCCACCTGATCCAGCACCGACGCACCCACACAGGCGAGAAGCCTTACAAGTGCCCCGAGTGCGGCAAGAGCTTCAGCCAGAGCTCGAACCTCATCACCCATGTCCGCACCCACATGGATGAGAACCTCTTCGTGTGCTCCGACTGTGGGAAGGCCTTCCTGGAGGCACATGAGCTGGAGCAGCACCGAGTGATCCATGAGAGGGGGAAGACCCCAGCCCGAAGAGCTCAGGGTGACACCTTGCTGGGGTTGGGAGATTCAGCCCTGCTGACCCCACCGCCTGGAGCCAAACCACACAAGTGTCTGGTCTGCGGAAAGGGCTTCAATGACGAGGGCATCTTCATGCAGCATCAGAGGATCCATATTGGAGAAAACCCCTACAAAAATGCAGACGGTCTCATCAACGCTCCAGCCCCCAAACCTCCTCAGTTCCGACCTCCAAGGCTCCCCTTTGGAGGAAATTCCCACCCAGGTGCTGCAGAGGGCAGAGCTGACTCCTCAGGACAGCCCTTTAAAACGCCTGATGGCCAGGAGAGCTTCAGCCAGAGGCTGGGGCTGCTCTCCTCCAAGTCCTACATTTGTTCCCACTGTGGAGAGAGCTTCTTGGATCGCTCTGTGCTCCTCCAGCATCAGCTCACCCACGGCAACGAAAAGCCCTTTCTTTTTCCTGATTATAGGATTGGCCTAGGGGAAGGGGCAGGGCCCAGTCCCTTCCTAAGTGGAAAGCCCTTTAAATGCCCTGAATGCAAAAAAAGCTTTGGCCTCAGCTCTGAGCTGCTGCTGCACCAGAAGGTTCACGCAGGTGGGAAATCCCAGAAGAGTCCAGAGCTGGGGAAGAGCTCCTCTGTCCTCCTGGAACACCTCAGGAGCCCCCTGGGGGCCAGGCCCTATAGCTGCTCAGATTGTGGGGCCTCCTTCCTGGATCGCCTGGCCCTCGTCCGGCATCAGGAAACACACACCCAAGAAAAGTCCCCCAACCCTGAGGACCCCCTTCCAGAGCCAGCCACCCTGTCCATAAGCCAGGAAGATGAGGGGGAGGCCCCTACTCCCACAGGAAGCAGCAGCCACAAGGATGGGGAAAAACCCAAATCCCTCCTGGAGGAAAAGCCCTATCTGTGCCCCGAGTGTGGAGATGGCTTCACAGAAGTGGCAGCCCTCCTCCTTCATAGGAGCTGCCACCCAGGTGTCTCCCTGTGAAATAAGTCTGGAGACCAGGGGCCTCTCTCACCTGAGAGGGACACTGGATACCCCCCACATTGTGTGGGGAATGGAGGACAACCCTATCAGATTGTAGAGAAGTAGAAGATAACCCTGGCGAAAAATAGTGCTTTTACATCAGTGTTGAGAAAACCTATAAATTTGTTGGTGGGAACCACTTATAAGGCAGTAGAGAAAAACTGTTGGGTTAGAAACCCTATAAATATGTAGGAAACAAACAAAGCCCTTTAAGTCTGTAGCAGAAAAACCCTATAAACCATAGTGGATAAAAGCCCTATTAATTGTAGGAAGAGGTCCCAATATGTCTCTAGACAACCCTATAAAACTGTATCAAAATCTTATAGGGTCGGGGAAGTGCAGGGAATCCAGTGACGGCATAGACCTGGGAGAAGTGGCCCCAGGAAGGTGCAGAGAATGCTCCGGTGCGTGAATTCCACGGCGTTCCCTCCCACAGGAGTGTGGGAAGGAGCTCCCTGCAGCCCTGGACAGTTACACTGAGGAGGATGCTTGCTGGGGAGGAGTGGGAACTGGGTGCAACTGGATAACGAAGGAAACAGAGGAGCAAAATAAATGAGAAGCCCTCAAACCCACAGGAGAGGCAAGATAGAGACTAGGAAGAGAAAGCAGCTCATTGCACTGGGGGTTCCTTGAGGTCCAAAGCCAACCTCAGATGTATTGTGTGCATTAGGGGAAGAGGCTCATAGAACCCCTTATAAAAAGAACCCCAAAATGGGAAAGGAAAAAATTCTGTCAAGCTTCCTTAAAGGCTGAGCTTTGGAGTGCATAAAACCTTTGGAGTATAAGAATACTGAGAAACCACCACAAACTTTAGGGGGAGGGGAGGTTCTGTTAGATTGCTTTGAGGTAGCAAAGCAAGGTGGAAACACTTCAGATGGGACCCAGCAGACTCCAGGCCAGCCTCCCTGTGTCCAGGAGCTTATCAAACTGCAAGCATAAGCAGATCCCAGCTCAGGCCGCCAGGCAGGACTACCCTTCCCCACTTCAACTTCGAGGCCTCCAGGGTGGAGGGTGCCTCCTGCCACATTCTCAGGTCTCACCGTCAGGAGGTTTTTCCTGAAATCTGACTGCCACCAGTCTTGCTGCAGTGGCAGCCCATTTCCTCGAATTCTGTCCTCAATGGAGAGGGAGAACTGCTGCTAGTTGACCTCCAAAGAATAAAGCCCTTCAGAGACTAAAGGCCCGTGTGTGGTTGTCCTCCCTAGACAGATTCTCTTCAAGTCAGCAAGAGCCATGTGTGGGTTCCCTGCAGTAACAAGGGACAGCAAGTTGACAGCTTTGGTTAGCCAGCAACCCACCTTTAAACCTCAGCCTTTCATCTGAGCTGGTAGCAAGGCTGTGTGCAAGATGAGCCAGCCCACACGCAGTGGCGGATATGCACATACCCTAGACTGGACCATAGGTCCCTGAAGAGCCCCCGGAGTTCTGGCCATCATCCTCACCCTTGTACCTGGAGTCCTCTGAGGTGGCGAGGAGCCAACCTCATGTCATACTTGGGAAAGGATGGATTCCACCCACGTGGTTCTTCTCTTCTCCTTAGCCAGAAATCTTCAGAGGGAAACAGAAGGAAGAGATGTGTTCCTGTGCCAGGCCCATCTCTCCTCACTCCACACAGTTACACACTCATGAACCCAACCAGACCTGCTCCTGTGACTGGCTGTGTGGCTCAGAAGACTTGCCCAATAAAACAGTAGAAGAGAGAAAAATGTTGCAAGAAACATCAGTGATGAGAATCCAACCCTCTAGCCCTGGAGACCTTTGAGAGGACTCTACTCAGTATTGGGTCAGAAAGGAAGTACTCACTGACCCCGTGCTGGCACCAGTAATGCAGTATCCTGGAGTAAGAGGACAGACGCCAGGTTGAGGTGGCCATTCAGGAGTTGTATCCCCAGAGGGGTGACCTGGATTCCTACAGAGTTGTGGAAGAGACCTCTAATTCCATGATCTGAAAGTTCAAAAGGTGAAAATCCTTGACCCTTCATCTATCCTGTCCCCAAAGGGATGACCCTGAAATTTAAAAGGATCAAAATTAGAACATTGTGGTAGAAAACTCCCAGGCCTGCTGGGGAGAGGAAAAGGCAGGCCTTATATGATTGTGGGGAGAACCTTGTACTTATCTGCATAAAGCCCCACCCCACCCAAGTGCCAGGTAGGAAAGCACTACTGAGAGGGAGGAGCCTGCCTGCCGACCTCATTGATGGAAAATGTTCACAAAGGGGGTGTCCCTGTAAGACTAAGAAGAGGAGATAAATCCTCCAAGTCTAAGCAGATTGTTCCCCCCTCTAAGATGGTAGCAGAAAGAAACTTAAGTTGTAGAGACAAAACCCTTGTAAAGCTAGACGCGAATTCCCTCAGAAACAGGTCTGAGGATTCTGTCTCCAGAAAAAAAGAGTCCTGGGGACTCTTTAGGGGCTTTGGGGGCTGAGGCCAGGTTAGGGGAAGTGGTCAGAGTAGTTGAAGGCCAACTGTAGGCCTGTGAGGACTAGGATATAGCATATGTAGTAGGATGCTCGCATGTTGTAGGGATGGGTAAGGGCTAAGAGTCTTGACTCTGGTACTGAATGGATGATGTGGACACATTTGTTGGGGGTCTGGGGTTTCCTAGTAGGAAAGGGGCAGTGTCACAGACCTCTAGGATGTGGCCTGTTTTCTCTTGCCCACCTCCCCAAATTGTTTTAGCCAGGTGCTCCCCTCCCATCTTGGGAGGAAGTGAGCAGAGAGATGGCAGTGTCCAGAGTCCCTCTGACCGGCTCAGGCAAAGGCCCAGGGGTCGGGCACTTGCTAACCAAAACCGAGTCTGGAAGGCAGAGTGTAGCCAAACCCTCTTATTCAACTCCTTGCAGACCCAGACCCCTCAGGTGGGCCCTAGTGGAAGAGTCCGGTGAACAGGGTCAGAGAGTCCTCAGTGAAGACAGAGGGAAGAGTAGAAACTGATCTGAGCTTAGGGTGAAACTTGAAACTGCTGTGGATTTGGAGGTCAGACGGGAACTCAAAAGAACTGGGCATGAATCCTGAATGGTGGGGAAACTTGAAACCATCACAACCAAGAGGTGGGGTTCCATGACACCCTGAGGTGAGCAGCTCCCAGACTCATTTGCCCCCATTAGGGAAGCCCCACTCACCTGACTTGTCCCCATGGAGTGAAGATAGGCCCCACTTTTGAGTGTTGTATGTCAATAACAGTGTTGTGTCACCGGTGGTCATGTCGATTAGTTGAAGAGAATAAAGGGAATAAGATTTCCCAGGTGTTTTTGTCTTCTCTTTCAGCCTAGAGCAAGCTGAAAGAGCTTGTCTTCTCCCAAAGCCAGAGCCCAGAGTAACATCAAAAGCCCTACCCATTCCCAGGCTTACCCCTTATCCAAGGGCCCTAAAATCCCCAACCAGTGCTTGCTTGTGGAAAGCTGAGGGGTTGATGAAGTCTGAAAATCCATACCCTTGGGGGGAGGGGGAGAAATCTGATGAGATACTGGAGAGCCAAGTAGCTCTTGGTACCTGGCTTCGACACCAGCTCAGGCCCAGCATTGCAGCCCCAGGGAGGCCTCTCTGGCCACAACACCCACACCCTCCCCAGGGTGCCACAGGGGGAAAGCAGCTAGGATCTAGTTCCAGAAGCTGGCACCACAGTTCCTGGCTCCCCTGGATCCTGGGTCCAATTTCGCTCCTCCTCTGGACCAGGCCCTCCTAGACTCGAAGGAGAGGTGGGCAAAGAGTTGGCCTGTCATCTCCCTCAGGATGTCAGCCCCAGAGGCTCAGAGAAAGGCAGCCACTTGCCCAAGATCTGAACAAATCAGTGAGGGAAACCAGAATGGCCAGGAGCTCAAACAGGCCCTGTACCCAGGCCTTTCCACTCCCTTGCTGGGCCTGGCCTTGGCTCCACAGTCTGGGACAGGAGTCCTCCATGGGAGACTTGCCTCAGTGCTGTATCTCCTGGGCCTAGGCCTGGCCGTGGCCCCTGAGTAGCTGCCTGGGATCAGTACTTGTTCTAGCCTGTGATTTGCCATTGCCCATCTGCCAGCGGATCCCTGCCCCAGCCAGGAAGGTGTCTCCACACATCCCCATGCCTCTCTGACCCAGACCCCAAGGCAAGCTCATTCTCCTTTCTTTTTTCTGAGTAGACAGGGAGTGAGGGGGTGGGAGGAGAGACTTGCCTTTCATGGAGAAATCAGTAATGAAGATTACTCCATTTCCCTTTATTCCAACCCCTGGCGACACAATATTAGGACTGGTCCCAGGGCTGGAGGAGTTCTCAGTAAAATGAGGAAAATACAGAAAGGATAGGCATTGGAGCACAGTGGTTGGTTCAAAGACATAGCAGAGGGGCTATGGACCTAGAGGTGGTACCTGCCACAGCCAAGGACCAGGCTGGACAAAGTGACCCAAAGGGTGAGGGTTGTAGGAACAGAATAGTAATGTGTAGAGGCTGGGATTCGGGATGGAGGGATAGAGGATGCAAAGCAGGCATGGACTTGGAGTGTAGAAAGGAGACAGAGAAGGTTCAGCTAGCGAGCAGAGGCCAGAGTGCAGAGCATCTTATCTGAAGAACTTGGGGAAGGGGTGCCTTTGGGGGGTCTTTTGAAAATGACGAGATCCTCTCTCACCCCATGACTAGTGCTGATTTCTCGGGTCTGGGGTTCCAGAACTGGGCTGGAGGAGTTGAGTCTTAGCACAGCTATAGCCATGGCCACGGATACACACGCCAGGGAGAGTGACAGGCAGAGAGGGTCTGGAGGGGTGGAGGAAGAGGACCAGTGGAAGGTAGTATGTGGAAAGCCAGGAGAGAGCAGCCATCACAGGACCAGAGGAGTTTCAATGCCAAAGCCTCCCCTGGTCAGTCACAGGCAACAGCCCTAGTTCTGGCTCAAGCAGGCACATCCACCACTAATGGCAACATCTGCTTACCTCCAAGAAGACAAGCAAGGTCAGGATTGGCCCAGAGGCAGTTGTGGTCTAGGGTACCACAGCCACCAAGATCACAGGGCAGTAAAGGGTGAGACCTGAGTGGAGGGGTCTAACCAGGCAATAAAACAGATCCTCCTAGCACGGACTGGCTCGTGGCGAACCAACGATGAGTTTACTCGGTTTCTGAAGCTTCAGTGTCCCCTGCTCCCCACAGATTTGGGAATCGTTATCCCGTTCCCTGGGGCTTGACAAAGTGGTTTGATGCCTACGTTGCTATTAGGTATAAGGACCCAGTTTTAGTCCCTCTGATATGCAGATGGGGTTTTAGGAACGGTATCTGGGGAGGTGATGTGCAGGTACTTGCATTTACCTAAGGAGCCCAGGGGGAGGTGACCCTGTGAAAGACCTTGCTCAGAGGACTGGCTGACCTCTGCCCGCGCCCCAGGTGCAGCATTCCCGAGACTGGTCAGCTCTACCGGTGCAGGTGGCAGCGTCTCTATGATGCAACATCCTGCGCTTTCCCACCCTGCTTCCGCTGACCCCGGCCGCGGAAACTTCCTCAGCGGCTCCGCTGCCTG
>NW_006159706.1:1257930-1262902 GCF_000334495.1 Tupaia belangeri chinensis
CTGCGAGCGTGCCCACCGCCGCCAGCCCCGCCTCCGAGTTCACCATAGCCCGTGTTTCCGTCTCTAGTCCGACCTGGTCCAACCACTGTGAAAACCTGGGCGCCAGGTGGGCCCCGACAGCGGGCAAGGCCACAAGCCCCCACGAAGGCATGGCAGCTGATAAGGCCACGGGACCCCAAGAAGGCATGACCGATGACAAACCCGCGGCCACTGCCCTGGCCGTGGGCCCAACCGTTCCAGCGCCAACCCCGGTCAGCACCAGCCATTGCGCCAGTCCCAGCAAGACCGCGGTGAAGGCTCCGTGCGAGGGGCATACAGCGCGCTGACGCAGAGAGGTGCCGCTCAGCACGTGGAGCATGGTCTGAGGTCCCAGCAAACTGCAATGAAGGAAGCCACCCATCCATCCAGGTGTCCCGGTCTGTCCGTCCTGGGGGTAGGGGCGGGTGAAACCGTTGAGGAAGGGCCCACAGAACTGGGTTCAGGCCTGACTTGGAGCACCACAGCAGAACCACTTCTTCCCCCAGCCCGAAGCCTCGCCGTGGGCCAATAAGAGACTACATTTCCCAGGATGCAGCGCGGTTTCCCCAGTATTTGAGTGGCCGATGACTGCCAGGGGCGTGGTCAGCTGGCCAACGGAGGCGGCCAGCCTCACCCTGTAGGATATGATGGCTCCAGAACATCAGCCTCTATGAGGCCACTGTTATCCTGACTGGCCAGTAGATCTAAGCCTAACTCGACTGTTGGGATTGGCAGGAGTGGGGTCTCAAGTTGGTGCAGACTCCTTCCTAGGTTCACACCAAGCTAGGAAAGAGCAGGACTGGCAAAGAAGCTGAAAACTGGGGACTAAGCTTGGGTATGAGGCCTGGCTGCTTTGAGCAGAGGCTGGGGGTTGGACGTTTATTCACAACTAACAGCCTATACAAGACAACTCTAGAGCAGAGGCTGTGGGTTCAAATAGGCCCCCCACACCTGTCAGCAGTTCCACCCATAGGCCCCTCCCAGTGCTGCCTCCACAGTCCAGTCTGCTTGAGCAGGCAACACAGGAAGGAAGCATCGTGGGTACAGGCTGTCATGGGTGTTGGGTGAAGTTCTACCTGGAATGATTGAAGTTGGCCCAGTCCCTCCCCTCCTGGGAAGTTCCACCTCCACTGCAGTTAAGGCCACTAAGATGAAAGCAGGGTTAGGACCAGGGACCCTTTGAAGTCTTGGGATGCCTGAGGTATGGGTAAGTGGACTTGGGAGACAAACAAGAGATTGGGGGGAAGGAGCCTGATTGGAACAGAGATCAATCTTCCTTTGTTCAGCACTCCTAAGATGGGGGCGGTGACTACAGCACCGGTAGAGCTTCCCCGTGTTAGCAAGTAGTGCTCCCAAAGGAGGTTCGTCCTTCAGCCCTTAGCCCAAGGGGCAGACCAGAGTGTCCAGGAAACTCAGGACAAAACCCTGCCCTAGTCTCCCTGGGCTGCAGGGCTATCTCAAACAAGGGGCTAAAGACCTGGTCCCCACACAGTACTCCCTTGTGGGTGTGTAGGCAGAGACTCCTCTTGGGTGCAAGGTCACAGACTGGAGAAATTCCCCATTAGGGCTAGGACAGGTTTGTGATGACAGCTGGAGAAGGGCCAGATTCCCAGCAGCTCAGCTGAGTGCTCTGGACCCCTTAGGGTGGACCTTTCCTGGAGGATGGGTGTCCTCAGACTGCAGCTCTGACATTTGGGAAAAGATGGAATTGAGCTTGGTTGTTCCCACTCCCACTAGCATACACCAGGGCCCCCAAACTTAACTGGGTGGGCAGGGGCTGGGCCCATGGGGTCCATAGTGGAAAGAGAGGTGATTTGACCTAGAGTGGGGAGGGGCTGGAGGCAAAGCCCCCAGGGTCCATGGGCATTCCAAAGTCCCCTGAGCCGTAGGTTCAGCTGATGTAGACACGGTGGAAGTCGTGGGCACCGAAGGCTGCATTGCACTTGGGGCACTTCCTCTGGCGGGCCTCGTAACGGCCCCGCACACACTCGAAGCAGAAAACGTGGAAGCACTTCGTGAGGACTGCATCCTTCTTGCGGGTGTTACAACAGGGGCAGGTCAACCGTGCCTAGGCCAAGCAAAGGCATGAGCATAGAACAATTATGATAGCACTCATACCCCAGACTGATGGCACATGATCCAGCCCACTGCACAACTGCATCTAATTCTGACCATAACCTCAGGAGATGGGTATGAGCAATGAGGAAATAGGTTCAGAGACCAAGGTCTCAAAACTAGAAAGCAGTAGAGTCTGGATTCTAACCTGGGCAGTAATAGCCGTATGTTCCTTCACAAAGACAAGGACTTCATCTCTTGCCCTATTGGCCTTCTCTGACAAAACTCTAATCTTGTCTCCTTTCTCTTCACCTACACCTGCTAAATCACAGCTGGGCAGGGTAATGCCACTAAAAATCTACTACTCAGAGCAGTCCATGGCTTGGTAGTTAAGGCGGCTATCTGATCATGCAATTTGAGCCCCAGACTCAGCAGCTTGAAAAACATGCCAGGTCCATGTGCATGCATGTCCAAAATCCCAAAAGGAGGGAGATGGAGAAGGGGACTGCTTATGGTCACATACTCCATGTGGGATGCTTTCTTGATTTCCCTCTTCCTCATTCTCTGTAGCAAGTGCACATGCCTGCTAGTAAATTTAAAAATAAAAAAATCTACTATTTCACTCAACTGGGCCCAGACTTGGTGCTGCCTAGAGACTCTGCTGTGGGTGCATTTTTAAAAAACAAAACAAAAAAACCGATTTGCTGTATGGTGAATGTACTCATTGGAGAGAGACAGAGACAGAGAGAAGGAAAGTAAGAAATCACCTCCCAGGGGAGATGGCCATGCCGCAATCCCGTCTCCTCCATTCTCCTCCTGGGCTTGCATGGGCAAGCCACCAGGTCGAGGACTCAGACTGTGATTGGCCACATGAAGTCCAGCACCTTAACCACCATTCCACCTGTCGGCCCTGTGGGTGGGTACTCTCTTAGCCTAAGACTGCCTATCTGCTACCAGGAGTCCTATCTCCAATTCCAGACAGGAACTGCCTCCAACTCTGTACTCCCCAACATCCCTCCTCTGGCCTGCTAGAAATGCCCACGATCTTGGGAGGAGAATAGTGAAGGGACTGTGGCATGCCCATCCCCCCTGGGAGGTGATTTCTTTCCCTTTCACTGTATCTGTTTCTCTCTTCAGCGAGTGCATGTGTCCTAAGGCAAAAACCTCTAAAGAAAGAAATCTCAACCCAGCCCCCTGCCTCAGCAACCTCCCTGTATTACTCTTCCCTTAGAGCATTCAAAAGGCCAGTTGTCTGACTACAACCAGTGTTCTGAGCACTTTTTGCTGTCCTGCCTTATTTCCAGGATCGCTAGACCACTACCCACACTACAATTCTGACGAAACCCTCATCTAAAATTTGTGAGTGGATGAGGCACAATTCAGCCCCATGGCCCCACCTTGTACTCCTTGATCTCCTCCTGGAGGATTTCATCTGCATCTGCATAAACCTCCACTTTCCTCTGCTTTTCCAGCTTGCGCCGTAGCCGTGAGATGTCCTCCTGGGGCAGGAAAGAGGCAAGGCTGAATGCAAGGTCCTCACCCTGAACTGCTTGCCCCCAGGCCACATTGGTGACCCTGGACCACCCTGCCTACCCCTCCTACGCTCCCCCCACACACACCTGAGCCCTCTTGAGGTTGAAGCTCTCTTTCTCTCGAGCAGCCCGGCTCTCTGCCAGGCAAGGCTGGATCTCTCGCAGCCGAGTCTGCACATGTTCCAGCTGCACTTTGAGGTCCTCCGCCAGCTGGGCCGCTTCCACAGCCTGAGGTTGGCAGGACAGAAGAGGCACCATTTGCTTGAGCCTGGGTACCCAGGTCTATGTGGAGCCCTGGTCCATTGACGCTCTGTCAAACTCTCCAGTGAGATCTGCACTGGAGCTGGTTCTACCTCCTAATCTTTCAGACCTCATCTCCCCCTACTCACTCTCATTTCTTTTTCTTTTGGGGGGGAGAGGTTTTTGCTATAGGGCGCATGCGCTCGCCGGACAGAGACAGAGACAGAAAGCGAGAAATCACCCCCCCGGGGGGATGGCCACGCCACAATCCCTTCTCCTCCATTCTCCTCTTGGGATCTTGGGCATGCACGCACATGCACCCGGCTTGAGTTTAAGCCCCTGGATCCAGGACTCGAACCGCGGTCGACTACGTGGGAGTCCAGCAACATAGCCATTACGCTAACTGCTGATCCTCTCACTCTCATTTCTGACACTTCCAGTTTGTCACCTGTATGATGCTCTCACTGGCCTCTGAGCCTCCACTGAGCTCTTGTTTCCCTCAACTCCTTCAGCACACACACAGCTCCCTTGATACTGAATGCAAGGAGGTGAGTTCAGGAGATTATTTGGGACGCAGAACTGCTGGGACTCGGGGATGGACAAAATGCATGGAGTAAGGGGAACCAAGATAACTGAGAAGATTCCTGGATTCATGTGAACGACAAGTCCCACTTGAGAGGCTCCACTATTTTTCTGTCACAGCACCTTAGTTTCTTTCGTAAGACTTACTGAGACCTGTAAGAGCAATATTTTATTTGTGGGACTACTGGCTTGCTCTCTGTTCCTCAAGACTAGAAGTTCCAGCCTTGATTGGTAGTTTGTTCCCACTATCTACAGCAGTCAGCAGAAGGCCCAGGACAGTACAGGCATGGAGGATGCTGCTTAAATTAATGAAATAACTAGAACAGGAAAAGTTCACTAGGGGATATGAGACAAAAGTGACGTTAAGCCTTAAGCCTGTAACATAAGCTAGACATGTTATGTTTTCACAAACTACATTTCACAGCTAACCAATGAGTGATTAGGACACTGGTCTGAGACCAAGGGGGACCTGGACCCAAAGGCCAATCTCATTTTTTATTCCTTTCTTTTTTTTTTTTTTTTTTAAGAATTATTTAATTATTTTT
>NW_006159706.1:1263192-1272203 GCF_000334495.1 Tupaia belangeri chinensis
TTTGACGTAAAAAGACATGAAGCACTCAGGAGAGGTGGGCACGCAGTAAACATTTTTTTTTTTTTGGAGAGATTTTTGCTATAGGGCGTGTGCGCTCGCCAGACAGACAGAGAGACATAGAGACAGAAAGTGGGAAATCACCCCCCAGGGGGGATGGTCATGCCACAATCCCTTCTCCTCTATTCTCTTCTGGGGATCTTGGGCACGCACGCACATGCGCCCGGCATGAGTTCTAAGCCTCCGGGTCTGGGACACGAACTGTGGTCGACTACTTGGGAGTCTAGCGACATAGTCATTACGCTAACTGCTGGTTCTCCGCAGTAAACATTTGATACTTGCTAGCTATTCTATAAAAACAGGCAGAGCCAGGCTTCATCCAGGCCAACTGCATCGGGTTCTTCAAGCAGAACAGTAAGTGAGAGTGCAAACCAGTTGCCAAGGCTGATTCCCCCTCAGACCTAGCCTCACCTTCCTACTACGTGGGAGTCCAGCAACATAGCCATTACGCTAACTGCTGATCCTCTCACTCTCATTTCTGACACTTCCAGTTTGTCACCTGTATGATGCTCTCACTGGCCTCTGAGCCTCCACTGAGCTCTTGTTTCCCTCAACTCCTTCAGCACACACACAGCTCCCTTGATACTGAATGCAAGGAGGTGAGTTCAGGAGATTATTTGGGACGCAGAACTGCTGGGACTCGGGGATGGACAAAATGCATGGAGTAAGGGGAACCAAGATAACTGAGAAGATTCCTGGATTCATGTGAACGACAAGTCCCACTTGAGAGGCTCCCCTATTTTTTTGTCCCAGCACCTTTGTTTGTTTTGTAAGGCTTACTGATGACTGGAAAGTAAGACTTACTGAGACCTGTAAGAGCAATATTTTATTTGTGGGACTACTGGCTTGCTCTCTGTTCCTCAAGACTAGAAGTTCCAGCCTTGATTGGTAGTTTGTTCCCACTATCTACAGCAGTCAGCAGAAGGCCCAGGACAGTACAGGCATGGAGGATGCTGCTTAAATTAATGAAATAACTAGAACAGGAAAAGTTCACTAGGGGATATGAGACAAAAGTGACGTTAAGCCTTAAGCCCGTAACATACAATTTTATTTTTTTTTCCTTTTTTTTTTTTTTTTTTTTTTAAGAATTATTTAATTATATTTATTGTTAATTTGACCAGAGAGAGAGAAGGAAAGTGAGAAAGCAAGCCACCAGGTCCAGGACTTGAACCGCGGTCAGCCATGTGGGAGTCCAGCACCCTGATCACTGTGCCACCTGCCAGTCCCATCTCATTTTTTCTTGAGCAGGTCAACTGACTTCTCTGAACCTTGGTTTTCCTTGCTTACAAAATGGGGCTAATGAGAAACACCATCTTGGTAGGATTATGAGAGTCTGGAATACAACCGCCAGGAGCAGTTTAAGGGCCTTGTCTGAGTTCCCACAGCCCCTCAGCCTTCTCTGAGCCTTGGTTTGACGTACAAGGACATGAAGCACTCAGCAGAGGTGGGCACGCAGTAAACATTTTTTTTTTTTTGGAGAGATTTTTGCTATAGGGCGTGTGCGCTCGCCAGACAGACAGAGAGACATAGAGACAGAAAGTGGGAAATCACCCCCCAGGGGGGATGGTCATGCCACAATCCCTTCTCCTCTATTCTCTTCTGGGGATCTTGGGCACGCACGCACATGCGCCCGGCATGAGTTCTAAGCCTCCGGGTCTGGGACACGAACTGTGGTCGACTACTTGGGAGTCTAGCGACATAGTCATTACGCTAACTGCTGGTTCTCCGCAGTAAACATTTGATACTTGCTAGCTATTCTATAAAAACAGGCAGAGCCAGGCTTCATCCAGGCCAACTGCATCGGGTTCTTCAAGCAGAACAGTAAGTGAGAGTGCAAACCAGTTGCCAAGGCTGATTCCCCCTCAGACCTAGCCTCACCTTCCTCTTGTTGAGCTCCAGGGCCTGGCTACGCAGTGTCAGCTCCTTCTCCACACCCCCGAGGCTGCCCTGCAGGGCCCGCTCCTTTTCCTCCAGCTTCTGCACGGTTAGTAGCTGGGCATCCACCTGATGACAGGGGAAGGTCTCAGTGATGGGGAGCCCCCACCTCTGCACCTCTATTCTGCAAGTCTGGGGTGGCCATACCTGGGACTTGAGGCCAAGAACCTGCTCGCCCAGCTCATCCTTCTCTTCCCGCAGTAGCTTGTGAATCTGGTTAGCCTTGATCCTTTCTGACATTAGCTTAAAGTTGGCGTCGTCCTTTTCCCGCAGTTGCTGTAGCAGTCGCCCATTCTGCTCTTGCATGTCCTCAAAAGCCTGACCTGTCACATCCATCTCTGACAGCAGAGCCTCCTCCTCCTGCAGCAAGTGAACAATCACAACATAGAACATAGTAGGTAGACAGCATGGTCATGGCAGACATCACAGGAAAACGTGACAAAAAACCAGAGTGGACTTGAGCTACCAGGGTCCCATATCTGCCAGAGCCACAAAACATAGGGTTTAGGGATCCCTGTGTTCAGAAGCGAGGAAACAGAAGGGAGCGAAGGGAGCGCACCTGCTTGGTGGCACCCAACTTGCGCTGCAGGTGTTCAATCTGCTCCTCTGCCTGCCGAATGCGCCTCAGGGCATCCTCATCTGCAATCTTCTTGCTCTCCCTTCGATCCCGTTCCTCCAATTCACGGATGCGGCTCCGCAGCTCATCAACCTACAGCCACGAGGAGAAAGCTCTCTTACTGCTGACCTAGGGCTGTTTTACTCAGAACCCCAGAGGCAGCTCTTCTGCATGCTCCATAGCCCTACCTGCCCTCACCTCAGCCTTGGCCTTGCGTTCAGCTGCCATGAGCTGCACCTTATCCCTCTGTTCCTTGGGTGCAGACTTGTACATGTCCAACAGCAACTTCATCTCCTTCTGGCTTTCCTGGGCCTTCCTAGAGGAGATACAGGAGGAATGCTTGATGAGAGGACTTAGGGCCACCTGGCGGGGATGGGGGCGCAGGGTAGACAACAGCAATAGGGCCTCACTTGAGCTCTGCTCGAAGCCCTTTGAGGAGTTCTGACTCCTTCCTTTTGGCCTCTTCCAACTTGACCTTCTCCCGATCAGCCCTTGAGAGAGTTGAGGCTACAGGTGGAGATCCCAGGCCAGGCCCTTCCCGTTCCCGAAGCTCTCGCTTGGGCCTGGCCTCTGGTTCTCGGCCCCGGGAGGAGGGACCCTGGGCCCCAGGTGTTAGGGCTTGGGTATCCTCTTCAGAGGGAACAAGCTCCTCCTTCTTTAGTGAGGTGGTGGTAGTGGTGGTGCCAGGTATTGAAGTCATATCCTTTCTACTGTCAGGGGTACCACCAGTACCTGGCCCACATTCTTCTTTCCCTGGGGTTGGGGCACACACGCCCGAGTCCTCTGGGTGGCCCAGGCTGGGAATAGAATGAGTAGAGCCACTGGCCTGAGCACGGAGCTGCAGAGACAAAGAAGAACAGGGATGAGGTGAGATGGTGCTCACTAGGGTCTAGCCAAGGGTTTCCCTAGGCAGCCCCTTTTCTCACCTTGCCAATCTCAGCCTGCACTTCTCGAAGCTTACGCTTGTATCGCTGAGCATCACCCTTTAGCTGGTGGTTGTGGTTCTGGAGACTACTAATCAGGTGGCGCATCTCACGGTTTATAGGCCCTGGGGGGAGGTAGGAAGGAAGGGTGTCAGACTGGTCCCTGGGTTAGGGTCCCAACCTCTCAGGAGGGAAGAGGTAGAACCAGAGCCACCACACCCCTTGTGCAAGAAGAAAAAACTAAGGCCTTATATAGTGTGATCATATCTAAATAAATGATGCAGACTTGAAGGAAACACTGCAAAGAAACTTGACCCTGCCTAATGATTTTACTTTTGCTAATGCAGACTGTAGTATCTCCAAATTTCTTTCAATAAAATGGATAACTTTAACATTCACACAAGCGAGTCAACTTCTGGGGCCAGCAGGTGGCGTGGTGGTTAAGGTACTGGACACCCACATGGCCGACCATGGTTTGAGTCCTAGATCTGGAGGCTTATTTTTTCACTCTCTCTCTCACTGGAGAGTCTATGTACCCTACAGCAAATTAAGAAACAATAAATAGGAACCAGCAAATGGCATAATGTTTATGTGGCTGGACTCCCACATAGCTGACCACAGTTCAGGTTCCAGACATGGCAGCTTATGGGCTTGCGTGCATGCATGCCCAAAACCTAGAGGAGAATGAAGGAAAGGGATTGCAATGTGTCCATCCTCTCTGGAGGGTAATTTCTCACTTTCTATCTCTCTGTCTCTGTCTCTCCAGCAAGCACATGTGCTCTACTGAGAAAATCTCTCTTAAAAGAAAATAATAGGAACCAGCAGATAGTGTAATAGTTGGTTGGTGGACTCCCACATGGCTGATCGCAGTTCAAATCTTGGACCCAGCGGCTTGAAACTCATGCCGGGTGTGTGTGTGTGTATGTGTGGCCAAAATCCCAAGAGGAGAATAGAGAAGAGACTGCAGCATGACCATTTAAGGGAGTGACTTCTTGTTTTCTGTCTCTCTGTCTCTCTCTGTGTCTCTGGCAAGTAGGTGCTTGTGCCCTATAGAAAAAAACTAAAAAAAAAAATTCTTTCAGGAGAAAAAAGTGTTAAACTCTTCAAAAAATGTCACTTTCTCATTACATTTTTCTTGGCCTCCTCCCCATTCAAAACTGCAACACCCCTTTTCTTCCTTTAGGTTTTTGCCATAGGTCACGTGCACTTACCAGGGAGAGACAGGAAAAGAAAGTGAGAAATCATCCCCTGGAGGAATGGCTAAACCACAATCCCCTCTCTTTCATTCTCCTTTCATTCTCCTCCTGGGACTTTGGACATTCACGAACAAGTGTCAGGCATGATTTTTCAAGCCATTAGGTCCAAGAGTCCAACCAGGTTGGCCATATGGGAGTCTAGCTCCTTAATCACCACCCTACCTATCCTCCTGCTTTTCTCCTGGTACTCCTTGTCTTCCTTTCCTGCTTCACTTTTCTTGGTATACTGATTGCTATCTAATATACTTTTTTTTAATCTAACATACTTTCTTTCTTTTTTTTTTTAAATCATCTACCTTCCCCTAATAGAACAGTGTTCCATAATGCCAAGAGTTCTTTGGGTTCTGTTCACTGGCATACCTCCAAAGTCTAGATTAGATTCCAGCTCATAGGTAGTATTCAACAAATTTCTGTAAAACAAGTATCTTTTTTTTTTTTTTTTTACTCTATTATTATTATTTTTTTTTGGAGAGGTTTCTGCTATAGGGTGCGTGCGCTCACCAGAAAGACAGAGAGAGACAGAAAGATAGAAAGCGAGTAATCATCCCCCGGGGGATGGCCACGCTGCAATCCCTTCTCTTCCATTCTCCTCTCAGGATCTTGGGGCACACACGCACATGCACCTGGCGTGAGTTTAAGCCACCAGGTCTGGGACTAGAACCGCGGTTGACTACATGGGAATCCAGCGACATAGCCATTAAGCTAACTGCTGGTCCCTAAAACAAGTATCTTAAAGAGAGAGATCCCAGAAGGCCATAGACAGCCAACAGCTCATGTTCAGACTATGCCTGCTCCATCAGCTTCCTCAGCTGACCGTGACCCTCCCTGTATCAGTGAGTCAGGTGATGCAGTCCCTATTTTCCACAAGGAGCTGAAGCTCCAGGAAACTTCGGAAGGGGCTAAACTTCTTGCACTAGACAAGCAGCAGCCTCGCACCCGAGTCCGGCACACAGACACGACCCACCTCCACCCCATCCTCACCACATACCCGCCTGCTCGTTGGCTGCCAGGTTCTGTTCAAATTCGATGCGTAGCATCTCGTACTCCTTGCGTACCTGGGCCAGTGTGTCCTCCAGCTGGATAACCTCTGTGCGCAGCTTCTTCTGTAGCCCGAGCTCGTCACTCTGTGGGTTGAGGTGTTCAGGACCCACACAACCCTTCAGCTCCACCTCAAGCCTCAGTGCCTTAAGAAGAAATCTATTCCCAAGGGGCACCTGGTAGGCACAGGGGGCCTCTGAAGCCCAAGAACACCTCAATGTTAAGAGTCTGGCTCAGATCCTCAGCCCCTACCCCTGAATCCAGGGCCATACCTCCATGTGCTCAATGTGTCTCAGGTGGGAGTTCTTGGTGGCCAGCAGTAGCCCCCGGGCCTCATCCAGCTGTGTCTTCACTTGCAGAGATTCATTATACAGCAGTGAGAACTGGGCCTGTAGCATGCGGTATTCTCCTGTCTCTCGCACCACTTCCTCGGGAAGGCTCCGCAGGGCTACCTGGGGGAGGAATGCCCAAAATGGATCAGCAAGACTCAGGGCTCAGCCACTAGGCCCAGGCCCTCTCAGCCTCAACCACAGCTTACCTTAAGACGTTCATTGGTCCGTACAGCCCCCTGAAGTTCGGCCTGCAGCTTCTCCAGTTCTGCCATGCGGCTGTTGGCCAATTCCTGGTTTTCCTCCAACTCTGCATTGAGCATCTCAAACTGAGGAGTGGAAGGGGCCGTGGCAGGCAGTGCCAAGTCAGGCAGCATACTCCCCTCATATCCCCACCATAAACCTACCCAAGCTGCCCTGCGAAGGGCAGCGATGGATTCTGAAGTCCCAAACCAAGGGCTTTCCTAAGGGCTCCTTAGGTAAGTGGGAGAAAACCTAATACTGCATAGTCAGTGCTGGGAGCTAAGGCTCTTAGCTGATTGAGAATAAAGGAAACGTTCCCGGAAGATGTGAAGAGCCAGGTGAAGTAAAGAGAAAGCAGGGCACAGTGACCTCCCGGCCCCCGAAAGTCAATCACTCTAACCAAACTGTAATTTCCCTTTCTTGGGCTTTTTCTTTTCTTTCTTTTTCTGGTTTCAAGATTTTTGCCATAGGGATCAGCAGTTGGTGTAATGGCTATGTCGCTGGACTCCCACGTAGTAGACTGTAGTTCGAGTTCCGAACCTGGTAGCTTAAACTCACGCCAGATGCGTGTGCGTGTTATGTCCAGGATTCCAAGAGGAGAATGGAGGAGAAGGGATTGCAGGGTGGCCATCCCCCCTGGAGGGTGATTTCTCGCTTTCTGTCTCTGTCTTTCTGGCAAGCGCACATTCCCTATAGCAAAAAACTCTCAAAAAGAAAAAAAGATTTTTGCCATGGGGTACATGTGCTCACCTGAGAGACAGACAGACACAGGAACAGGAAAACAAATCACATTCCAGGGACGAGGGCCATAGTGCTATCCCTTCTCCTCTATTCTCTCGGGATTTTGGGCACACACACACACACACACACACACACACACACACAAAATGCAGGCAAGTTTTTCAAGCCACTGGGTCTGGAATTCGAACTGGGGAGTTGGGTAGATCCAGTACCTCAACCACCACACCTGATCTGCTGGCCCTCTTATGCTTTCTTTAATTGATGTATTATTTTTTCTACTCTGTTCTCCTCACCTAGAACCTAAATGCTGAAAAGTTTTATTTCTGTCTGTCTTATTCTTTCCAATATGCCTAGCATTTGGCACCTATCGCTCTATCATTGTACGCTAAATAAGTATCTGAACGAATGAATGAAAGAGCAGCAAGAGTGACAGAGAGGGGTTCAGAAGCTGAGTGCCTTTAATCCCAAGGGAAAGTTCAAAGGTGAGATACAGAAAATGTCACAGGTGGGAACCAGCAGTTAGCGTAATGGCTATGTCGCTGGACTCCCACGTAGTCGACCGTGGTTCGTGTTCTGGACCCGGTGGCTTCAACCCACACCGGGCGCGTGTGCGTGCGTGCCCAAGATCCCGAGAGGAGAATGGAGGAGAAGGGACTGCGGCGTGACCATCTCCCCTGGGGGATGATTTCTCACTTTCTGTCTCTATGTCTCTCTCTGTCTGGCGAGTGCACATGCCCTATAGTGAACACCTCTCCAAAAAAAAAAAAAAGAAAATGTCACGGGAAAGTCTAGAAGAAATGATGCTGCTTACCTTCTGCATGCTGAGTGTGATCTGGCCACCCTGGAAGCCTGAGGAGCTCCCAGACACATAGTAGCCAGAGTTGAGCTGTGTAGAGAAGAAAGACAGATGATGGATGTGGAAGAAGTAAGGGCCCTAAATATTCCATGTTGGCTCTATCTGCCCAGCACCCCACCCCTACCTGCTCCAAGGCCTCCGCCAGGTGCTTGTTGAGCTTTTGCTCTCGCTTGCGCAGTTTCTCAATGTCCCACTGCAGATCCTCCACTGTCGTCTCCATCTCCAACACCTTAGTCTCTGCTGATGTCACTTTATCCTGGAGCTCAGAGTACTGGGGGTGATGCACGGGATAGTTATTTGGACTGGAGTTTTGGTTCCTTGAGATTCTTGGGTACCCATCTAACCCCAACCCTGCCCTGGTTTTAATTCCACCCCAAAGGTTCCTGACTCCCACCTCCAATGAGATGCGGTGGTGCTTCTCCTGCAGCTGGGTGGCCAAGTCCTGTAGCCGCCGGTTTTCACGGCCCAGCTCCCGGGTGCGTGCCCGAGCCACCTCACCGGGGGGCTCACTGTCCCCTGGGAAGGCAGGGCCCAGATAAGAGCCAAGCCCAAGGGAATGAAGCAGGTACTAACTCATTCTGGAGTCTGCTAGATGCCCAGTGTGATCCACCCGCTGTCTTGATAATTTCTCATGATAAAGCCAGGAGTCTTTATCCCCACTGTACAGAGGAGGAAACCAGCTCAGAGAAGGGTGTTGTTTGTTCCAAATGCCCTCATTAAGGTGGCAGGACCAAGGCTGGGGGAAACCTGTCAACTTGCAAAGCTTGGGCACTTGGTGGTATGCCTGTGGGTCAGGAAATGCCACTGAGGTTTGTGCAAAGTGCTCTGGTCTCTAGCCAGAAGGGGATGACCCTTCAGGATCAACAACTCCTCCAACGAATCTGTCTAGAATTCAACTCCAGGAAGCAAAGACAGAACTTCAATCTATAGCCTAACCCTTTCCCATAAGAACATGGCTGATTTGTTCCTTGAGAAACTTTGGTTGCCTTTGCGCTCAGGACATTAGAAGAATTGGGG
>NW_006159706.1:1272503-1284656 GCF_000334495.1 Tupaia belangeri chinensis
GAAGGCTGGAAGGTCAGCAGGTAGCGTGGTGGCTGGGGGTGCTGGACTCCCACATGGCTGACTATGGTTCAAGTCCCAGACCAGGCAGCTTGCTCTCTCACTTTTCTCCCTCTCTCTCTCTGTCCCTCTCTGTCAAATTAAAATAAATGAATGCATGAATGAATAAAGTTTAAAAAAAAATTCCTTTTTTTTTAAATTTATTTTTTTAAGATACAGGTTGGGATGGACACCTCTGAGGTAGAATACAAAGAACTAACCTCGGCTATATACTCGCTGACAGAGTTCCTCTACCCGGCGCTGTAGGCGGTCTGAAGCCTCTACCACACGGGACACTGCTGCCTTGGAGAACTCCATACGACCCTGCAGCTGTAGCTCCACCTCTTCACTGCTGCTGGCACCCAGTGCCACCACAAAAGCCAAAGCTGGCTCACTGAGAGGGGGCCGCAGCTGCACTGGCAGGTGCTCTGAGGTGGATAGACAGAACCTCATGAAAATAGCAGTAGCAGTAAGCAGTTAACAACACTATGTGACAAATTCCAAAATGAGCCCTTCAACACTCCATGCTCAATCAATATAATCTGTAGTATACTATTAGCTCCATTTTGAAACTGAGACAACGGAGGTACAGAGACTTAAATTTCCTCAAGGGTACAGCACTGCCACCAAGTCAGTTTCTCAGGGAAGCCTCCTCTACCTTCTCAGCTTAAATTAAGGCCACACACAGGTGTTTATTCCCTTTCAGCGGCCCCAATACTTTTTACTTATTATGATTTATAATTATTTCCTTCCTGATGACAGAAAAAAATATTTCTCGTGGGACCAGAAGATAGCATAATGATTATGTTGTTGGACTCCCATGTAGTCAACAGTGGTTTGAGACCCGGACTCGGTGGCTTACACTGCATGCTGGGTGCGTGTGCGTGCGTGCCCAAGATCCTAAGAGGAGAAGAGATTTTGGCATAGTCATCCCCCCGGGGGGTGATTTCTCGCTTTCTGTCTCTCTGTCTCTTTCTCTCTCTGGCGAGTACACAGTAAACACACTCTATAGCAAAAAACTCTCTCTCGAAAAATCTCTCTGCTGTCTTTAATCCCCCAAGTCTACAACAGTGCCATGTACAGTCAACACTCAATACTTTTTAGAGAGACCAGCAGATGGCGTAGTAGTTAAGGCACTGGACTTCCACATGGCCAATAACAGTTCAAGTCCTAGACCCAGAGGCTTAAAAAATCACACCAGGGATGGTGTAATGATTATGTCGCTGGAGTCCCATGTAGTAGTAGATCGCAGTTTGAGTCCCCGACCCAGTAGCGTAAAACTCACACTGGTGCATGTGCGTATGTGCTCCAAATCCCAAGAGAATGGAGGAAAAGGGATTGAGGTGTGGCTATCTCTCCAAGGGGATGATTTTTCCCTTTCTATTTCTCTGTCTCTGCCTCTCTGGCAAGCGCACATGCCCAAAGTTCCATGAGTAGAGTGGAGGAGAAAGGATTGTGGTGTACCCATTTCCCTGGGGATGATTTTTCACTTTCTCTCTGTCTCTCTGGTGAGTGCACATGCCCTATAGCAAGCTACTCCAAAGGAAAAAAAAAAAGTTTTCAATTAAAAAGTACCTAAGCACAAGTAGCATTATGAACCAAAGTAATCTGGATTTTAATGCCTGTGTTCTTATTGTACCTTACTGCCCAAACATGCAATCAAATTTTCGGGGAATGGGATAGGGATGAAGTGGGAAATTCAGAAAATCATTATCAAAATCCTTCCTCCCCAGCATCTTTCCCAGAACCAAAGCTCCCCAGACCCTAGGGGTTTAACCCTACCCCTCAGCTCCGATGTCCCTGGCTCTGTCAGAGGAGTCCCATCACGTGTTGGCCCCTCCTGGGTCCCAGGCACTTCTGTCCCTGAAGACAGCTCTCCCTGGTTCTCATGGCATCGAAGCAGGGCTTCCACAGTTTCATCTAGCTGAAGAGAGAAAGCACCAAAAATGTTATAGATCCCTTGGTGCTTTCTTGCATAATGTTCCTTTCCCAGAAGAGAAATCTAAGGACTGGCAAGTGAATTAAGGTCTTAAAAAGCAAAGAGCAAGGCCAGTAGGTGATGTGGTGGTTAAAGGTGCTGGGTTCCCACATGATCAACTGTAGTTTGAGTCCCAGACCTGGTGGCTTGCTTTCTTGCTCTCCCTTTCTCCCTCTGTTTCTGCCTCTGTCTGGTCAACTTAAAAAAGAATAGCAAATAGAAGTAAATAAATAAGTAAATGATAATTTAAAAAAAAAGCAAAGGGCATCTACCTGGGCCCAGTAGCGATTGACAATGAGGAGTGTGGCATCATCTGTGGCCTGCCGCTTCTCCAGCTTCTCAATTCGTTCTCGGAGTTCATCTTCACAAGCCTGTCGCTGTTCCAACCGCTCTGCCAGTTTCTTGTTCTTGAACTGTAGTACCTTCAAGTCCATCTCTTCCTACCAAGGGAAACAAGGAGACCAAGGGGAGGGTCAAATAGGACCAGCTACTATTCAGAGACAAGACCAAATGAAATGGATGGAAGGTAGGAGTATGCCCAGAGTAACTGCTAACAGGTTTTTTCTTTTTCTTCTTTTTTTTGGGGGGGGGAGAGGTTTTTGCTATAGGGCGCGTGCACTCGCCAGACAGACAGAGACAGAAAGAGAAATTACCCCCCCAGGGGAATGGCCGCGCCGGAATCCCTTCTCCTCCATTCTCCTCTCAGGATCTTGGGCACGCACGCACACGCGCCCGGCACGAGTTTTAAGCCACCGGGTCCAAGACACGAACTGCGGTTGACTACATGGGAGTCCAGCGACATAGCCATTATGCTAACTGCTGATCCCAAGGTTTTTTTTTAGTCGACCCACCTAGCCATTATGCTAACTGCTGATCGCAAGGTTTTTTTTTCTTTTTTAAGAGGTTTTTGCCTTAAGGTGTGTGTACTTGCAGGGTGTGTTTGTGTGTGTGTGTGTGTAGACAGACGGTGAAAAGCGAGGTGAAAAATCACCCTCCAGCGGGGATGACCACGGTGCAATTTATTCTACTCTCAGGATCTTGGGCACATGTGCACACGCACATGTCTGGCATGAGTTGAAGTCTGGGACTTGAACTAAGGTCAGACATGTGGAAATCCAACAATGTAAACACTATGCTATCTGCTAGTCCACTGCCAACAGGATTTAGAGGCTCAAATACCCCACAGAAAAAGCCTCTAGGGCGACCAGTAGATGGCATAGCTATTATGTTGGTGGACTCCTACATGGTGGGCCACAGTCTGAGTCCCAGACCTGGAAGCTTGAAAAATCACGGGGGCTGGGGGTTGGAGATTGGGGGTTGGGAGGTGACAAAATGGTTAGGCTGTTGGACTCCCACGTAGTTGAAACCAGTTCAAGTCCTGGACCTGGTGACTTAAAACTCAAGTTGGGTGTATGTACACGCGTGCCCACAATTCCGAGAAGAGATGGGATTGCGAATTGGCCATCCCCCACCCCCACTCCCGGGGGCTGATTTCTTGCTTTCTGTCTCTCTGTCAAGTGCACAGGCCCTATAGTGAAAATCTCTGGAAAAAAAAAGAAAAACACACCAGGCACATATAGTGTGTGTGCCCAAGATCACGGGAGGAGAATGGAGGAGAAAGGACTGTGGCATGGCCATCGTGAGGGGATTTCTTGCTTTCTGTCTTTGTCTCTCACACAAGCACAGGTGCCCTACAGCAAAAAAAAAAAAAAAAAAAGGGAAGAGAAAGGAAAGGTTTGTACCGTGGCCATGCCCCTCAGGGGTGATTTCTCACTTTCCTTCTCACTGTCTCTTTCTCTAGGGAGTGCATGGGCCCTAAGACAAAAAACTCTTAAAAAAAAAAAAAAAAGCCTCTTGGTTGAAAAAAAAAAGCCTCTTGGTTGTGAGCAATCTCATGTTCTGCTGCTGGCTCTGTCAAGTCACACACCCTCCTAGAACCTGTGCTCTTATCTGAAAAGGAAAGCAGACGTGCTCTCGGTTTCCTTCAACAGAGTGTTCTATAAAGGTGGCCTTGCAAAGCTCCGGGAAGACTCTAGCCGGCTTGGGCGGGTAATAGACATTAGGTTGGCAAGTTCTGAGCTAGGGTAGGAGTCCACGAACCGTTGAAGAGATGCCTCCAAGACGAATGGGCTCTATGAGAGTGGTTGTGGTCTTCTCCTCGAGGCTCAGCTTCTTTTCTGGGGGCCCTGAGCCCCCATCGCCAGCGGCTCGTTTGTTCCCGGGTCCAGACATGGCTGCGGCGGCAAGGAACAGCGCAGGATCCCCCGAGGGGAGTCAGGAAGGCCGAGGCGGCACTTCTGTCACCTACAGAAGACAGACAGCAGAGGCATAGAGGCGGCCGACGCTGCACAGCCCCGAACGCCCTCCAGCACACACCTGCTGGATCCCGCCCGCGTCGACTCTCGAGCTCTCACCCGCTACAGGGTCAGCATAGCGCCGCCATGTTGAATTTCACCGGACGTCACCGGCTTCCCTGTCAGAGCGCAGGCGCCAGAAGCAGCGCCGGATGTGGCGAAACTTCTCTACTTCCCGTTTCTATTGGTCATGCTTGGCCCCACCTCTCTGGTCATTTGGGTTCTTCCGGACTGTCTGTTTTTTGTCTCGGTGATTGGCCAGAAAGTTCCCATGGTAACTGACACGCAACCCCCCCCCCTTCCCTGAGGACCTCTGCCTCCCTATTACCAGTTTTGAAGAGAGACACCCAGGTAGGTCCTTGCAGTTTGTTACGCATGCACGTTTTCTTCTCACTCGTAGGCGTATACCTGCACTTTCGACCTTCTTTCCTTCTCGAGCCCCCTTAGCAACGGTCGCCGTTGAAACGGAGGAGACGCCCCCCGCGGATTGGCTGAGCTGAGCCTCTCTGCCGCGTAGATTGGCTGGAGCGTCGCTGGAAGGCCAGGCCTTGGCAGTCGCTGCCCGAAAACTGGCTGTCCGAGACCGAGGCAGGACCCAGCCTGTGGAGACCCGTGGCACTAAGGAATGAAGAGATGCTCAGCCGAAAGCCCAGTCAGTTCCTAGGAGTGAGGGTGCAGTCGGAACCCGAACAGCCCTCCGAACTGCGGCAGGACCCAGAGAAGGATCCCAGCTCAGTGGGCGGATCGACGACGCGGACCGAAATAGGTGTGCGGATCGAGTCGGCAACACCGGCCTCCGCCTCCGTGGCAGCAGATGAATATCCTGGAGCCAACTTGTTCCCGGTGAGGGCGGGTTAGAGTGGTGCGCCCATGAACATTTATAAAAGGCTTCCCCGCGCGGAGCGCTACCCATCATTAACGTTTACTAACCTCGGGCTGTTTCCAGGGCTGCCTGTTCCCAGGGGTGTTTCCTCTGGCTGTTTCTAGGGTGAAGAGAGTAGGGTGCATGTGGCCCCAGACTGTTAATATGCTCATGAATAGTACTTAGGGTCTGCTGAAGCCCAGTCCTGCACGCGTTGCTGGTGCATAACCCTTGAGATAGCGCATTCTCAGGCCGGCTGAAGATTTGCCACAGGCCAGGGACAAGTTCTGCCTTCCCCAATGCACTCTCTCTCCTCAGCCCCCGCTGCCCCCGCCACGGATCTGCATGTGGTGAGTGTGAAGCGCCTTGGGGAAAAGTTACACTTCATGCTTGTCTTATTCCTTTGATACCTTCACAGTAGTTCTGTACAAAAGCCAGGGCACCCCCATTTTACTGATAGGGAGACTGAGGCTAGGCTGCTGCTACTCAAGATGCCAGCTTTTCAGGCCTCCCAGTCCAGAGGCAGTGTGAGAAGAGGCAAAGACCCCACGTAATATCAGCTGCTATGGAGCACTATACAAATGGGACACTTAGGCCCACAGCGGGTACTTGAGGTAGTGACAAGGTAGAGATAAGAACTAAAATTTCCTAACCTTAGGCTTCCTAAATGACGAGGATCAGAAGACTTCACTTAGGCCATACTCTTCATTTACAAATGGAGAAAGTGAGGCCCAGAAAGGGAAGCGACTTGCCTAAGGTCACAAAGCAAGTTAGTGAAAGAGCCTTCTCAAACTCAGGTATCCTCCCAGAGCAATGCCCTAGCCATCACAACCCTGTCATGAGATTAATGTGTAACGTCACTAACACTTTTTTCCCCTCTTCTTTTCCTTTGACAGGAAGTACCTGGATATCCATTCCATGCACCGGCTGGAGAAGACAGCCAACGTTGAGGAGATGAGGGAGTATGGGACTGAACAGGGAAAGGAAGAAGAGTGCCTGGGAAAGGCAGGGGCGGTGGGTGAAGACATGAGGAATCTTGATTCCAAAGCATGTGGTGAATGTGCAGTGAAGGAGGCTCCTGTGGTCATTCACACCTCTCTCTCCCTCCCAAGGGTGCTGGTTGAACTGTTGGAACTAGGCTGTCCTGAACAGAGCCTGCGAGATGCCATCACCCTGGACCTCTTCTCCCATGCACTCATCTTCTGCCGCCAACAGGGCTTCTCACTGGAGCAGACATCAGCAGCTTGTGCCCTGCTCCAGGATCTTCACAAGGCCTGTGTTGGTGAGGAGAAAGCAACTACCAGAAAGTTTAAGTCCAGAGACAGCAGAAACCAGGATTGGCACAAGTGAGGATGGCAAACAGAAGCAGGCAGATTACCACTTGGAATCTTTGGTCATCATGACTAATAGTTTCATAAGTGATTGCCTTTGAAATCCTGTTTCCTGATCCATAAAGGATACAGTATTAATTTTTTGTTTTACTGTTTTTGCCATAGGGTGCAACCTCTATCTCGCTCACTCATTTTCCTCTGAAGGCCAAAGTAGGGTCTCCCTGCTCCTGAATTGCTGGGCTCTTGGAGGAATGGCCAGGGCTTTAGAAGGTAGTCAGTGCTATAACTCTCATTCACTGGATGAACACTTGCTGGAGAGACAAACACAGACAGTGAGAGGGAAAGTGAGAAATCACCCCTTCCATGGGGATGGCCACACTGCAGTCCCTTCTCTACTCTCCTCCCAGGATTTTGGGCTTGCATGCACACACGCCCAGCGTCGTTTTCAAGCCATCAGGTCCGGAACTTGAAGTGCAGTTGGCCATATGGGAGTCTGGTGCCTTAACCACTACCCTATGGGCACTAATTTCCTGGAGTTGCTCTGAGACATAATACATTTATGCACAGAGTTCAATAAAATAGTTCCTGTACTTCCCACCACTCCACATACAAACACTCTTTTCTTTTTCTTTTTATTTATTTTAATTTGACCAGAGAGGGACAGAGAGAGAGGGAAAGTAGAAAGCAATCCACCAGGTCCAGGATTTGAACTATGGTCGGCCATGTGGGAGTCCAGTGCCCTTAACCACCATGCCACCTGCCAGCCCCAATACTTTTATTTCTGGATTATTTTCTTCAGAATGTTTAACAGTAGCTAAAATTACGTGTTTTTAGGTTTATCCTGTGTCACTTCTATTAGAATGTAAGCTTTATAAGAAGGTCCTTGTCTGTCTGATTCAGTGTTTAGAACAGTACATAATACTCAATATACATTGAGTATAATTAAGAAAATAAGCCAAGGGGAACCAGCAGTTAGCATAATGGCTATGTCGCTGGACTTCCCACATAGTCGACCGCGGTTTGCGTCCCGGACTCGGTGGCTTAAAACTCATGTTGGGCGCGTGTGCGTGCGTGCCCAAGATCCCAAGAGGAGAATGGAGAAGGGATTGCAGCATGACCATCCCTCCTGGGGGGTGATTTCTCACTTTCTGTCTCTATGTCTCTCTTTGTCTGTCTGGCGAGCGCACGCGCCCTATAGTGAAAAAACCTCTCCAAAAAAAAAAAAAAAAAAAGCCAAGACTTAAACCTTGATTTGTCTACCTTTGAAGTTTATGCTCCTTCAGTAGCTGTTGAGTGACTGAAATGAATGAATGCTTGTCAGGGAGGGAACTCAATCTTGCTTTTCCTACCAGCAACTCCCTTGGGCAACGTGGAGGAATGCTACCGCTTCTTCACCAGTGCTCTCTTTTGCCATGGAGTCAGGGTCAGTACCCTGGAATGGAACTTCACCCTCCCCTAGACAAGGTCTAGTCTAATCTCCCACCCTCTATCCCATTCATTCATTTTCCTCTGAAGGCCAAAGTTGGATCCCCCTTTTCCTAAATTGCTGGGCTCCTGGAGGAATGATCAGGGCTTTAGGAGGTAGTCAGTGCTGTAACTCTTACTCATCCCCACAGCGACCCCCCTTTAGCATCAACCTCTTTAAGGAGGAACAGCTGTTGGCCCTGGCAGACTATGTGGTCAACACCTACTTCCGCCACTTCAAACTGTATAAATATGTCTTCACACCTCAGGTACTAGGTTGTGGGCTATAAGAGGCCACCCCTTATCCTCAATGTAGGTGCCTTCCTATTAGCCTTACTCTTTCTCTCTTTTCCCAGGTTCGGCTAGATCTATCTTTGACTTATATGGGGCTACAGCCACCCAAGAGCTATCCAGAGGGTAAGATGGGTTAGGAAGAGTGCCAGGGCTAGGGCTGGGTTAGGGTTTGGGCCAAGGCCTCTTCCTACTTCTGACTTGCAGAGAAAGAAAGCAGCAAGGAGGCAGAGGAACAAACAGTCGCCTCAGAGGAAGAGAAACCAGAGACAGTGCCCCAGCCTGAGCAAGAGCCAAGTGAGGACCTGGAGGGGTCAGGGTGCCCTGTGACTCTGAGTAGGTGCAAAATGAAGGTTTTGGACCACATCAGGACTTCAGACATTTTGGTTTTGGTCATGGTGTCCTTTCTCCAAATGCTTCTTTATGCAGAAGTCCAACATGACAGATAAAACATAGCTACTGAAGGGGAGGCAGAAGAGTTAGCTCTAGAAAGATGACTAGAAAACCAATGACTGGGGCCAGCTGGTGGCCTGGTGGTTAAGGCACTGGACTCCCACATGGTCGACCATAGTTCAAGTCCTTGGACCTGGTAGCTAATTTTCTCACTCTCTCTCTCTGTCCCTCTCTGGTGAGTGCATATTGCCCTATAGCAAATTTTAAAAATAAATAAATGAAATTAAATAATTCTTTGTTTTTAAAGAGAGATATTTTTTGCTCTAGGGCAAGTGTACCAGAAACAGAAAGCAAGAAATCCCCCCCGCCCCCAGCTCCAGGAGGGATAGCCATGCCACAATCCCTTCTCCTCCATTCTCCTCTCAGGATCTGAGGCACATATACATGCACCCGGGTGTTGAGTTTCAAGCTGCTGGGACTTGAACCATGGTAAACTACATGGGAGTCCACCGACATAACCATTACGCCATCTGCTGGTCCCAAATAAATAATTCTTAAAAAAGAAAAAGAAAGTCTGCTGGTCCCAAATAAATAATTCTTAAAATAAACAAAAAAGAAAAAGAAAGCCAATGACATTAACAGCCAGCACATATTTGCGATACTGTACACCAGGCCCTGGTTCCCCGCCACCAAGAGATTTTTACTATAGGGTGTGTGCATTTGCCAGATAGATAGACAGAGACAGAAAGTGAGAAATCATCCCCAAGGGATGATGGCCACACCCCACAACCCATTCTCCATTCTTCTCAGGGCATGCATGTGCACACATGCCCAGTGTAAGTTTGAAGTCTAGGACTCAAGTGGCAGTCAACCATGTAGGAGTACAGAGCTTCAACCACTACACCATCTACTGGCCCCCACGCCCTGTTTTAAGCATAGTTTATGTAACTATTTAATACTCCTATCAACACCATATGCTAGGTGTTAATTCTATCTACACTGTACGTGATGATACTCAGGCAAAGAAACGTTAAATAACCTGCTTGGGATCACACAGTACCAATTAGCATTTGTTTCAGAAATGTTGGCAAAGCTACTGCCACTTTTAGATGAAACTGTGTCTCATCCAACGGCTGGCTGCCACTTTTTAAGTTGAAGCAGCATTGCCACCTGTGTAGTCCCGAGAGGTACCTTAGGGCCTGTGTTCATGCATCTAGTGACAACCCCTTATGCCTAGACAGTCTCTCTCCTGACCTCCTGCTTCTTTCCTTTGTCTACAGGCCAGGTCGGACTCCTCAGAACCTACATCAAGACTCAGTTAAACAAGGAGCTGGGACAGATCCAACAGCTGGTTGAGGAGCGACTCAAGGCCAGTGAGGAAAGGCTCAATAGTAAACTGACTGCCCTAGAACAGCCCTTCCAGCTACCTCCACACAAAGGCAAGAACAAGACTAAGTAATACCCAGTATTTTCCCCAATAAAGGCCTGGGCCAGAATGGCCCCATCCCCGCACCTCCTCCTGTGTACCTTCTGGGCTTTCCTGCCAAAGCCAGACACCAGACACAGCGCACCAGCTCTCCCTGGCGTGTAGCAGATTTTATTTCATATGCAGCACAAGCAATGCTGATAAAGCCAGGCATGGCATTCGCAGTGGCTCCTTTCCACCCCAGCTCTGATCTCAGAGCCCTGGCCAGCGGGGGTAGGTATACAGGGCTGGTATTTATGATAGATGCATGATCGGTGGTGGGCCTACCTAGGCAGGGGCGCCTGAGGCGAGAGCCCAGAGGGACTGGAATGACCAAAGCCCTCCTCCTAGAGGGAGTTGCTTTCTGAGATTGTGCAGAGCTAAGGTCCTAGCCCAGCACCATTGCAGCCTCATCCTCGGTGATAGTAGCTGAGTCCTTTACTTCTTCGGGTCCAATACTGAGAAGAGGCCCAGGAGGCTGGTGCTGGAAGAGGGCTGCCCGATTCTGTTGCTCACCCTTTTTGACCCAGTGCCCATATAGCCGGAAAGCACAGTTGTCGATGAGGCGTCGCACTGGCCGCAGGGCATAAGGGTCCCTCAACAGTGCACTCTTAGTCAGTGGTCGTACACGGTGGGTGCTTAAGGCCACTCGTCCAGCAGCCAGCACTGTCCACACTGCCACCTGGGAAGAAGACTAATGTGAGCTCCAGTGGAACATCTAGCATAGAACAAAGATCATGGGACACAGGCACAGGCCTGACCCTGTCTCTTAGGCTTACCCGGAACCGCTGGCGGGGGGTGAGGTTCCAGGGTTGGCTGCCTTCACAACGCTCAAAGAAGGGATGTTGTAAGGCCTGTTCACCTGTCAAACGCTCCTCAGGGTCCACTTGCAGCAGCTTTGAAATCTAGGAGAAACCCAGAGAATGAGGAGCAGCTCTTGAGCCTTGCCCACTGTCCTCTCACGGTCCCAGCTCACCAGGTCTTTGACGGTGTTTGAACGGTCATCCCATTCAGGTGAACTAAATTGGTACTGGCCCTCCATGATCATGCGTAACATCAGGATCTGGCGCCGGTGCCAGAATGGAGGTGAGCCAGCTAGGAGTGTGAACAAGATCACCCCACAAGCCCAACTGAGAAAAAAAGACTAGAGTCAGGCAAGACTAGGTAATGGGCAAATATACTGAAGTACAGTAAATACAGGCGGGGGTGGAGGGAAACCAGAAACTCACAGGTCGACCTCCTTGCCGTAGCCTGGGTGGGTTTCATCCATGGAGCATTTAAGAATCTCTGGTGCTAGATACCCTGGTGTTCCACACAGCTCTGGAGGGAGAGGGTCAGTATTGAGAGAATGCCACCATCCCCCCCTCCAGGGCCCTTAACATCAGATCTCTGCTGGAGCCTCTTCAACACTACCTGGGCTTCCAGTGTTCCCATTCTGCTCCTATCTGCCTTCTCGTGAATCTCAGTACCAGACACTATCCCAGCTGAACAATTCAAATGCCACAGGTACAACATGTTGGCTCTCCTAGGCTAACATGGTTTTGGATTGACTTTAGGGTTCTACATCACAGTATTATTTGCCTCCTCTAACCCTCCAGTCAAGCCAAATACCTATTCTCACACAACTTAGCACATTTTTCCATATGGAACATACATATGGGAAACAGAACTTAAGTTTTTCTGCCCTTTCTGCCAAACCTATTCCTCCTCCTATAATCTCTATTCTAGTTAGTGGAACACAATTCAGGGGCAGCAAATGAAAATAAGGGATTTCTGAGGCCAGCAGGTGGTGTGGCGGTTAAAGCACTGGACTCCCACAGGGCTTATGGGTTCAAGTCCCAGACCTGGTAGCTTGCTTTCTCTCTGTGTCTCTCTTGTAAACACACATGCCCTATAGCAAATTAAAAAATAATAATAAATAAAATTTAATTCAATTATATATGGTTTTTTTTTTTTTTTTTTTTTTTTTTTTTTTTTTT
>NW_006159706.1:1284778-1290310 GCF_000334495.1 Tupaia belangeri chinensis
CCCCCAGCTCCAGGAGGGATAGCCATGCCACAATCCCTTCTCCTCCATTCTCCTCTCAGGATCTGAGGCACATATACATGCACCCGGGTGTTGAGTTTCAAGCTGCTGGGACTTGAACCATGGTAAACTACATGGGAGTCCACCGACATAACCATTACGCCATCTGCTGGTCCCAAATAAATAATTCTTAAAAAAGAAAAAGAAAGTCAATGACATTAACAGCCAGCACATATTTGCGATACTGTACACCAGGCCCTGGTTCCCCGCCACCAAGAGATTTTTACTATAGGGTGTGTGCATTTGCCAGATAGATAGACAGAGACAGAAAGTGAGAAATCATCCCCAAGGGATGATGGCCACACCCCACAACCCATTCTCCATTCTTCTCAGGGCATGCATGTGCACACATGCCCAGTGTAAGTTTGAAGTCTAGGACTCAAGTGGCAGTCAACCATGTAGGAGTACAGAGCTTCAACCACTACACCATCTACTGGCCCCCACGCCCTGTTTTAAGCATAGTTTATGTAACTATTTAATACTCCTATCAACACCATATGCTAGGTGTTAATTCTATCTACACTGTACGTGATGATACTCAGGCAAAGAAACGTTAAATAACCTGCTTGGGATCACACAGTACCAATTAGCATTTGTTTCAGAAATGTTGGCAAAGCTACTGCCACTTTTAGATGAAACTGTGTCTCATCCAACGGCTGGCTGCCACTTTTTAAGTTGAAGCAGCATTGCCACCTGTGTAGTCCCGAGAGGTACCTTAGGGCCTGTGTTCATGCATCTAGTGACAACCCCTTATGCCTAGACAGTCTCTCTCCTGACCTCCTGCTTCTTTCCTTTGTCTACAGGCCAGGTCGGACTCCTCAGAACCTACATCAAGACTCAGTTAAACAAGGAGCTGGGACAGATCCAACAGCTGGTTGAGGAGCGACTCAAGGCCAGTGAGGAAAGGCTCAATAGTAAACTGACTGCCCTAGAACAGCCCTTCCAGCTACCTCCACACAAAGGCAAGAACAAGACTAAGTAATACCCAGTATTTTCCCCAATAAAGGCCTGGGCCAGAATGGCCCCATCCCCGCACCTCCTCCTGTGTACCTTCTGGGCTTTCCTGCCAAAGCCAGACACCAGACACAGCGCACCAGCTCTCCCTGGCGTGTAGCAGATTTTATTTCATATGCAGCACAAGCAATGCTGATAAAGCCAGGCATGGCATTCGCAGTGGCTCCTTTCCACCCCAGCTCTGATCTCAGAGCCCTGGCCAGCGGGGGTAGGTATACAGGGCTGGTATTTATGATAGATGCATGATCGGTGGTGGGCCTACCTAGGCAGGGGCGCCTGAGGCGAGAGCCCAGAGGGACTGGAATGACCAAAGCCCTCCTCCTAGAGGGAGTTGCTTTCTGAGATTGTGCAGAGCTAAGGTCCTAGCCCAGCACCATTGCAGCCTCATCCTCGGTGATAGTAGCTGAGTCCCCTTCTTCTTCGGGTCCAATACTGGGAAGAGGCCCAGGAGGCTGGTGCTGGAAGAGGGCTGCCCGATTCTGTTGCTCACCCTTTTTGACCCAGTGCCCATATAGCCGGAAAGCACAGTTGTCGATGAGGCGTCGCACTGGCCGCAGGGCATAAGGGTCCCTCAACAGTGCACTCTTAGTCAGTGGTCGTACACGGTGGGTGCTTAAGGCCACTCGTCCAGCAGCCAGCACTGTCCACACTGCCACCTGGGAAGAAGACTAATGTGAGCTCCAGTGGAACATCTAGCATAGAACAAAGATCATGGGACACAGGCACAGGCCTGACCCTGTCTCTTAGGCTTACCCGGAACCGCTGGCGGGGGGTGAGGTTCCAGGGTTGGCTGCCTTCACAACGCTCAAAGAAGGGATGTTGTAAGGCCTGTTCAGCTGTCAAACGCTCCTCAGGGTCCACTTGCAGCAGCTTTGAAATCTAGGAGAAACCCAGAGAATGAGGAGCAGCTCTTGAGCCTTGCCCACTGTCCTCTCACGGTCCCAGCTCACCAGGTCTTTGACGGTGTTTGAACGGTCATCCCATTCAGGTGAACTAAATTGGTACTGGCCCTCCATGATCATGCGTAACATCAGGATCTGGCGCCGGTGCCAGAATGGAGGTGAGCCAGCTAGGAGTGTGAACAAGATCACCCCACAAGCCCAACTGAGAAAAAAAGACTAGAGTCAGGCAAGACTAGGTAATGGGCAAATATACTGAAGTACAGTAAATACAGGCGGGGGTGGAGGGAAACCAGAAACTCACAGGTCGACCTCCTTGCCGTAGCCTGGGTGGGTTTCATCCATGGAGCATTTAAGAATCTCTGGTGCTAGATACCCTGGTGTTCCACACAGCTCTGGAGGGAGAGGGTCAGTATTGAGAGAATGCCACCATCCCCCCCTCCAGGGCCCTTAACACCAGATCTCTGCTGGAGCCTCTTCAACACTACCTGGGCTTCCAGTGTTCCCATTCTGCTCCTATCTGCCTTCTCGTGAATCTCAGTACCAGACACTATCCCAGCTGAACAATTCAAATGCCACAGGTACAACATGTTGGCTCTCCTAGGCTAACATGGTTTTGGATTGACTTTAGGGTTCTACATCACAGTATTATTTGCCTCCTCTAACCCTCCAGTCAAGCCAAATACCTATTCTCACACAACTTAGCACATTTTTCCATATGGAACATACATATGGGAAACAGAACTTAAGTTTTTCTGCCCTTTCTGCCAAACCTATTCCTCCTCCTATAATCTCTATTCTAGTTAGTGGAACACAATTCAGGGGCAGCAAATGAAAATAAGGGATTTCTGGGGCCAGCAGGTGGTGTGGCGGTTAAAGCACTGGACTCCCACAGGGCTTATGGGTTCAAGTCCCAGACCTGGTAGCTTGCTTTCTCTCTGTGTCTCTCTTGTAAACACACATGCCCTATAGCAAATTAAAAAATAATAATAAATAAAATTTAATTCAATTATATATGTTTTTTTTTTTGTTTTTTTTTTTTTAACCAGAAAGGGACTGAGCAAGACAGAGAAAGTGAGAAAGCAAGCTGACAGGTCCAGGACTCGAACTGTGGTCAGCCACATGAGAGTTCAATGCCCTTAACCTCCATGCACCTGCTGGCCCCAATATATGGGATTTTTAAAGCATATACTGGGAAGTCTCTTTTTAAAACTTTTCCAGGGCCAGCAGGTAACACGGAGGTTAAGGCAGTGAATCCCATATTGCCAATTACATGATTCAAATCCTGAACCCAGTGGCTTGAACATCACTACAGGTGCATGGGCATTCAGCCCAAATTCCTGAGAGTAGACAGGAGGAGATGGGATTGTGGTGTAGCCATCCCCATGGGAGCTGAGTTCTCTCTCTATTTTTCTCTGGTGAGTACATGTGCCCTACTGCAAAAAAAGAAAAAAGAAAAAAAATAATAATAAACTCTTTCCTGATTTCTCATCATGGCATCAGGAACAAGTCTAGACGCCTACAACTCAGAGCCCTCCATGAATTGATACAAGTCTATTATTTTTAGTTTGTCCTGCCACCTTGGGCGCCTAGCAATTTCTAAACTATGTTCCATGACACACTTCCAGAAGATTTTAATAGACAGGAAATAATAGATGAGTCTCTTGGAAATTTTTTTTTTAAGAGAGAGATTTTTGCTATAGGGTCCATGCATTCACCAGAGACAGAGAGAGAGAGAGAGAGAGAGAAACTGAGAAACCACCCCCAAGGGGGATAGCCATGCCACAATCCCGTCTCCATTTTTCTCTAGGAATCTTGGGCATGCACGCACACACACATATCCAGCCTGAGTTTTAAGCTACCAGGTCTGACACTCAAACTGCAGTCCCCTACATGAGAGTCCAGCAACATAACCATTATGCCATCTGTTGGTCGCAGAAATCCATTCTTATATCAGGTATTTAATAAATATAGCACACATATTAGCCACAGTGGTGAATGAAATGTGCCCTTACTGAGCTCATGGTCTACAAGAAAGCAATGACAAATAATAGGTATGTGTGCCGTGAATGGAGAGGAATAAAAACAAATAGCTTGGGACCTAACTAACCTGACCTGTTCAAAGTAACATCTGAATTACCCAAGCTAAGGGACAAAGACACAGTGGGTAGTGGCAAAGATGACTCCAGAAAGGAGAAAGATATATGAGGGGACTTCAAAAAGTTTGTGAGAAAATGGAATTAAAGTTTATTTTGGTGCAAATAGTTTTGAATGCTTTTTTTTTTTTTTTGAAGAGGTTTTTTTGCTATAGGGCATGTGTGATCACCAGACAGACAGAGACAGAGAGACAGAAAGCGAGAAATCACCCCCCACAAGGGGGATGGCCACACCGCAATCCCTTCTCCTCCATTCTCCTCTCAGGATCTTGGGCACGTGCACACTCGTGCCCAGCGTGAGTTGTTTTTTTTTTTTGAGAGGTTTTCGCTATAGGGCGCGTGCGCTTGCCAGACAGACAGAGAGAGACATAGAGACAGAAAGCGAGAAATCACCCCCGCAGGGGGGATGGTCACGCTGCAATCCCTTCTCCTCCATTCTCCTCTCGGGATCTTGGGCACACACACACACACACACACACACACACCCCCGGCATGAGTTTTAAGCCACCGGGTCCAGAACGCAAACCGCGATCGACTACATGGGAGTCCAGTGACATAGCCATTATGCTAACTGCTGGCCCCAATGCATTTTTTTTAATAAGATGCATTTTCCTTGAATGTTTTCAAGACCCCTTGAATTTGGAAGCCCAAAGGGAAATAAAGTACAGCATCCATAAATTAAGTAACTCAACAGATTAAGAACATGAGCGGGGCCAGCTGGTGGTATCTGGTGGTTAATGTGGCTGGAGATTCCACATGCCTGACTGCTTGGTTCTTGTCCTAGACCCAGCAGCTTGAAAAATACAGTGGCATGGGGCTAGCAGGTGGTGTGGTGGTTAGGGGTGCTGGACTCCCACATGCCGGACCATGGTTCGAGTGCTGAACCTGGCAGCTTGCCTTCTCACTGTCTCTCTGCCCCACCCCCTGCCCCATCCCTGCACCCTGACCCTTATCTGGTCAAAAAATAAATACAGTTAAATAATTTAAAAAAAAAAGCACAGTGGCTTAGGTGCATGTGTATGCATGCCCAAAACCAAAATCCCAAGAGGAGAAAGGATCGCAGCATGGCCATCCTTCCTAGGGGGTGCTTTCTCATTCTCTTTCTCTCTCTTTGGTACACATGTCCTATATAACAAACTTTTTTTTTTTGAGAGGTTTTTGCTATAGGGCGCTTGCACTTGCCAGAGTAAGAGACAGAAAGTGAGAAATCACCCCCCCAGGTGGGATGGCCACACCACAATCCCTTCTCCATTCTCCTCTCGGGATCTTGGGCACACACGCGCACGTGCCCGGCTTGAGTTTAAGCTGCCGGGTCCAGGACTTGAATTGCAGTTGACTACACGGGAGTCCAGCAACATAGCCACTATGCTAACTGCTAGTCCACAAATTTTTTTTTCAAGGATTAT
>NW_006159706.1:1290582-1295693 GCF_000334495.1 Tupaia belangeri chinensis
GGAAAGAGGGGGGAAGAGAGGGAGAAAGAGAGAGAGAGAGAAATCAAGCCACCAGGTCTGGGACTTGAACCATAGTTGGCAAGGTGGTAGTCCAGTGCCCTCAACCACCACACCACCTGCCAGTGTCCCTATAGCAATCTTTTTTAAAAAAAATTTAAAAAAGCAGAGAGCCAGCAGGTGGCATAGTGGTTAAAGTTATAGACTCCTATATGGCTGACCATGGTTTGAGTCCTGGACCTGGCAGCTTGGAACTCATGCTGAGCACATGTGCATGTGGGCCCAAAATCCCAAGAAAAGACTGGCAAGGGGATTGTGGTGTGGACATACCCCCTGGGAGTGATTTCTCACTTTCTCTGTCTCTCCATTGAACACAAGTGCCCTATAGCAAAAAAAAAAAAAATCTCTCTTAAAATAAATTTAAAACAGCACACTGTGGTCCTGTTTCCTCCAGACTCCAAACATGCTGCTGAGCTCCTGCTACCTCTTTTTCCTTTTGGAACAAGACTCAGACTCAGACGCCCCTCCCCACTGCCTTCCTTGGCATGGCCTTTCACCTTCTGTGCACCACTGTCTGCTTACCTGGACAGAGGTCCCCCCAGGTCAGGAAACTCACTGAGTAGCACACAAGTTTTTATACCCAGAGTATATGGTGTGTGCTCACAGATTTCTCCTGTTCCCTTGCTGCCTGGGACTTGTTACTCAGGCCACGATCTCCTTCCCTCCCAAGCCTGTTAGGGCACCAGATCCCCTCACCTCGAAGCTTCTCGCCAGGTTCCAAATGGCAGGAGAACCCAAAATCTGAAAGTCGGATCTGCATATTGTCATCTAGGAGAATATTCTCAGGCTTCAGGTCTCGGTGCACAATGTTGTTGGCATGGAGAAAGCTCACCGCTTCCAGCAGAGACCTCATGATGGACCTGGGGGAGGTAGAATCTCCTCCTTTGCTTCTCCCTGCTCCCCCCACCCTCATTCCCTGCTCACCCCAGGGCCTGCAGGCTCAGCCATTACCTAGTTTCCTTTTCTGAGAGGGCCACTTTCTCTGTGAGATAGTCAAACAGCTCTCCTTTCCGCATCCTACGGGATAGGAGGGAGATAAGAGGCAGATGCACCCCACAGTGAGGGCTGAAAAAGTTAAAACTGCTCACATAAAGTATCATGGAAAAGGCTAGTAAAAAGACTGCCAACAAACCCCATGGTCTCGAGAGAGCACTCTGACAGTGAACTAACTGGATGCAGTGCGGGGAATGTGGCCTGGTGATGGACTATCTGCATTGTGCCATGATGGGGCTATATTTCAGCAAAAATAATAAATTTGTACAAGATACTTGTTATAAAGCTAGAAAAAAGGCATCTTTGGGGCCAGCAGGTGGTGTGGTGGGTGAAGGGCACTTGACTCCGATATGGCTGACAGTGGTTCAAGTCTTGGACCTGGTGGCTTGCTTTCTTACTTTCTCTCTCTCTCTCACTCTGTCCCTCTCTGGTCAACTTAAAAATAAATAAAGTTAAATAAAAATAATTCATTTTAATTAAAGGCATCTGGGGACCAGCAGTTAGCGTAATGGCTATGTCGCTGGACTCCCACATAGTTGACTGCGGTTCATGTCCCGGACCTGGTGGCTTAAAACTCACCCCGGGCGCGTGTGCGTGCGTGCCCAAGATCCCGAGAGGAGAACGGAGGAGAAGGGATTGCGGCGTGGCCATCCCCCCTGGGGGGTGATTTCTCGCTTTCTGTCTCTCTGTCTGTCTGGCTGGCAAGCGCACGTGCCCTATAGCAAAATAAAAAACCTCTACAAAAAATTTTTAAAAAGGCATCTTCAAGTGAATGTATTCAGAATATGGACTAACATGGCAGTTAACAGTGACAAAAGGATTGAATAGAACTTTAAGATCTTGCCTTTTCTTTTTTTTTTTTTGGGGGGGGGTTGCTATAGGGTATGTGCACTTGCCAGAGAGAGAGCGCGTGCAAGAGAGCGAACAAGTGAGCATGAAAGTGAGAAATCACCCCTTGGAGGATGGCCATGCCACAATCTCTTCTCCATTCTTCTCTAGGATTTTGGGCCTGCACACAGATGTGCCTGGTGTTCTTCTCAGGCCACTGCATTGTATCTGGAATGTGAACCCACAGAATTGACCCTGTGAAATCCAGCACCTTAACCATCACACCACTTGCTGGCCCTGAGATCTTGCCTATTTTAACTGATTATTTAAAACTGACATTATTGCAACTCTGCATCAACCCTCAAAATTATGAGACCAGAGACCAGCAGATGGCATTATGGTTCATCGCTGGACTCCCACGTAGTTGACCGCAGTTGAGTCCCAGGCCTGGTGGCTTGAAATTCATGCCAGGCATGTGTGCATGCATGCCCAAAATCCAAGGAAGAGAATGGAAGAAAGGGGATTGCAACATGGCCATCCCTCCTTGTTGGGGGCGATGGTCCTCGGTTAAAAAAAAAAAAAAAGAATTATGAGACAAGACATGGTAGTACAGCAGCTTAAAAAGAACATGCTGGCACATGTGCATGCCCCAAATCCCAACAGGATGGAGAAGTGAAGCTACTGCAGCACAACCCCACCCCATTGGGGAGGGGGGGGCTGTGCTTTTCTTCTGTTCTCTGTCTTTATGAATCTCCCTGGCAAGCACATGCACCCTTTGGCAATTAAAATAAAAGCTAAGTTAGTACCTCTGGAGAGATCTGGGTTAGAGGTCTAAGACGAGACTGGCAAAGAGTGAAAACACTCTCACCTTAAAATACCACTTTTTCAGGTGTGGCGGCACCCCCCCTATGGCAAAATAACACTTTTTCCCCCCTACTCACTATTCACTGGGTCATAAGAACTGTTATGTTTGACTAGTCACTGTTACTCTTTTTTTCGGAGAGGTTTTTGCTATAGGGCATGTGCACTCACCAGACAGAGAGAGACAGAGAGACAGAAAGTGAGAAATCACCCCCTAGGGAGGATGGTCACACTGCAATCCCTTCTCCTCCATTCTCCTCTCGGGATCCTGGGCATGCACGCACACGCGCCTGGCGTGAGTTTTAAGCTACCGGATCCGGGACGCGAACCATGGTCGACTACATGGGAGTCCAGCGACATAGTCATTACGCTAACTGCTGGTCCCAATGGTCACTGTTACTCTTGAACTGGCCTCAATCATGGCACCTCAAGAGAATCTAGAGCCATGGCAGGCAGGTCAAGGTGACAGGGAAAGCCCTAGTTGGATCAGAGGAAAATGTAAACAGGATGGTCTCCAGCCCACTGAGCTATAAGGCTGGGGCCACATGGAGATGGGAAAGTGGCTACTCAGATCGGGCAGGGAGATACTCACAGGTCAAACACCAGGAACATGAAGCTAGAAGACTCGTAGGAATCGATGAGAGTGACTGGGGAAAGAGGCAGAAAAGCAGGGAGACAGAGATGGAAAGGAGCAGATACACATTAAAGGGGATTTTCCACCCTGAGGCAGCAGTGGGCAATTACTGGGAAGGAAGGAGAACCAAAGGAGGTAATAGGGACCCAAAGGCTAGCCACTCTGAGGTGGAACAGAGCCAGGAGGAAGGGAGAAGAGGTATGGATGCAACCAGGGGGAAATGGGCCATGGCTAGGGTCAGCAGGCAGTAGGGGGTGTTAGCTAACAGGAGGAGGGATGCAGCCTCACTGATATGGGGGTGGCCGGCGACCTGGCGAAGGATGTGCGTCTCTCGCCGGGTGGCTTCCCGCACCTCCTCCAGCTGCTCAGGACTCAGTCGTTCAGCTGTCACCTCCATGATCTTCACTGCGAACTCATGGCCAGTAGCTCGATGAACACAACGGCGGACCACAGAGCTTACTCCTCTGCCAGAGTCAGACAACAGCACCAGTCAGGAACTCCATGACATTTTTTTTCCCTTCTTTTAAAGACAGATACACATACACACACACACACACACACACACACACAAACATATATAGGGACAGAGTGAGAGAGAGAGAAAGTGATAAAGCAAGCCACCAGGTCCGGGACTCGAACCGCAGTCAGCCATGTGGGGATCCAGCACCCTTAACCACCACACCACATGCCAGCCCCTTAAAGAGAGATTATTGGGTTTTTTTGGAGAGGTTTTTGCTATAGGGCGCGTGCGCTCGCCAGACAGAAAGAGACAGAGAGATAGAAAGCGAGAAATCACCCCCCCCAGGGGGGATGGCCACGCCGCAATCCCTTCTCCTCCATTCTCCTCTCGGGATCTTGGGCATGCACGCACATGCCCCCGGCGTGAGTTTTAAGCCACTGGGTCCGGGACGCGAACCGCGGTTGACTACGTGGGAGTCCAGTGACATAGCCATTACACCAACTGCCAGTCCCAAGAGAGATTATTGTTAAAGGGCACGTGCGCTTGCTGGAGGCAGAAAGACAAAAAGCAAGAAATCACCCCCTAAGGGGGATGGTCATGCAACAATTCCTCCTCCATTCTCCTTTCAGGATTTTGGGCTCACATGCACACACGCCCAGTGTGAGTTTGAAGCCACGGGTCCAGGACTCAAACTGCAGTTGGCTACATGGGAGTCCAACAACATTACCATTATACCATCTGCTGGTCCCAGTACTCTTATTTCCTCATGAAATGGACCCTCAGAATCCTCTTACCCACTATGCCAGACTTTGAAGACTCCGCTGGACAAAGGGACAACACTCTAGTAGTTCACCCTGGCTGAAAGTAGCTTCTCAGTAGCCTGAACCTGGGTGCACAGCAAGGTGTAACATAAATTCACAGAGAAGGCAGGCATGGAATCTAGGTTAAAATCCAGCCTGCCATTCCCTCCATGGGTAAGACAAGGCCTTGTGACACTGAGCCCCAGAAACTGCCACTCCACTGCAAGAAGTGGGAAGCAAGGATTTAAGTCTCCTTCCAAATTCCACTCATACTCCCCAATTATCCCATTCAAATTTCAAAGTTCCCCTATAATGTCTCAAATGTAGGAGGGCCATTGACTAAAAGACCAAAGTTGAATATTAAACCTTAATTTAGGCCCCAAATTTGCTACTAATCAACTTTCATGTGACACACTGACATAAGCTCTTTGGGCTTTAGCTTCTGCTACTCTAAAATGTGGCTTATATCTTGCAGGAA
>NW_006159706.1:1295704-1299838 GCF_000334495.1 Tupaia belangeri chinensis
GGTAGAGGCAAGAAAGTCCACCTAAGCTATCCTAAGTCCTAGACGGGATTTCCTTGCTCGGACTCTGTCTCCACTTCCACATGATTTTACAAATGCTTTTGGCTAAGGTGCAACCCCGCCCCACCCCAGGATCTGGCCTCAAACATTTCTTATGATGATTCCCTGGTTGCCCTTAAGATAGACTTACTGCTGTGCTCTTGTCGGCCTCCTTGGCCCCCTTCAGTTTAATTATCTTGTTTAGAATTCTGTTGCTCACATCTCTGGTTAAAGCGAAGTATTAAAACTATTGTTCCTCTGGCCCAACAGCCCACTGATAGGTCACATTTTGGTCAGTGCAATGTTTACAAATCTGAATTCATGTATCTTAGGTGGAATAAGAACCCTCCAGCGCCCATAACACACTTCTCACGGTCTTACTCTTAGCCACTTTACAGTTGTTTGTTTATTTTAATTTGACCAGAGAGGAACAGAATGAGAAAAGCAAGACAGATAGAAAGTGAGAAAGCAAGCCACCAGGTCCAGGACTAGAACTATGGTTGCCCTTGTGGGAGTCGAGTCCCTTTAACCACCACGCCACCTGCTGGCCCACCACTTTACAGTTTTAATTTCCTGCCCAACCACCAAGGGTATCTGAGTTTGAGGCCCATGGTCTAATTATTAATTTTTTAAAATTTATTTTCATATTTTTAGAGAGAGTTTCTTTTTTTTGTTTTGCTGTATGGTAGGTGCGCTTGCCAGAGACAAGAGAGAGACAGACAGACAGAAAGCAAAAAATCATAGTCTAGGGGAGTGGCCGTGCTGCAATTCCTTCTCCTCCATTCTCCTCCTAGGACTTTGGGCACGCACACACACCTAGCATGAGTTTTAAGTCACTGGGTCTGGGATTTGAACCGCGGTCAACTATGTGGGAGTCCAGCAATATAACCATTACACCATCTGCTGATCCCTAATTATCACTTATTTTTAATAAGCCTCTTTGAGAATTAGTGAAAGATGAAGATCTTTACGACATGCATACATTTTTATTCAGTTAAGAAAGCCCTGGTTTGGGACCAGCAGTTAGCGTAATGGCTATGTCGCTGGACTCCCATGTAGCCGACCACAGTTCGTATGCCGGACCCGGTGGCTTAAAACTCACGCCGGGGGCGTGTGCGTGCATGCCCAGGATCCCAAGAGGAGAATGGAGGAGAAGGGATTGCGGTGTGGCCATCCCCCCTGGGGGGTGATTTCTCGCTTTCTATCTTTCTGTCTCTGTCTGTCTGGCGAGCGCAAGCGCCCTATAGCAAAAACCTCTAAAAAAAAACAAAAACAAAAAAAAAGAAAGCCCTGGTTTAAAACCCAAACTAACTGCTACCTCCCCCCATTGTTTATTCTTCAGTGGAAAGTAACCACTCTCTCCTTGAATGTTCTGACAGCTTTTTGTCCACCAGAAGATTTACTCTCAAGTAATTAAGCTTTCCTACTATGTATCATCACTATTTCTATGGGAAACTCAGGTCCTTAAGCTCAAAGTTCAAATTCTTTCTACTGATATATCTCAGTATCTTATTCTCTGCCCACATACTAAATATTAGACTTCCCTATGGTCCCACCCTTGCCTCTTTCTAAGGCAATATACTCACTTCCTCAGTAATCTTTTACATCTGCATGATTTCAACTTTCATGCCTAGATATCTCCCTTAAGTATCAGACCAACATGTCTTACTGGACATCTTTTCTCGATAGTTCTTGAGATATTCACTTGTGGGACCAGTAGTTAGTGTAATGGCTATGTCGCTGGACTCCCACGTAGTCAACCGCGGTTCGCGTCCCGGACCCGGTGGCTTAAAACTCACGCCGGGCGCGTGTGCGTGCGTGCCCAAGATCCCGAGAGGAGAATGGAGGAGAAGGGATTGAGGCATGGCCATCCCCCCTGGGGGGTGATTTCTCACTTTCTGTCTCTATGTCTCTCTCTTTCTGTCTGGTGAGCGTACACGCCCTATAGCGAAAACCTCTCCAAAAAAAAAAGAAAAGAAAAATTCAAGCCTGAATCCATAAAGAAGCTTGTATTTCTTTTTTTGGGAGAGGGTTTTGCTATAGGGCGCGTGCACTCGCCAGACAGAGAGAGAGAGAGAGACAGAAAGTGAGAAATCACCCCCCAGGGGGAATGGCCACGCCGCAATCCTTTCTCCTCTTTGGACATGTATGCACACGCACCCGGTGTGAGTTTTAAGCCACCAGGTCTGGGACTCGAACCATAGTCGACTACATGGGAGCCCAGGGACATACTGGGTACATACGCCAACTGCTGGTCCCCAAGCTTGTATTTCTGAAGAAAGTAATTTAGTGAGAGTATGAAAGCAATTTACTACATGAAGAAAAGAGGGAGGGGCTGGCAGGTAGTGTGGTTAAAGGCGCTGGATTCCCACGTGGCTGACCATGGTTTGAGTCCTAGACCTGGCAGTTTGCTTTCTCACTTTCCCTTTCTCTCTTTTGGTCTGTCTCTGGTCAAATTAAAAAATAATAACAAATGAAATAAATACATAAATATTTTAAAGAAAAAAGAAAAGAGAGAAAAGATAGACAAGGGATGATGCTACGATAAACACTAAGAACCCTCCCTCTGATCTACCTCCTCCACAACTGGTCTTTCTGTCTACTCAGTGCATCTTTCCTTATCTGGTGCCTCTGGACTTGGATCTGGGCTCTCCGTCACCTGGTGACCTCCATCCAGTCCCAGGGGCCTAAAATACCTACTATGGGCCCAGCTGCAGCGACATGGTAGTAACACAACCCTGTAATGCTGGCAGCCATAGGGAAAATCAAGGTTTGGCTCCCAGATCAACCTGTACATGTGCATGGCCAAAGATTACTCCTTTTAGGAAACTGATTTTTAGGGGCCCCATGGCACTCTATACAGTTTTCTACCTAGCTATAAGTTTGATAACTTTTTGAACATTTGTAGGCCTCTTTCAGCCACTTCACTTGCCTCCAAACACAGGAATCTTCTCTTTTTCTTTTTTTGGAGAGGTTACTGCTATAGGGCGCATGCACTCGCCAGAAAGAGAGACCCATAGAGACAGAAAACGAGAAATCACCTCCTGGGGGATGGCCACACTGCAATCCCTTCTCCATTCTCCTCTCAAGATCGTGGACACACACGCACACACACATGCCTGGTGTGAGTTTAAGCTGCAGGGTCTAGGACTCAAAACTCAAACAGCAGTCGACTACATGGGAGTCCAGTGACATAGCCATTATGCCAACTGCTGGTCCCACAGAGAAATCTTTTCTAATCTCCCTTTACCTTAGTTTCATCTGACCACAGTAGGTGCTTCAACCATTTTTGTTCAATGCATAAGTGAATGAATTAAGAAAAAGGAAAGAAAAACGAGAAAAAAAAGGGTTTGACCCAGAATAAGAATCTAGTCACTAAAAGCTTTCCACTGACCACTGCCCTTCCCATTTAGAACTGTTTAGCCCTCCAGTGGAAATGTGTATTCTAGTCAGGACTTGACCTCTCTGGACCAACACTTCCCTGGATGCGGCCTACCTGCCAATTATGTCCTTAGGGTCGTACTTCTGGTAAAACTCCTTGGCCGCGGCCCAGTCAGGTAGCTCATCCTCCGGCCCCACATCCAGCGTCATTCTGAAGGAGGTGGGGGACTGTGCAGAGGAAACGGAGGGTAGTGAGGGCAGGGAGGCCCACAGGCTCTGAGACGAAGCACATCGCGGCTCCCGGAGGCGCAGCCCTTGCGGCTGGGGCGCCAGGGTCCTGGGGGGGTGGGGACAGGGAAGGGGAAGGATCGGGACTGGGGAGACCCCTCAAAAGGGCCTAAAGGGCGGGAAAGGTGGCAGGGCAGGAAAGGGGGGCGGGGGAGGGGAAGGGAAAAGGTGCACAGGAAGAAGGGGGAATGGGCACAAGGTAGGCGGCTGTTGCCGCGCAGGCGCACTTGGACTGGTGCTAAGAAGGGGCGCAGGGTCTCGCGCAGGCTCACCCGCGGGGGCAGGCAGAAAGACCAGAGTCGAACAAGACCGCTCTGTGGCCGGGTTCGCTTTTAGTCCCTTTCCGTACTTACCCAACAGCAGCGCCCCTGACGCCCGAAGGCTCCGCCCCCACCCTGTCACCCAATGACTAACACCGCCTGAAGACTA
>NW_006159706.1:1299869-1301624 GCF_000334495.1 Tupaia belangeri chinensis
TCCCGATGGGGAGCGGAGAATCCAATAGGAAGCTGAGAGACCGGGGCTGGAGCCGCCTTGGAGCTCGACGTTACCTACGACCGCGACGCCTGGGCAGGCCCTCTGATACGACCAATCGGCACACGGCATCTGCCTCGATCGCAGAAGGCGGAGCTTGTTAAATTGAATTGGAGGCCTGGAATAGGACCCGGAAGTTAAATTTACCGGGAAGCTTGACATCCGAACACTAAGGAAGTAACTGCTGTACCTCCAGTTCCTGGACCTGGGCAGGGGCTTTCAGTCTCCTCCCACCATCCGTATCTGAATTCAGCTTAATATCGGCAGTCTGGTCCAAAGCGCTTTAGACCCCAACTTGGCTACTTGACAGGAACTTTATGGCTGCAGAAGAAGCCTCTTCGACCTGTAGGTGCTTTGACTCCTCTTGAATACCCCCAAAACCTTAGTGCTTATTAATATCTGAGATGATAAATTTTTGCAATCTTCGCCTCCCTCTCTCCTCCCCCCAAAAAGCCTTGGCGACATACCTGCTCTATTCTAAGCCCATCAGGTTGTGAGATTCTGCCAGGAGAGCCTTCATAAGCCTTTTCAGTGCATAGTTTAGCTCTGACATTCACTTATTCATAGAATTGTTGAGCATCCAAGACCTAGGAACTAAACTAACAGCAACCAAAAGGATAACATATCCTAGTATGGGTTATGTTACAGAGAAAGAACAGCATGAATTAACTTAATCTTCAACTCCTCTCTTAGAAGTGTCACTCTGGGATAAAGAAATGGGAGAAAATTGAATCTGAATTTTTACTGTGTTTTTATTTTTATTTTTTTGAGAGGTTTCTGCTATAGGGCTCATGCACTCGCCAGAAAGATAGAAACAGACAAGAGAGACAGAAAGCGAGAAATCATCCCGCAAGGGGGATGGCCATGCCATAATCCCTTCTCCTCCATTCTCCTCTCGGGACCTTGGGCACGCATGCACACGCGCCAGTGTGAGTTTAAGCCACCGCGTCTGGGACTCGAACCGCATGGGTCAACTACGTGGGAGTACAGTGACAGCCATTATGCCATCTGCTGGTCCCTTTACTGTGTACTTTGACTTCATACTATCAATCTGAAGACAAAATAATTGCAAAGAAATATTTTTTTTTCAATAGAGAGGCTTTTGCTATAGGGAATTTGTGATCGCCAGAGAGACAGAAAAAGAAAGTGAGAAATCACACCCCGCCCAGAGGGGATGGTCACACCATCCCTTCTCCTTTGTTCTCCTCTCAGGATTGTGGACACGCATGCACACACATCCAGCGTGTTTTAAGTTGCCAAGTCCGGGACTCCATCTGTAGTCACCAGCGTGGAAGTTCAATGACATAACCATTACACCATCTGCTGACCCCAGAATTTGCAAAGAAATCTTGAATTTTACTTGGTAGGTTTGTTTTGGTACTATAATGAGATAATTATTCTGAAAAGAGTAAGTTAATAAACATATTGATGTAGCTGGAAGTCAAGGTTCTTAACTGTGTGAATATAGAATCTAAAATGGAGAAAAGAGAGGAAAGAACCATATGATTGACTGAAGTTAGAGGAACAATCAAAAGAATTAAGAGGGGCAGGTAGGTGGTGTGGAGGTTAAGGCATTGGACTCTAGCATGGTTGACAGCAGCTTGAGTCCTAGACCTGGCAGCTTGCTTTGTCACTTTCTCTCTCTTTCTCTGTCTCTCTCTGGTCAAATTAAAAAATATATATATATATATGTACATA
>NW_006159706.1:1301740-1306313 GCF_000334495.1 Tupaia belangeri chinensis
GAATCGAACCGCGGTCGACTACATGGGAGTCCAGCAACATAGCCATTATGCTAACTGCTGGTCCCAATACATATATATTTTTTTAAGATAAATTTTTTGCTATCGGGTGCTTGTGCTCACCAGAGACACAAAGAGACAGAAAGCAAGAAATCACCCCGTGGGGAGAACCATGCCACAATGCCTTCTCCTCCTCTTGGGATTTTGGGCCGGCACACACATACGCCCAGTGTGTTTTAAGCTACTGGACCCAGGACTTGAACTGTGGTCAACTATGTGGGACTCCAGTGATATTTACCAATGGATGGTGTAACAGTTGTCACTGGACTCCCATATAGTTGACCAGTTTGAGTCCCAGACCCTGTGGTTTAAAACTCACACCAGGCGTGCTTGTGGGTGTGTACCCAAAATCCCAAGAGAATAGAGAAGGGATTGTGGCGTGTCCTCCCCTGGGGGGTGATTTCTCGCTTTCTGTCTCTGTCTCTGGCAAGCACACACACCCTATGGCAAAAATCTCTCCTGAGGGGCCAGCGGGTGGCATGGTGGTTGAGGTGCTAAGCTTCCCACATGGCTGACCACAGTTCAAGTCCTGGTCCTGGTGGCTTGCTTTCTCACTTTCCCTCTCTCTCTGTCTCTGATAAAATCATGTGAAAGAATAATAATGATAATAAATAAAATATTTTTTAAAATATCTCTTAAAAAAAACTATAATTAGGTAAATAAAATTAGCTATTTTGGGGGACCAGAAGTTGGCATAATGGCTATGTTGCTGGACTCCCATGTAGTCGACTGCAGTTTGAATCCCAGACCCAGTGACTTGAACTCACTGGACACATGTGCGTGCGTGCCCAAGATCCTGACAGGAGAATGGAGGAGAAGGGATTGCAGTGTAGCCATCCCCCCTGGAGGGTGATTTCTCACTTTCTGTCTGTCTCTTTCTTCCTTTCTGTTGAGTGCAAGCGCCCTATAGTGAAACCTTTAAAAAAAAAATTAGCTATTTTTTTAGCTCTGACCTCTGAAATGGCCAAGAAGTTAACATTCCAGTAGAATTAAGATACCTGCGGTCTGCATACTGATTTCTAAATACTAGTCCTGAATTTAAAAAACCAAGACTTTTTGAGAGAAATGGCCAACTCTCAGGCTGCAACAGGGAAAGTACAAGAAGAGTCTAGAACAATTATGCCAGAAAATTAAGAACGATGAGTATTTGGGGACAGCAGATGGTGTGGTGGTTAAAGGTGCTGGAATTACCACATGGCCAACTGTGGTTTGAGTTCTGGACCTGATGGCTTTCTTTCTTGCTTTCCCTTTCTGTCTCTCTCTGGTCAAATTAAAAAATAATAAGAACAAATGGAACTAAATAAATATTTTTTAAAAAATGGGTATTTATCAAAATGCCACAGGAACTGGATTGAAATAATTTCCACGGTCAAAATCAGAGACAAGTCTGTACCCTACTCATAGTTAAGGAAGCTGGGCTCCCTCATAACCAACCATGGCTTGAGTCCTGGCCCCAGGGTCTTGAAAACCCACCAGGAACATGTACAGGAGTGCCCCAAATCCCAACAGAACAGAGATGGAGAAGGCTGAGGCATGACCAAGCCTCATTGTAGGGTGCTTTCTCCTTCTGTCTCTCCTTCTCCCTCTGATTTGTATGCATCCCTGATCATTAAAAAGAAAGAAATCCTGGGGACCAGCAGATGGCATAGTGGTTATGTCGCTGTACTGCCATGTAGTCAACCACAGTTTGAGTCCTGGGCTTGGCCACTTAAAACTCAAGCTGGGGGACCAGCAGTTGGAGTAATGGCTATGTTGCTGGACTCCTATGTAGCCCACTGTGGTTCAAGTCCTGGACCCAGTCACTTAAACTCCTGCCATCACATGTGCGTGCAAGCCCAAGATCCCGAGAGGAGAATGAAGAAGGGACTGTGGCATGGCCATCCCCCCTGGGGGGTGATTTCTCACTTTCTGTCTCTCTGTCTCTGTCTTTCTGGCGAGCACATGTGCCCTACAGTAAAAATCTCTCAAAAAATAATAATAACTCATGCTGGACACGTGCACGTGTGCCTAAGGTCCCAAGAGAATGGAGAATGGATTGTGGTGTGGCCATTGCCCCTTGGGGGTGATTTCTCACTTTCTGTCTCTCTGGCAAGTGCACATACCCAATAGCTAAAATCTCTAAAAAAAAAAGAAAGAAAGAAATCCAATTTGGTGAACATAGATTAACCAATAATAAACTTTCTTGTTAAAAAAAAAAAAAGAAAAAGAGGGGGTAGCTGATTGAATGTCAGTTAAGCTGGATCCCACATGGTCAGCTGTGCTGTTCGAGTCCCAGACTGAGCAGCTTGAGAAACATGTCAGGCATATGTGTGGGTATGCCCAAAATCCTGAAAAGATGGAGAAGGGATTACAACGTGACCATTCCCCACATGGGGTGCTTTCTTGCTTGCTCTCTTTCTCCAGCAAGTGTACGTATCCTCTGGCAAAATAAACAAAAAAAGTCAGGGACAAAAATAAATGAGATGAGGGTCATAAGGAAGCCTTCTGATATGTCAAGAATGTTTTATTCACCGAGGTGATGATTACCAAGGTATAGTCATATAAAAACATTCACCGGGGCCGGCAGGCGGTGTGGTGATAAAGCCACTGGATTCCTGTGGGGCCGACCATGGTTTGAGTCCCAGACTTGGCAGCTTGCTTTCTCGCGTTCCCTTTCTCTCCCCCTCTCTCTCTCTTTCTGGTCAAATTAAATAATAACAACAACAAATGGAATTAGATAAATAAATAGATCTTTAAAAAAATAAACATTTAGCAAGCTGCACATTTAAGATCTATACATTTTATTGTGTGTAAATTATACCTCAAAATATTAGGTTGTCGGAAAAGTCATGAGACATTTTTGCATAGAAAAATATGTCATGACTTTTCCAATGACCCAATATTTTAATAATGATAGTAGGACCAGAATATTGGCATAATGCTCATGTTGTCAACTGTGGTTTGAGTCCAGACCCTGTGGCTTAAAACTCACACTGGGTACATGTGCTGAAAGAGAAGGAATTGAGCAAAAAATCAATCAATCAATCAATCATGTACATAACTACTGAATTAAAAAACAATCTGAGTCCATACTGACACTAAAAATATAAGTAAATAAATGAAGGAGATAAAGATCTTCATAGCAGAACTCCAAAAAATAAATTCAGAAAGAATGATAGGGCTTCCTTGTGGTCTGTTGGCTAAGACAATTGGATATGACAAGGCTGATTATGTGGCTCTAGTCTTGGGCCTGGCAGCTTGAGAAACACACTGGGTACATACATGTGCATGCCCAAAATCCCAAAAGGAGGGACAGATAGAAAATACTGCAGAGTAACGGTGCCCCATGGGAGTTGCTCTCTGTTTTTTTAAAAATCTTTAAATAACTATTTAATTTTATTTACTATGATTATATTTTAACTTGACCAGAAAGCGAGTGTGTGGGGGAGAGAGAGAGAGAGAAAGGGAAAGCCAGCCACCAGGTCAGAGACTTGAACTGTGGTCAGTCATGTGGGAGTCCAGGGCCTTAACCACCACACCACCTGCTGGCCCCTGGGGGGTTGCTTTCTTGCAATATACATCTCTCTCTCTCTCCAGTGAGTGTATATACCCACAGGCAAAACAAAATCAAACAAAAAGATATAACAAAAACATCAACAATTGGGACCAGCAGTTGGCATAATGGCTATGTCGCTGGACTCCCATGTAGTCGACCGCAGTTCACGTCCTGAACCTGGTGGCTTAAAACTCACGCCGGGCGCATGTGCGTGCATGCCCAAGATCCTGAGAAGAGAATGGAGGAGAAGGGATTGCGGCGTGGCCATCCTACTTGGGGGGTCATTTCTCGCTTTTTGTCTCTCTGTCTCTGTCTGGCGAGCGCAGGTGCCCTATAGCAAAAATCTCTCCAAAAAAAAAATCAAATCAACAATGAACAAGCTACAAAGTAATAAAGTGATCTAGACAAAATTAAAAGACATTAAAAAATCATCAGTGGGAACCAGTAGTTAGCGTAATGGCTATGTCACTGGACTCCCACGTAGTCGACCGCGGTTCGTGTCCCGGACCCGGTGGCTTAAAACTCACGCTGGGCGCATGTGCGTGCGTGCCCAAGATCCCGAGGGGAGAATGGAGGAGAAGGGATTGCGGCGTGACCATCCCCCCTGGGGGGTGATTTCTCGCTTTCTGTCTCTATGTCTTTCTCTGTCTGTCTGGCGAGCGCACGCGCCCTACAGTGAAAATTTCTCCAAAAAAAAAATCATCAGTGAAAATTTGCTGGATAAGATATTCATACAGATTACTTCTTTTTTTTTTAAGAATTACTTTATTTAACTTTATTTATCACTTATTTATTTATTTTCATTTGACCAGAGATGAATAGAGTAAGAGTGAGCATGAGAAAGTGAAAAGGCAAGCCACCAGGTCCAGGACTCGAACCATGGTCAGCCATGTGAGAGTCCAGTGCCTCTAATAACAACACCTGGCAGCCCCTATACAGATTACTTTTTTTTTTTTTTTTGAGAGGTTTTTTTTTATTGGG
>NW_006159706.1:1306525-1345338 GCF_000334495.1 Tupaia belangeri chinensis
AGATTACTTTTTTTTTTTTTTTTAGAGGTTTTTGCTATAGGGCACGTGCCCTTGCCAGACAGACAGACAGAAAGTGAGAAATCACCCCCCAGGGAGGATGGCCAAGCCGCAATCCCTTTTCCTCCATTCTCTTCTTGGGATCTTGGGCACGCACGCACACACGCCCGGAGTGAGTTTTAAGCCACCAGGTCCGGGACGCGAACCACAGCCGACTACGTGGGAGTCCAGCGACATAGCCATTACATTAACTGCTGATCCCCCAGATTACTTTTTAATAGAAAGGGAAAAATAGATCTTTACTGTGCAGCAATATGACTGACATTATCTTAACCAAATTGTCAATGCTAACACTACCAGTAACAAAACAAATCAATATATGCCTCTTGATGTAATTTTTTTTGAAAGGTTTTTGCTATAGGGCACGTGCTCGCCAGAAAGCCAGAGAGAGACAGAGAGACAGAAAGCGAGAAATCACCCCCCAGGGAGGATGGCCAAGCCGCAATCCCTTTTCCTCCATTCTCTTCTTGGGATCTTGGGCACGCATGCACACGCACCCGGCGTGAGTTTAAGCCACAGGGTCCGGAACTCAAACTGCAATCGACTACATGGGAGTCCAGCAACATAGCCATTATGCCAACTGCTGGTCCCAGCCTCTTGATGTAATCAATGAGGACTGAAGACATACAATTCATGTAGTATTTTTGACAAAATAAAATATCTTCTACAAAGAAACTGGCCTTGGTTCAAAAATGTCATGAAAGGATGAAGAGCTATTCAAATATGAACTAGGGATGGTCCTGTAGCCAACTGGCTAACCATGTTCAAAAGGCAGCTCTGACAGCTTGAAAAACATACCATATACATGTGAGTACATGCCCCAAATCCAGACAGGATGGAGAAATGAAGAAGGGATTGCAGCATTAGCACATCTCAATGTGAGAGGTGCTTTCTCTTTCTCCATTTCTCTCTCTGGCAAGCGCATTCACTCCCTGAACATTTGCCTTGATTTTTTTATGGAGAGGTTTTTGCTATAGGGTGAATGTGCTCGCCAGGAAGACAGAGAGACAGAAAGTGAGAAATCACCCCCCAGGGGGGATGGCCATGCCACAATCCCTTCTCCATTCTCCTCTCAGGATCTTGGGCACGCATGCACACGTGCCTGGCATGAGTTTAAGCTACCAGGTACGGGACTCAAACTGCGGTCAACTACATGGGAGTCCAGCAACATAGCCATTACGCCAACTGCTTGTCCCCTATTATTATTATTTTAAAAATCTGCTATAGAGCACATGCATTCATGAGAGAGATGGAGGAGAGGGAAGATAAAGAGAGAGAGAGAGAGGAAGAGAGAAAACAAGCCACCAGGTCTGGGACTCAAAACCATAGTTGGCTACACAGGAGTCCAGCACCTTAACGACACCTGGTAGCCTTTTTATTTTTTATTTTTTTTTTGGTAAATCAAGTAAAGGACCGAGACGTTACAACTGAACAGAATGAGTATTTCCACTTGTACCATAAAATAGGAAATAAATTGCTATAAAAAATATTATTGGGGGGAACCAGCAGTTGGCGTAATGGCTATGTCGCTGGACTCCCATGTAGTCGACCGCGGTCCGTGTCCTGGACCCGGTGGCTTAAAACTCACGCCGGGCGCGTGTGTGTGCGTGCCCAAGATCCCGAGAGGAGAATGGAGGAGAAGGGATTGCGGCGTGACTATTCCCCCTGGGGGGTGATTTCTCGCTTTCTGTCTCTGTCTGTCTGGCGAGGGCACATGCCCTATTGTGAAAATCTCTCCAAAAAAAAAATACATATATATATTATTGGGATCAGCAGTTAGCGTAATGGCTATGTTGCTGGATCCCCACGTAATCCACTGCGATTTGAGTCTCGGACCCGGTGGCTTAAACTCACACCAGGGGCGTGTGTGTGCGTGCCCAAAATCCCAAGAAGAGAATGGAGAAGGGATTGCGGCATGGCCATCCCCCCCGGGGGGGGTGTGATTTCTCACTTTCTGTCTCTTTTTCTGGCAAGCGCACATACCCTATAGCAAAAAAACTCTCAAAAAAAAATTATTTGGGGGGACCAGCAGTTAGCATAATGGCTATGTTGCTGGACTCCCATGTAGTCAACTGCAGTTCGAGTCTCGGACCCAGTGGCTTAAACTCACGCTGGGCGTGTGTGTGCGTGCGTGTGTGTGTGCCCAAGATCCCGAGAGGCTAATGGAGAAGGGATTGCGGCGTGGCCACCCCACCCCGGGGGGTGATTTCTCGTTTTCTGTCTCTTTCTGACAAATGCACGTGCTCTATAGCAAAAACCTCTCCAAAAAAAGAAAAAAGTATATATTGGGGGGGGCTGGCAGGTGGTATAGCAGCTAAGGCACTAGACTCCCACATAGCCTACCATGCTTCTAGTACTGAACCTAGCAGCCTGAAACTCATGTTGGGTCATGTGTACACGTGCCCAAAATCCCAAAAGGAGAATGAAAGAGAAGGAATTGCAGCACGATCAGCCCCTTGGAGAGGTAATTTCTTGCCTTCTGTCTCTCCAGCAAGCGCACATGCCCTAATTGCAAAAATCTCTCTTAAAGAAACAAACAAACCAGAAAAATATTACTGGGAAAACCATCAAATTTTAATGTGGGTTACATATTAGAAGATGATATTTTTTATCAGTTAATTTCTCTTAATTATATAATTATACTATAGTTACATACCAAATGTATTTGTTCTTAGAAGATGATATGAAATTTAGGGATGAAGAGCCTATGAAAGTATTGAACACTTCAGTCATAAAACAAGTGTGGTAAAATGATAAAAATTATAAATCTAAGTGGAGAGTGTGAGTTTGGTCCAAAATCAAGAGTGAAAAAATAGTAAGGCCTCAATTTCTCTGGGGCTATGGAATACTCTACTAACAGAAGTTGTTGACTAATTGGACATTAGCTCAAAACATGTGCTGTGAAAATATTTCTAAAACACCCTTCCTTCCTGATTTAGGTATTAAGATTAAATACAATAAAAATCTAAGGAAACGTTTTCAAACTATTTGTACTAGAATCAACCGAGAGGCTTTCTCAGTTTCCTGATGCTCAGACAGCACCTCACACCAATTAAATCACAATCTTTGGGAGAAAAAAGCCTGTGCACAAGTATTAGGCTGTCTGGAAAGTCATGATCTATTATTCTGTTTTCCTATGCAAAAATGCGTCATGACTTTTCTGGCAACCCAATACTTTGTAAGGCTTCCCAGGTTATTCCATTGTGAACCCAATATTGAGAACTGCCAACTCGTATGGCTTCTACCCATGGTCATGATTTTTTTTTTTTAATAGAATTTTACATGGGAAGCTGATTGCTTCTTCTTTTTTGGGGGAGAGGTTTCTGCTATAGGACACATGTGCTCACCAGAAAGCAGAAAGACACAGAGACAGAAAGTGAGAACTCACCCCCCCCTCCACCGGGAGGATGGCCACGTCGCAATCCCTTCTCCTCTTGGGATCTTGGGCACACATGCACATGAACCTGGCGTGAGTTTAAGCCACTGGGTCCGGGACTCGAACCGCTGTCGGCTACATGGGAGTCCAGCAACATAGCAATTACGCTAGCTGCTGGTCCCTGTATTTTTTTTGAGAGAGAGATTTTTGCTGTAGGGAGGGTGCACTTGCTGGAGAGACAGAGACATAAAGTGAGAGATCACCTCCCAGTGGGGAGGATCATGCCAGAATCCTTTCACCTCCATTTTTTCTCATGGGATCTTGGGCATGCAAGCACACACACTCGAAAAAATCTTCCTCCTAAACTCTAAATGGATTAATTCAACAGCCTACTGGGCAGTTCTACCTCAGTATTCATAGGAACCTCAACCCAATAGGTTCATGTCCATGCTTATTGTTTTCTACTATTTTTTTTTTTAATTTTCTAATTGGAAAATAAAATACTTCAAACCATGCAGAAAAAATATGTATCATGAGTTCTATAAGGATAAAAGCTTTAGAACTTTGTGCTGCACCTCAGAAGCCCTTCCCTGTGCTCAGATCCAACCATATCTCTCTCCTTCTCTCCAAACGGGACCACCACACTGAATCTCATAGTAATCAATTGAACGTCTTAATGAGTAATAAGACATAAGGTAAAACACATTGGGTAACACTTGTGCTCATCTATAGACATTTTAATTTAATCTTGCCCATTTGTTTTAAAGCTTTAATATATATTTTAATCTCCTTTCATCTTTAGTTTCCCTCATTATCCCTTTCAGTTTCTTACAAGTTGTCTGTTTACAGTTTTGGAGAATTTGACCTATAATCGTTTCCTATAGTCTGGGTTTTTCTGATTGCATACTCGTAGAGCAGTTCACGTTCCTCTGTCCTCTTATTTTATGCACATTGGCAACTGAATCAGAGGCTGGATAATACTCAGCTTGGATCCCTTTGGAATAACTGTAGGTGAGCTGGCCAGCAGATGGTGTAGAGGTTACGTTGCTGGACTTTTACATGGCCAACCACAGTTCAAGTCCTGGACCTAGTGCTTAAAACTCACTCTGGGCATGTGTGCCCAGGATCTCAGGAGGAGAATGGAGGAGAAGGGTTTTTGGTGTGACCATACCCTCTTCGGGGTGATTTTTCATTGTCTCTTATCTCTCTCTCTTTCTGGCAAGCACACGTACCTTAAGGCAAAACAAACATACAAACAAACAAAACAACTGTAGGTAGATGTTGGGTTCTTTCATCATGACACACATAATAATCGGTTTTTTTATGCTTACATTCCTTAATCCTTCAGGATTTCAGAAGAACAAAATTGCAGTATTTAATTTTGTTTTCATTTAGTAGCTGTAATAATTTTTGTGCTTCCTTGTAAATAAATGATCTTTGGTTACAGTTCACACAGTATAGGAAAGGCAGGGTCTGTATGCTTAGCTTTGATGGATAGCTTTTAATTTTATTAATTATTATTATTATTATTATTTTTAAATTTGCTATAGGGCATGTGCACTCACCAGTGAGAGACAGAAGAGAGAGAGATACCTAGAAAGCAACCCACTGGGTTCAGGACTCGAACTGTGGTTGGCCGTGTGGGAGTTTAGTGCCTTAGCCACCATGCTACCTGTTGGCTCCAGTGTACTAGTCTTAGAATATCAATTGCATATACCACTGTCATCCATTTTGATTATTGAAAAACATTTAAAATATTATTGTCCTGTGCTATCTCCACTCTGCCCCCCTTTTTTTTAAATGATTGTACTATGTTTACATTATCAAAACACTTACCCATTTCATTCCATAATCTCTCCCTTTTAAACTTTATTTAGTATTAGTTCTGCAGGTATTACTGATGTTCACCACCAGTTTTTATGTCAGTCAACAGTTTTGGTTGTCTGAGACTTGTTCTTTAGTAGATTTTTCAAGAAGGGCTCATAGGAACAGTATTCTCTAAATTCTTGTATGTTATTAAAGGTTTCTCTGTGTTCTTTATACTGGAAGGGTCAAGTAGAGAATTCACTGGATTGGGCTGACCTTAGCGTAAGCTCCTGGGTTCATCCACTGTTGAAGCAGGCAAGGTCTCTCCCAGTTCCAGTCACTTGAGATTCTAGTGAACCCCTGTTGACTCTTGAGATTCTCCTCTCCTCACACCTGTCAGACATCTTGGGCCTTCCAGACAGATGTTAATTGCATCCACAAAGGTGGTTTGTCTCCACTTGTGTATATTTTGGAGCATAAGGGAATGTCATGTCCCTTAGTTTTGTTACAAATTATATCCATGAGGTTTTGGTTTTGCCATTTCTTTGCTCTGTTAGTTTTTTTTTTTTTTAATTATTATTTTATTTAACTTTATTTAAATTTGACCAGAAAGGGACAGAACAAGAGAGAGAGAGAGAGAAAACAAGTCACCAGGTCCAGGACTCAAACCGCGGTCGGGCATGTGGTAGTCCAGCGCCCTTAACACCATGCCACCTTCTGGTCCCTGCCCATGGTCATATTTCTTACTTCTGGAATCACAAATGGATGCTCTTCACTTTCCTTCCTGGAGTACTTTGGAACACTGAATAGCATCATCATGTGCCCTTTCTTCCCCCCTAATCTCTCTCTCTTTTTAAAAAAAATAATTAATTCCATTTGTTATTAGACAGACAGTAAGCAGAAATTCCTCAGGATTTTGGGGACACATGCACACACTCCTGGTGTTTTTTTCCCAAGTTGCCAGGTTTGTGACAAACTGCACAGTTGGCCAGGTGGAATCCAATTGCCTTAACCTCCACACCACCTGCTGAGCCACTCACAACTTTTGAAATGTTTAAAATGATTATGAGACCCAAGATGAAGGGTTTAAAAATTCTATAACAATCATACAAATTGGGCTGATTCTTTAGTGTGGCAGTTAAGCACTATGCATAGAGAGCTGAAACCCACAAGGATGACTATGGACCAAGTCCTAGCCCCAGTGGCTCGAAAAACACATGAGGCATGTGTGTATGCATGACAGGACTGAGAAATGGAGGGAAAAGGACTGCAGTGTGACCACACCCTATTTAGTGGTAATTTCTCTCTTGTAAGCACGTGCACCTCTGGCAATTAAAATAAATAATCACAGGGCCGGCAGTTGGAATGGTGGTTAAGGGTGCTGGATTCCCACATGGCCAACCGCAGTTCAAGACCCAGACCCAATGGCTTGCTTTCTCACTTTCCCTCTCTCTCTCTGGTCAAATTAAACTAATAATAGTAACTTAAAAAAAGTGAAATTAAAAAAATAATAGAAATCTCCATGGTTGTTGCTGTTACTCAGTCCTTTGACTCTGATAACTCTGGAACCAAGCTGTCTGGGTTCCATCCCAGCTCTATCATTGATTAGCTGAGTTATCTTGGACAAATCTGGGCCTATTTCTTCAACTATAAAATAAAAACAATGGGCCTGGCAGGTGGTACGGTGGTTAAGAGGGCTGGACTCCAACATGGACAACCACTGTTTTTTGGAGAGGTTTTTGCTATAGGACGCATGCACTGAAATCACCCCCCGCAGGGGGGATGGCCACGCCGCAATCCCTTCTCCTCCATTCTCCTCTGGGATCTTGGGCATGCAAGTACATGCGCCTGGCATGAGTTTAAGCCACTGGGTCTGGGACTTGAACCACAGTCGACTACATGGGAATCCAGCGACATAGCCATTACGCTAACTGCTGATCTCACCAACCGCTGTTTGAGTCCCAGACCTGGTGGCTTGCTTTCTCACTTTCCTTTTCTCTCTTTCTGTCCCTCTCTGGTCAAATTAAAATAAAAATAGATAAATAGGGACCAGCAGGTAGCGTAATGGCTATGCCGGTTGGGGGGAAAAGCGTCTCTCTGACTCTCTTTGTCCCTCTATCGCTCTTGCTCACAGAAGAAATAAGTTAGTAAAAAAAAAAAAAAAAAAGATAAAATAATAATAAAAATTAAAATAAAAACAAAAACCTACCATTGAGTTATTGCCAGGACTAAAGGAAGTTAAGAAATATAAAGTGGACCAGGTAGTGGCATGGTAGTTAAGGCAGTTGGATCCCTCAATTTCTAGACCCAGTGGCTTAAAAAACAGTGGGTACATTTGCGTTTATCCTAAAATTTAAAAAGGAGAGATGGAGAAAGAATTGCGATGTGGTCATCCCCCATGAGGGATGCTTTCTCACTTTCTTGCTCTCTCGGGTGAATGCACAAGCCCTCTAGCAAAAATTTAAAAAAAAAAAAAGAAAGAAAAAATAAATGTAAAACATTTGGAACACAGCCTGTAATAAAATAAGTACTCAATAAATAGTTGTTGCTGCTACTACTCTTTTTGGCTATAAGGGCATGTGTCCTTGCTGGAGATAGAGACGGAGACAGAGAGAGGCAAAGAGAAAAATTGAAGAGGGACCAGCAGTGAGTACAATGACTATGTCGCTGGACTCCCATGTAGTCGACCGTGGTTCGCGTCCTGGATCCGGTGGGCTTAAAACTCACGTTGGGCGCATGTGCGTGCATGCCCAAGATCCTGAGAGGAGAATGGAGAAGGGATTGTGGCATGGCCATTCCCCCGGGGGGGTGATTTCTCACTTTCTGTCTCTCTGTCTCTGTCTGGCGAGCGCACGCGCCCTATAGCAAAACAAGAACAAAAACAAAAAAAAAACTCTCCAAAACAAAAAAAGAGAAAAAGTGAAGAATCACCTCACAGGGGAAATGGGGATGGCCACGCCACAATCCAGAGACTCAGGACTTTGGGCACACATGCCCAGAGTGTTCTTCAAGTCCCTGGTTCCTAGACTTGAACCGTTCAGTCAGCCACATGGGACCCAGCCTCCTTAATGTCTGTGCCTCCTGCTGGCCCACTGCTATGTCTTCTCTGGCCTCAGGGTCTCTTGATATATAAAGGAGAAGCTGGGATCTTTCCAAGAAAGGTAACTTCCAGAAGAACAACACACACAAAAAAAGTAATTTTTTTTTTTTTTTTTGAGAGATTTGGAGACAGAAAGCAAGAAATCCCCCCTACCACCCTCCCCCTCCCCAGGGGATGGCCACGTTGAAATCCCTTCTCCTCCATTTTCCTCTCGGGATCTTGGGCACACACGCACACGTCTGGGACTCAAACTGAGGTCGACTACGTGGGAGTCCAGCGACGTAGCCATTATGCTAACTGCTGGTCCCAAATAATTTCTTTCTTTTGGAACTTACAGGTGAGGTGAAGCGAGATGTAGGCTTCTGCCTTCATTCAGATGTCTAGTCTGGCTCTCACCAAGGGCCCATGGGAAAGCAGAGGAAGAACAATTAGACAGGAACATTTCACCACTAAAAAAGGTCTTTATTACAAAACAAATTCTAGTAAGATCAGGTCTGGTCTTCAACCCCTCCTCTGGGTGGAGGCTCCTAGATGGGGTGGGAAAGATAGCAGGTAGTGGGGACTGAAAGAACAGAGCAGGCTGACCTCCCCTCATCAGTCTCAGCTGCTGTCCTTCTTTTATGAAGGACTAGAAGAACTCTTCCAAAGCCCCTTGAAAGAGGTACTATCCTTCCAGCCAGGAAGGATCACTGCTGTCATCAGACCTTAGCAATGCCGCATTGTAGGATCCAGGTCTTAGCTGACTCTCAGCAGAGGCCACCCAGAGTCACTCAGCCTGAGCGATGGCGTAGGAGAGCAGCCACAGCAGCAGGGGGCCCAGAACAAGGACAGACAACCAGACAGCAAAGCTGGCCAGGATGAGCCTCCGGGCCCGGGACCCCCAGTGCACTGCCTCCTGGAAACGGCCTGCCTTATAAGCTCTTCCGCCTGTAGGGGCAGGTTCTTGGTTAGGTTCTCCCCTTACTTCTGCCCCAAAGTGCCCACTCCATTTCCCCATCCCTGTCACAACTCAAAACTTCACACCCAAATCCTCTACTCCTTTTCCAGTTTCTATGTCATGTCTCACCTGAAAAATACTAAAACCATCTCTATCCTGCCCACTTCTCAGGGTGGTCACAGCTCATAAGATTATATGGGAAAGTACTTTCCAATCCTTTTAACCCCCACTGTTTTCTACTCAGCCCAGAGTCATGCAGAATTTGGAATTCTTGGTAAGAAACAGTGTGAGCTTGGAGTATTTCACTCATATCTAGTCAAACACCCTATCCTCATAACCCAATGGGCCTCATTTTTCCCCGATTTAAATAATTTTATTTTCTTTCTCTAGGTAGAACAGTTATAAAGTGGGCCTCATCTTTTTTGTAACATTAAGGATCCTTTTCAGAATTTCTGCCCTAATGAAACTCAGAAATTCTTATGGTGATAGAACAGTTTCTGATTGTTAAAATATATCAAGGGTTGAGAAAATTCCAGACAATTTAAGTTAGCCTGCATAGACTTACAAAAAGATACATGTGCAGTTTCTGTTAGTTTTTTTTAAAACAATGAAGTCCTATCAAAGACCCCCATGCTTTTTCTGCTCTCAAAAATTGCTGCCATCAGTCTTGCCCCCTCCATTTCACCCTCTACGTAGGCATTGAGAGGAGATCTTTTTGACATATAAATCTGGGGCCAGCAGATGATACAGTGGTTAAGGCACTGGACTCCCACATGGCCAACCACTGTTGAGAGTCCCAGTTTGAAACTCATGCCAGGCATGTGTGCGTGCATTTCCAAAATTCTAAGAGGAGAATGGAGAAGTGACTGCAGTGTGGCCATTCCCATGGGGGGTAATTTCTTTTCTTTCTCTGTCTCTCCGGTGACTACACTCACCTTATAACAAAACTTTCTAAAATAAATAAGTAAATAAGGGGGCCAGCAGGTGGCGTAATGGTTAAGGTGAACTTCCAAGTGGCTGACTGGTTAGAGTTGCAGACCCTGTGGCCTGAAACTCATGCTGGGTGCATGTGAGTGTCCAAAATCCCGAGAGGAGAATGGAGAAGGGATTGTGGCATGGCCATCCCCCTGCTGGGGTGATTTCTCACTTTCTCTGTTTCTATCCCTCTAGTGAGTGCACACACCCTATAGCAAAAATCTCTTTTTCTCTTAAAAACAAACAAAAAATACAAATCTAACCATGTCACTCTCCCTTGCAAAAACCCTTCAATGGTTTCCCAGCACTTTCAAGATAAAATATAACAACTCCTAAGCATAGATTTGGCAGCCCTCAGGAATCTGGATCCTTAGTCCAGCCACAGTGAACTAACAGTCCAAGCTTCTGTACCCACTGCTCTTTTTACCAGGAAGGGGTTACCTTTCATGTCACCTTCCCTAGGATACCTTTCTAGTCACCCACTCCACACATAATCACATAAATATTCCCTGACTCCCAGAGTGCCTTGTGCTTCTTCTATTATGGCACTAATGAGCTGCAGTCTATTGATAATTATCCATTTTCACCACTGTATCTTTTATTAGACTACAGATCCTTTGATGACAAGAACCGTGTCTTATTTCTGGAAGTAGGCCCAGCGCCAGCAAGACATTGATAGGTAATTCATTATTTAGATAGATCCAATACATGAAACCATTGCCTTATGCCCACCCACCTTGTTCCCATAGAATTGCATTCCTCACCTTGACAGCAAACACAAGAGCCATGACTCCCAGGCAAGAGCAGCCACAGATAATGCTAGTAGCTGCCAAGTAGCGGAGGCGGACCCAACAGCAACGGATGGGGGATGGAGAATTAGCAGCTTCCGTGTTGCTCATCAAGCTCTCCACTGCCTTCTCCTCGTCCTCCATCACCTGTGGGCGATACAGTCATGGTACTTGTAAGCCCAACTTGGCTTGTCTTGCTTAGACTTCATCCCTCTCAGAGCATTCGCTCTGTGCTTATGGCCTAACCCAGCTCTCCAGAATGTTGCCTTGCTGGGGAATCCCTCTAGTGACTCATAAGACTAGGAAAGGAAATTTAAGTCTGGAATCCTTTGTCCTCAGCTTAGGAGTCTGAGGCTTTGAAGACAAGTCAGTATGAATACAGCATTATTTTTACTAGTTTTGATAATGGGGAAAAGCAAGATGACAGGTGCACATCAAGAAACAGGAGAGAAATACAGAAATCTCAAACGTTTCTATGAATCAGAACTTATTTTAAACTATATTTTAAAGAGCCCTCAAGTTCCCTGAAATTCCCCAGAGGCTGCCTACGTATTATGGGGTCAGAGACCAGAATCCTAGATGCTGCACCTCATTTTAGGCAAAACAGCCATTTCACATAAACACAGTCTGGGTATGAAGGAAAGAACGTAATCATCTACACTCTTCTTGAGCTGAAGACATCGAGTATTAGTTTAGTCAAGGCCTCCCTTGCCATTCTGTTGCCTTCTTGCCACCTCTCTCCATTTCAACCCAAAGCATGCAACACTAACAGATCAACTGGAGTCTGAATGACCTCATTACCCACACAGAAACCTGCATAATAATGGACTACTTAATCATTCCTCATCTTCCTATTTCTCAGGGCCTGTAAGCTCTGGCATCAAGTCACTTTTCCACCCTTATCTCCAACTATTCCCTTATATATAGCCAAAAGAAACATACCTGTAGTTCCCTGAACACAAATAAAAACAGTGAAAGACATAAAACAGGCAGAGAGCAAAGAATGATGTATGATACAGAGCTGCAGAAGAGAAGGTGTGAGGAAAGAACTCTAAGGTAAACATAGCAGGGAAAGAAAACACTAGAGGGCTCAGGGAACTGAGGTCAGAAAGTGTAAAAATGAGCAGAGGCTCTTACCTGGCTATAGGCCTTGAGGGATTGTGAGTTTCGGCTCCTGCCTTGGGTTTGATCTGGCTTGGGTGGAGATGGGGTTGACTCAGGGCTCCAAGCCAAGCCCAGGGGTGGGGTTGAGTGGCCAGCCACCACCTGAAGAGCCCCAGGAGCTAGGAAGGGGGTGTGGTTGACTCAAACCAGTTTGGCTACATGAAGGAGAGCAGGGGAGGGCCATGAGATGGCGCAACTGGGCAACCGGAGGAAGGATGCCTGTCTTCTGGAAAAAGGAGTGAAAGGAAGCACCTGAGCAAGAGGTATAAAAGGGAAAACTGAAGCATCAGAGGGAATTCTGAGGGAAAACACAGGAACTAAGGGAAAAGGGAGAGGAAAAGTATGTCTTGAGTGAACGGAAAGACACCCTACCCAGATAGCAGACTTGCCAATCTTTCCTCCTCTTAGGTGGAACTTTCAGTCCCATAGGTATATAATCCTGGGCTAAAGATCAGGTACTAGGGTCTTTGCAAAAGCAAGAGGAGAAAATGATGCCCAAGTTCCCACCCAACCCTCCACGAGACCAGGAAATCAGAAGCCTCCTTACGCGGATGCTCATACAGAAACTAAGTTTATTATTTTTTCTTCTTAAAAAAAAAGAAAAAAAAAAAAAAACTCATTGTAAAGAAGCCCCTCCCCATTCCCCTAAAGGTGTGGGGGGGTGAAAGATAGTTGGGGTATCAAGTACAAGGGGGTGGGGACAGACTATCTTGCCACCCTTAACACTGCCCAGCCATGTGGGGTGGTAGGGAAGGAGGATTGTGATAAGCCCCATTTCCATGATAACCAGTTGCCTACCCCCTACTTTGGTGGAAAGAAGAGGGAAGGCCCCTATGTCTCCCTGGAGGCTTTCCCCCTCAAAAGACTTCAAGTAGTGGTTAACAGAGTCAGGCCTGGTCATGGAGGGAGAGTGGCCATGGTGGAAAGCCTAAATGGAGGGGCAGCCCACTCACGTCTTGGCCTTGCGGCCTCTGTGACTAATGGTAGGAGCGGCCAGGTGGGGAGGGGCACTGCTACGCAGGATGCGCTGGTCCCCCTGGTTGGTGGTCCCAACAAGCCTGCGGGGGCCAGGCCGGCGGCGTGGGATCCCTTCCCCTTCCTCCTCCTCGCCTGAGACCTCAGCCTCAGACTCCTCTATTGAACCCTCAGGCTCCAGGGGACTTGGGGGCTGTAGGCGACCCCGCTTTGCCAGCCCAGGGCCCCCACCAATTGGGGCCCCTGCCCGTTTTCGAGGCACCTTCTCAGTCTCTAGTGGGGGGACTAGAGACCCTGGACGCAGCCGGGTTGAGCGCAGTTTTGGGGCCAATGAGACCACAGGTGGTGTTAAGTCTAACCCAACTGGCCCACTATCTGCTAAATCCAGATCATCCTGAATTACAGCTACTACCATGGACCCTTCACTCTTTCGTCCCCGTATTCCCTCTGCTTCAAGCCGTAGGCGGGGCAGGCGGGTGAGGGGGCGACTTCCATCCTCATCAGAAGAACTACCCTCACTCTCCCCCTGGCCCTGGGGTTGCTTCCGCCTCCCCAATCCACAGCTCTCAAGAATGGAAGAGCTGTCACGGTCCAAGACAGGAAGCTGGCTGGGTCGAGGTGATGGTGGATTCTTGGGAGGCCGGCCTCGCTTCCGCTTGGGTGGGGATGTCGAAATGGTGACAGTGGTGACAGTGTTGGCGACAGTAGAGGTGGGACAGGCTAGCAGTGGTGGGGGTGGGGGTGGTGGTGGTGGTGGTGGTGGTGGCGGCGGCGGCGGTGGTGGCGGGAGTGACTGCGTCCGGTTCTCTAAGTTGCCATCCCCTGGAGAAGAAATGGTCCCAGGGATGGGCAAATCTCGTGCCTTAGGGGGTCGCCCACGCCTTCTTTTCTCCACAGGTGACAGCATGATGGGCTCAGGTCTGTGAACTGGCTGGGGTCCAGGAGTCTGGGGCCCAATAAGAAGCTGGGATCCCAGGACAGGCTCCGCAACAATTAGGGTCTCAGCCCCAGGGACTGGATCAGCCCCATTGGTTTTCCCCTTAGAAGTGCATGAGGGTGCCTCATCCACGCCTCTCCCAACATCCGCTGGAGATCTGTTCTTCTTGGGGGGCCTCCCCCTCCGACGCTTCACAGCAGGAGGAGTGATTGCAAGCAATGCCCCTTCTCCATTCTCTGGGCTGGTCCCACCAGTCACCCCCAGCTCAATGCGACGACGAGCTATGAAGGGTTGCTGGGTTGGGGTGGGCTGTGAGGACGGGGGAGCAGCTTCGCAAGGCCCACTGGTAGGAGATGAGGATTCAGGCCCTGACATGCTGCGAGCAGATGGGCTTCCTGGGCTGGCACTGGTCTCAGAGACCCCAGGCACTAGGGTGCTGGCAGTTCCCCGCTGTTGTCGCCGCCGCCTCACCAACTCCTTTTCCTCTACCACAGTTACTAGCCGGCCTGGCAGCTTGCGAAGCACTTTGGGGCCTGGCGGTTGCCCTGGCCGACCAGTGCCCTGACCCCTAATTTCTACATCAGCACTGGTACGACGCCGAGGGGGCCGAGCAGGTGAAGGACCCTCAGGTGATGAAGTCGCTGAAGAGGAGGCTGATGGGGCTGTGACCTCAGCTGTAGTCAGTTCCTGTGGCTTCTCTGGGCTGGATATTGGGGTATGGGTCTCCACTGGCTCTTCTGCATTCCTACCAGCCTGTGAAGGCTCCTGAAGTGGCTCATCAAACGCTACTGGGGGTGGAACCTCCAGTCCATTGCTCTCACTAAGACACATAGGCAACTCCTCACCATCAGGCAGCACTGTGATGGTCCCCTCAGCAGGATTTGGTATCTCCTGTTCTTGACCACTGGGGACACTGCTAGCCTCCAAGGTTGGGCTAGGTGCAGAAGGAGTAAGAGAGAGATTCTTTTCTGACACTGGCAGAATCTCAACAGCAACTGGCGATGGATCCTTAGGGGGCACAAGAGTGAGTGAGGAACTCTCAGAACTGGTGATGGCAGCCAGATCCAGGGACTCCACAGATGCTAATGCTTGTGCACAAGGTTTTGCTTCAGGCTCCAAGCCCAAAGGGACGTTGGTGACTGGGGAAGAGATGGGCACAGAAGGTGGACCAAGCAAGAGAGGAGAGGAGGGAGTTAAGAGTGAGGTTTGGGCTGGTGGTGGGGTATGAGCTGGTGGAGGAGTACAAGCAGGAGGAGGAGTACAGGCAGGAGAAGCACAAGATGGAGGAATCTGTGAAGACAAAGGAGGGGGAGAAGGCAAGATATGAACAGGAAGAATGGTTATTGGATTTGGGGCTGAAATGGGTATTGGGACAGAGACCGGAACGGGGACTGGAATAGGAATTGCAGCAGGGGCTGAAGCTGTAGTGGGTCGAGGTCTAGGTGCTGGCCTGGAAACTCTCTCCTTGGCAGGGCTACAATGGGGAGGTGTGATGTTGCTGCGGGTATGATGGGTAGATGTGATAGGAGTATGGTTTGTCCCTTGAGTCTCAGCCCGGGCTCCACGAAGACGCTCACTGACACGAGTCCCAGGTCTCTCAGGGGCTTTGGCCTTCTTACTGCGCCGGTGGCTGCCTCCACTAGTACCACAGGAAATCTCATCCCCAGTCCCTGGACCATCCTCCTCCTCTCGAGGTAGGCGAAACACCTCGTCCTTGGCTTGGTCCAGATCTTTGCGGGCAGCTTCCACTTGCTCCTATCAACAACAGAGCCCAAGTGGGGGTCAGAAGGAAGTAAGCAGGGAAGGGAGTGAGTAGAAATTAGCAGGTCCCACTACTAGCCCCAGACCCTCATAAAATACTCACTTCTGCCTGCTTGAGTTCCTCTCGGCTCACCTCTTCCAGGGAGGCTTCCAGAAATTTCATTGCATAACGCTCAATGGGGGTCAGCTATGGGGAGAAGCAGTAATGATGAACACAGGAACCTAGGGCCCAATCCCATTACCCTTATTTAGTATTAGGAAGACAGGAGAAGGATTCTAGGAAAGGAATTGTAAATGATGAACTACTGGGTTTAATACTGACCTGTTCTACGAGGGCAGCAATTTCTTGCTCAGCCCGGGACATCTCCTCATCTTCAGCCCCAGGCCGACCAGCCTCTTCTCCTTCACCAGCAAGAAACCCATCATTCTCATTAAATTCTGCAAGTTCAGCCACCTGTTCGGCCTTGGCTTGGGTGGCGGCACGGATATCCTCTTCATCTTCTGCCCGACACAATGCCTGTAAAGGTGTATAAACACACACACACACACACACACACACACACAAAGACTTAAAGAATCATACAACTGTAATTTAGTTAGTCTTAAGAGTTTTATTGTTTATTAAAAAACAAATAAAAAAACAGAAAGATCTGTATTTCAGGAACCAGGTTTAAAACTCACACTGTGCGCCTGTCTAAGATCCTGAGAGAAGAATGGAGAAGGGATTGCAGCATGGCCATCCCCCCAAGGGATGATTTCTCACTTTCTGTCTCTGGCAAGTGCACATACCCTACAGCAAAAATCTCTCAAAAATAAAAAAGTATTTCAAAAAATTCTTTTTCACACAGATGGCTCAAGAATAATATACCAACTATATCTGATCTTTCCTTCAAATGAATATCCAGAAAGTTTACAGCAAAGGTACTAAAGCAAAGCAGAATACTTCCTAGAGAATACTCAGCAATATGGAGAACTCAGTAGATAAAAACATGCCCAGGATGCTCTACACTTACAGTTCCTCAACATCTATTTACAGTCAGAGAACTATGAAAAAGCAAAAATGCTCAAACGCAACACCAAAAAATTATGATTTAGTAGATTCTGAGATTAAATCAACCCTTTTAAAGCCTTAAGTGATTCTATGATACATTCACTGGAAAAGTGTTTTATATCATATATAAAGCACTTAACGTCCATTAAACCATTTATTATTAATCCTCAGAGTTACTTCCTTCTCATTAGCAACTAAGCGAGGCAGAAAGTGAGGCTCTGAGGATTAACGAGTTTATAGCTTGGCTTAACAAATAGTTAAGTAGCACTGTTGGAATTCAAACCTAGAACTGAGGACTCCAAATTCTAAAGTTCTCCTAAATCTTGTGCATCAATAAGCCACGTGTTTACAACTATCAATGGCTTATTGTACTCAAGGTAGAAGCTCAATGGACTAATGAAAGACAAGATATACTGTAACCATGAACTCTACATTAGGGACTGCCCGGCCTTTTTTCACCTGCTCCAGAATATGGGTCTGCTTGCTGGCCACAGTCTCTTCCTCTTCTTCAGGGGCAGAGGGTACAGATGATCCAGATGGCTCTTCCAAGGGCATATCAAACAGTTCTCGGATGGTTTGCTATTGGGTAGAAAAGAGCCAAAAGAATGTTCTTCCTACACCTACAGTTGTGAGGCTGACAGCTCTTGGAAGTATTGGAGGTATCACTGGTTAAATACACAGGTTTGTGGGGACCAGCATGTGGCATAACGGCTATGTCGCTAGACTCCCATGTAGCCAACCACAGTTTGAGTACCAGACCTGGTGGCTTAAACTCAGGCTGGGCTCATGTGCATGTGTGCCCAAAATTCTTTTTCACACAGATGGCTCAAGAATAATATACCAACTATATCTGATCTTTCCTTCAAATGAATATCCAGAAAGTTTACAGCAAAGGTACTAAAGCAAAGCAGAATACTTCCTAGAGAATACTCAGCAATATGGAGAACTCAGTAGATAAAAACATGCCCAGGATGCTCTACACTTACAGTTCCTCAACATCTATTTACAGTCAGAGAACTATGAAAAAGCAAAAATGCTCAAACGCAACACCAAAAAATTATGATTTAGTAGATTCTGAGATTAAATCAACCCTTTTAAAGCCTTAAGTGATTCTATGATACATTCACTGGAAAAGTGTTTTATATCATATATAAAGCACTTAACGTCCATTAAACCATTTATTATTAATCCTCAGAGTTACTTCCTTCTCATTAGCAACTAAGCGAGGCAGAAAGTGAGGCTCTGAGGATTAACGAGTTTATAGCTTGGCTTAACAAATAGTTAAGTAGCACTGTTGGAATTCAAACCTAGAACTGAGGACTCCAAATTCTAAAGTTCTCCTAAATCTTGTGCATCAATAAGCCACGTGTTTACAACTATCAATGGCTTATTGTACTCAAGGTAGAAGCTCAATGGACTAATGAAAGACAAGATATACTGTAACCATGAACTCTACATTAGGGACTGCCCGGCCTTTTTTCACCTGCTCCAGAATATGGGTCTGCTTGCTGGCCACAGTCTCTTCCTCTTCTTCAGGGGCAGAGGGTACAGATGATCCAGATGGCTCTTCCAAGGGCATATCAAACAGTTCTCGGATGGTTTGCTATTGGGTAGAAAAGAGCCAAAAGAATGTTCTTCCTACACCTACAGTTGTGAGGCTGACAGCTCTTGGAAGTATTGGAGGTATCACTGGTTAAATACACAGGTTTGTGGGGACCAGCATGTGGCATAACGGCTATGTCGCTAGACTCCCATGTAGCCAACCACAGTTTGAGTACCAGACCTGGTGGCTTAAACTCAGGCTGGGCTCATGTGCATGTGTGCCCAAGATCCCAAGAGGAGAATGGAGGAGAAGGGACTGTGGCGGGGCCATCCCCCCTGGGAGGTGATTTCTTGCTTTCTGTCTCTCTGTCTCTGTCTTTCTGGCAAGCACATATGCCTATAGCAAAAACCTCTCTCAAAAAAGAAGGGAAAAAAAAAAAAAGGTTTGTGAAAGCCAAAGCTACCCCTCTTTAATAAGCAGGAGAAACTCCTACAGGCACATCAGTTCTCTTCTGCACAGTCTGAAAGACTCTGCTTAAAATACCTGCTTAAAATAAGCTGTAGTAAAGTTGCCTCCTTCAATGGCCATGTCTCCTAACATTCTCTTTTGATTTGCCTTTTTCAGGATGTTCTCCTCCACTGTCCGTTCACTGATAAGCCTGTGGAATGATGGAGGTCATGTGTAAACATTTAACTATGTCAAGGAAACCCTATCAGTAAAGAGAAAATAAGGGAAGACTAGGCAATACCTATAGATGTGAACATCTCGGGTCTGGCCAATTCGGTGACAGCGATCCTGGGCCTGAGCATCCATGGTGGGATTCCAGTCACTGTCATAAAAAACAACAGTGTCTGCTCCTGTCAGGTTCACGCCCACACCCCCACTCCGGGTTGAAAGGATGAAGCAGAATATGCGTTTGTCTGCATTGAACCGTTCCATCAAGGCCTAAAGGGAAAGAAAAAAAAAGATAGTGTTGGAAGACTTATCCCTAGAAACAGGTCTAAAGTTCTGTGGGACCTTCTCTGGAAACCCAAAGACTGGGAAAAGGAGTCAGAATGTAAGGTGAGCCTCTAAAAGCTGCAGATGTCTGAATTACCTGTCTCTGTTCAACTCTAGTAGACCCATCCAGACGTAAGTAGAGGTGGCCATGGTAGGTGAGAAACTGCTCCAATATATCCAGCATTCGGGTCATCTGTGTGAAGATGAGCACCCGGTGGCCCTCTGCCTTTAGCTGTCGCAACAGCACTGCCAATGTTTGCAACTTCCCTGAAGAGACAGCAAGGGGTACAGGGAGCTAGCTATAAGCTGGAATGAAAAAAACACTTAGCACTGAAAAGCTGAGGTTGAAAAGATAACTAAGGCTTTAGGCAAAGGATTCAGTTCATGAAAGGGACCAAAAATATTTAAGCATGGGGGCTGGCAGGTGGCGTGGTAGTTAAGAACTCTGGATGCCCATATGGCTGACTACAGTCTTAAGTCCCAGACTTGGCGGGATTGTTTTCTCACATTCTCTCTCTCTCTCTCTCTGCCCCTCTCTGATCAAATTAAAATAGATAAAGTTAAATAAAATAATTCTTTAAAAAAAATTTAAATACAAAAAATTTCAACTCTATACGTTTTCTTCACTCTTTAGTCTGCTTCTGTCTAGGATCTAACTTCTAAGTCTAACTGGGGTAATAAGGACCATCAGAGAGGAAGAACAAAATCCTCCATCACTTATGAGCACAAGATCTTTAAATATTACTACAGATATATTAGCTGAAACAAAAACAGGTTCAGAGGATAGACATCAACATAGCTTACAGACAAGGATTTAAGGTCACAGGTCAGGACCATAGAATTGGATAAGATCTTAAGAGGTTATCATGTTGAACCTGCAATCAGAGAAATAACTTCTACATTTTTGATAAAAAGGTTTTTTCCCCCTGGGACCAGCAGATGGCATAATGGTTATGTCACTGGACTCCCATGGAGTCTATCCCGGTTTGAGTACCAGACCCATTGGCTTGAAACTCATACTGGGCACATGGGCTGCCAGGTGCCATGGTGGTTAGGGGCGCAGGACTCGTATGTGGCTGATGGTGGTTTGAGTCCCAGACCTGGCGACTTTCTCTCTCTCTCCCCTCTTCCTCTCTTACCCCCTCTGGTCAAATTGAAATAAATAAATAAATAGTTAAACAAAAAAATAATTCTTAAAAAACAAAAAAAAGAAAAAAAGAAAACACCTCATATCAGGCACATGTACAATGTGCAATGTGCAAACGTGCTCAAAATCTGAAGAGAATGGAAGAGAAGGGATTGTGGTGTGGCCACACCCCCCACAGAATAATTTCTTGCTTTCTGTCTCTGTCTTTCCAGTGAGTGCATGCACCTTATAGCAAAACTCTTAAAAAAAAAAAAAAAGTATTTTTGGGGGCCAGCAGATGGCATAGCAGTTGTGTCACCCTGGACTCCCACATGACCAACCACAGTTCAAGTCTGGACGCAGTGGCTTAAAACTCATGCCAGGCATGAGTGCTTGCATGCCCAAGATCCCAGGAGGAGAATGGAGAAGGGATTGTGTCATGGCCATATCCCTGGGGTGTGACTTTTCAATTTCCCTCTGCCTCTTTCTCTCTCCAGTGAATGCATGCGCCCTCAGGCAAAATCTTCTTCCTTTTTTTCTTTTTTAAAGAAATGCCTGTTCAGGTTTATGGCAGAAACTGGTTAGTACTGTCTAACGGTCATTCTTGGGTAGTAATCCTAGCACACAGTGGAGAAAGGTCCAAAACAACCCCAGGAAAATGAATCACAACTGATCTAAAAAAGTTCCTCACTGCCATTCCCCTTTGTCAGCAACTGCTCTAGGGATGGACTAGTTTGAACCAATAAGATGTGAAGCAAAGTCAGCTGGGAGGGCTGGGGAAAAAGAAAAGAAAAATCTTGCTGGAACTAAGTATTTGTCTCAACTCCTTCCTTCCAGTTTAGAAAACTGGTGTTCTCCCTAGATTTACAGCAGTCTTATCACCATAAAGAGCATGAGGATAAAAAGATAAATGTTAAGCACAGTAGGCACAGAGAAAGATAAGAACTTGGGTCTGTGAATGTACTATTAATCATTATACCAGCTATTCTCAGAATTTCTCATTAAATAATAATAAATGCTCTCATGGTTTAAGTCACTGTTAATTAGTTTTCTGTTTCTTGCAGTCAAATGCACTGTAACCAACACAAGGGTCTGTTGCTTTTGCTCAAACCAGAATTTAGTATTTATTGTGCAATCTTTATACTAGCACACACAAATCCTCATAAAAATTTTTTTTTTTTTTTTTGCAAAGAACATGTGCGCTTGCCAGAGACAGAGACACAGAGAGAAAGCATTCCCTGGTGGGATGTGGTCACATCAAAATCTTTTCTCTGTTCCTTCATCTGTTGGGATTTTAAACATATATGCAATAGGCCCAGCATGTTCAAATTGCCAGGTCGAAGATTCAAACAGTGTGGTTGGCCATGTAAGACCCAGTTCCTTTAACGACAAGGCCCTAATCTTATATATCTAAAAACTACGCTAGAGTCAGTAGATGGTGCAGTGGTTAAGGTGTTGGACACCCACATGATCGACTGTGGTCTGAGTCCCAGATGTGGAGGCTTGAAAATCATGCTGGGTACACGTGCATGCATGCCCGCCCAAAATCCCAAGAGGAGAATGGAGAAAGGATTGTGGCATGGCCATCTCCCCCAGAAAGTGATTTCTCACTTTCTCTCTCCGGCGAGCACACACCATCTATAGGAAAAATCTCTTTAAAAAAAAAAAAATAACAAAAAAACAACTATATGCTATACTGTCTTATTACTGTATCCCAAATGATTAGCCAAATATGAAAGATGTTCACAAAAGGATCACTGAATAAGTTAGCAGCACACATTTTCAACTTTCATTAAAGTCAAATTCATAAATGCTAAGAATCTATCATAAGGCCTACATTTATCTATCTTGCCTAAAAGCATAACCTAAAACTGTCCAATGCTTTCATCTCTTCCTTGAGCAGAGAGACAGAGAGCATACTACACACAGCACCAAACAGATATTGACGTCACAACCAATTCCCGGCCTTCAGTCATGGGCAAACATACCAGTGTATTCAGGGAAGTTTTTGGATTTGAACCAGGAACCTTTTCATGTAGGACTGCCTCACACAACATCACATCTTACCACTGGACCACCGTCTAGTGCCTTGCTATCTAATGTTTTATAGAAATCCCTAGAGACCTTATATGCAGTATGCACAATATCTTTCTGATAAGACAGTCTTGCTATTAAGAAAAGTAAAGTCAAGGGTCCTGCACTAGCCAATGAACTCACCGCAATCATACTGGATGAGTCTCAAGTCAGGGAACTGGGTGCGCATGTTGCACACAATACGGTGCAAAGGACGAGCCCTGGGCCAGAGCTCACAGGCCAATTGCTCCTGGAAGGCTGCCTGACGAGGGGCCAGCCAAGGAGGTGGGTGGCAGGCATGCAGGGAAGGGGGAGGTGCCTCCACAGGAGGCATGACAAAGATGAACCTGTAAAAGGAAGAAGGCAAGTAGTGTAAAAGATGGGACTCTGAAATGCCCCAGAAATTAGCACCTTTACCAGCCCTAAGCACTATATCCACTCTGAGGCCCCAAGACCCACTCCCCATTAGCACTTAGCCCTGCCAACCTCTCAATGATTTCTGACAGCTGGTCTAGTCGTTGCTGGGGAAACAGTACAGCCCGATGGGCAGCCTCGGTATAACTCCAAAAGGTGGGGTGGCTGGGGCCAGGAGAACGAGGGCCGATGGGGCTGGCAACAGGTTGGGGCAGGGTACAGAAATCCAGGACTTCAGTCCCATACACGGGTGCCAGGGCCCCATGAGCCTCACTAAGTTGGAAAATCCGTTCCAGGCGTTCAGACCGCTGCCGCTTCCGCTTTTCCTCCAGAGAGTCCTGATGGGTAAGAGAAAAAAAAAAACACAGAGAAAGTAATCCGTATCCTCGAGAATCAACATCAAAGTCTTATAGATGACATAATAGATCTTCTCAGATAGAAATATAATCTATAGAAACTCTGAGACCCAAAAATACCCTATACTTTTTATAGTATTCCAAGCTGTCAATAAGAATCATTTTTTTCACAATGTTAAATAACCTCTGCAAGAGAAAACTGAGCTTTCCTTAGATGCAACTAAAGCAGAATGCCTGAATATTCAAAATCAAGATTTGGATATTTCACAAGTTTATAGGATGAGTGATTTGTAGGAATTTTTCTATATAACAGAACATCTAACTTAATCTTATGATGGGTCCAAAATAATCAGAAGTCTTCCTCAAATCACTGATTAGTAGGGGTAACTAATTAAATCCCCAGTAGGTTTTTGCCAAGAACCAGACTGGAACAAAGTAGAATGACAACAGCAAACCCAATGACATCATTACCTAGACAGAAAGAAAGGGCAACCTGGCAGTCAGAACACCTGTGTGACTTTGACCCAATCTTTTTCTGTCTCTGTGTTTCATTTCATTATCTGTAAAAACCATCTAATTCTCCATTGTAGCACTTTCTACGCTTTACATTTGTATGATTTTTTTTAAGAGGTTTTTGCTATAGGGCAAGTGTGCTCGCCAGACAGAGAGAGAGAGACAGAGAGACAGAAAGCGAGCAATCACCCCCCCAGGGGGGATGGCCACACCACAATCCCTTCTCCTCCATTCTCCTCTCGGGATCTTGGGCACGCACACAGACGCGCCCAGCGTGAGTTTTAAGCCACCAGGTCTGAATGCAAACTGCAGTCGACTACACGGGAGTCCAGCAACATAGCCATTAAGCTAACTGCTGGTCCCGACATTTGTATGATTTTTTTTTTTAATGTATTTGTTTTCTTTAAGTGGCCCAGAGAGGTACACAGAGAGAGAAAGTGAGAAAGCAAGCTGCCAGGTCTGGGACTCGATTCACAGTTGGTCATGTGGGAGTCCAGTGCTCTTACCCACCATGCCACTTGCTGGCCCTTTGTATGATTAATGTCTTGTACCCACTAAACTAAGCCCCATATTATGAACTATTGAATATATCTCACTTTGTTCAATATAACCACCTATTAACTAGCTCAGTATCTGGCACAAAATAGTTGTTCAATAATTTTGTTAATAAACAAATTAAGGACACTGGACTTCAGAAAACAGTCCTGAAAAAAAGCAGTCTTCCAAATCTTTGAAATCACCCCCCCAGGGGGAACAGCCATACTGCAATCCCTTCTCTATTCTCTTCTCGGGATCTTGGGCATGCATGAACACGCACCTGGCGTGAGTTTATTTCACTGGGTCTGGGACTCGAACCGCGGTCAACTACATGGGAGTCCAGCGACAACCATTACGCTAACTGCTGGTCCCCAAATCTTTCATGACTGCTACCTTAAGCTTCACCTTTTGGTTTGGGGTATTCTGAGTGAAGAAGCAAAGTATTCTAGCAGAAGGGAAAATGAATTCAGATCATCTTTTTTTCTTTTTCTGGAGAGGTTTTTGCTATAGGGAGTGAAATCACCAGAAGTACAGAGAAAAACAGAGAGACGGAAAGTGAGAAATCACCCCCCAGGGGGGATGGCCACACCACAATCCATTCTCCTCCATTCTCCTCTCGGGTTCTTGAGGACACATGCACATGTGCCCGGTGTGAGTTTAACCCACCAGGTCTGGGTCTCAAACCGTGGTCAACTACATGAGAGTCCAGCAACACAGCCATTATGCCAACTGCTGGTCCCCAGATCAGCTCTTAATAGTAGCAAAGAAAGAAAATATTTCCAAGCCATACATCTGAAACGGAACTGTAACCAGTATACACAAAGGGCTCTTGGGCCAACTTGCAACGTGGTGGTTAAGGCAGCTGCATAGTTCAAGTCTAGGACCCAGTCACATGAGAAACACACAGTCATGTGTGTAAGACCAAAATCCTGAAAGGACGGAGATGAAAGAGAAGGGATTGTAGACTGACAGTTCCACATGGGGAATACTTTCTTCTTTCCCTCTCTCCAGCAAGCATGCACACTCTCCAGCAAATTAAACAATGAACTCCTACAATAACTCAATAATTTAAAAAACTACCTATCTAAAAAAGGGAGGACCAGTAAGTGGCGTGGAGGTTAAAGCACTAGATCCCACTTGGCTGACTGCACAGTTTGAATTCCAGATCCAGTGATAAAAACACAAATGCATGTATGCCCAAAATCTCAAGAGGAAAATAGAGAAGAGATTGTGGCATGGCCATCCCTCACTGGGGAATGATTTCTGACTTTCTCTCTGTCCTCTGGTGTGTACATAGCAAAAAAACACAAAGAAAAAAACCTAATAAATAAGTAGGGCAAAAGGAGCCAGCACTTGGCCTGATGTTTATGTAAGCTGGATCCCACATAGCTGACGATGTTGTTCAAGTCACAGACCTAGCAGTTTGAAAATCATGCTAGGTCCATGTGTGTGCATGCCCAACATCTCACAAGTTAGGAGACATAGAGGAGGAAAGCATTGTGGCATAACCATTCCCCACATGGTGTGTGTGGGGTGCTTGCTGGGAGAGTGGATGGGTGTTTCTTGAGTTTTCTCTTTCTCTGTCTCCACCAAGTGCAAGCACCCTCTGGAAAAAAAAAAAAAAAGACGACAAAGGATCTGAATAGACATTTCTTCAAAGAAGATACATATGAAAAGACGCTCAATAACATTAGCCAACAGGAAAATGCAAATCAAAACCATAATGAAATACTACTTACTATTTCACACCCACTAGGATGGCTACATCAAAAAAAAAAAAAAAAGTGTTGGCAAAATTGTGGGGAAAATGGGATCCTCACAGCCTACTGCTGGGAATGTTAAATGGTGCAGCCACTGTATTAAAAAAAAAAAAAGAAAGAAAAAACCAGTGGCAATAAATGACCCAGCAATTCTCCTTGGTATATACCATATACCTAAGAGAAATTGAAAAAAAAGTGTCCACACAAAAACTTGTATGTGAAATGTCCACAGAAGCATTATTCGTATTAGCTAAAAAGTAGAAATAACATTTATATACAACAAAATATCACTCAGCAATAAAAAGAAATAAAGTACTGATACATTCAACAACTCAGATGAATCTCAAAAACATTAAGTGAAAGAAGTCAGTCACAAAAGACCCTGTATCATATAACTTCATAGCTAAGTTGAGAGACAGAAAATAAATCAGTGATTGCCTAAGGCTAGAAAAGATGAGTGGGCTGGAGAATGATGGCTACGGAATACAACAGGGTTTCTTTTGAGGGCCATGAATAGGTTCTAAGTGACTGTGTTGATGGCTGCACAACTCTCTGGTAACTGAAAAAGTCATTGAGTTATACACCTAACAGGGGTGAACTGTGTGGTGTGTTGTTTATTAAACTGTTTTTTAAAAAAAGTAGTTGCAAGAAGTTACTAGCTACTTGCAGAGCAATCAAAATTCAGCCAACTATAGGTGGCCCCTCTTAGGTTAGAATCTAGGCTCTTCCCTTTACTCTCTACTTCCAAAAAGCCAGGATTATCCTGGCTATACAAGAAAAAAAAATGTCACTGGTGGAGGAAGAGATCAGAGCTTCTTTTTTTTTTTTTTAAAGAATTATTTTATTTAACTTTATTTATTATTATTATCATTATTATTTTCCAGTTTGATCAGAGAGAGACAGACAGATAGAGAGGAAGTGAGAAAGCAAGCCACCAGATCTGAGACTTGAACCGTGGTCGGCCATGTGGGAGTCCAGCGTCTTTAACCACCATGCCACTTGCCGGCCCCGAGATCAGAGCTTCTTAAGAAAAGAATAAAAAGCAGGTCTGCCAACTGCTTGAAAAAGGTAGAAGGCCTAAAGAGGCCCACTGGACCATTCTTACTAGTTCATGAGTTACTTATATAAAACTGAACCATGAGTATAACTACACAAATATAGAACCATATATATCATATAGAAAAAAATTACAACCAGAAAGCTCATAATGGAACAGAGTTCCTTTAATTGCCCACTTATCATCATGGAGGAAAAAAAAAAAGAAACGACTCAAAAGAAGCAAATGCTCTTTTTTTGGGGAGAGATTTTCACTATAGGGTGCGTGTGCTCGCCAGACAGACAGAGAGACATAGAGACAGAAAGCGAGAAATCACCCCCCAGGGGGGATGGTCACGCCGCAATCCCTTCTCCATTCTCCTCTCGGGATCTTGGGCATGCATGCACAAGTGCCCGGCGTGAGTTTAAGCCACCGGGTCTGGGACGCGAACGGCGGTCGACTATGTGGAAGTCCCGCGACATAGCCATTACGCTAACTGCTGGTTCCCAGCAAATGCTCTTTATAGAACTATGTTCCATGGTGTCATCCATCCCCTAAAAGTTAAAACAAAATTTTTGAGAGGTTTTTGCTATAGGGCATGTGTGTTCGCCAGAAAGAGAGACAGAGAGACAGAAAGCGAGAAATCACCCCCTGGGGAGATGGCCACGCCACAATCCCTTCTCCTCCATTCTCTCGGGATCTTGGGCATGCATGCACAAGTGCCCGGCGTGAGTTTAAGCCACCGGGTCCAGGACTCGAACTGTGGCCAGCTACATGGGAGTCCAGCAACATAGCCATTACAATAACTGCTGGTCCCAAGTTAAAATATTTGATGATGGTGGTGGTCTTGACAAATGAGAAAATTGTCTCTGAGAATTGCCTCTTGCAGGAAAAAGGAGAAAACAATGGAATAAATTTGTGTTCTCATGACTTATACACCTGTTAGAACAAATATCATTTAGTGAGCTAGCTTCCTCATCTGTAAACTGTGATAATTACATGCCAATTTTAACTCAAAAGAATAAGCAAGAACTGGAGAGAACACTGGTCACAAAAAGACACTGTACACATCACTTAATATAATAAAAACACATTCAAGTGGCCAAGCAGGTAGTATGGTGACTGAGGCACTGGACTTCTACACAGCCAACTATGGTTCAAGTCCCAAACCTAGTGGCTTGCTTTCTCACTTTCTCTTCCTCTCTCTCTGGTGAGTGCATGTGCCTTCTAGCAAATTAAAATTATTATTAATAAATTAAATATAGAATTATTTACAAAAAATAAACACATTTGAGGCCAGCCCTATAGCCTAGTGGGTAAGACAGTCAGTTCTCACATGGCTGACCAGTTCAAATCCTGGCTCCAGTGGTTTGGAAATCATGCTGGACCTGTGTGCGTGTATGCTCCAAATCCTAACACATGGAGAAATGGAGAAGGGATTGCAGTGTGACTACACACCCTGGGGGGTATGCTCTCCTGTTTACTCTCCCTCTGGCAAATACACCCTCTGGGGAAACAAAAACAAAAAACAAAAACACACACACACATTCAGATCTCAGTTGCCTCTGAAAAACATACAACACAGGATTATCCCCAAAGAAAAGACTTGTCCAAATACTTGATCTGTAACACTTGGCTTTTTTTTTTTTTTAAGAGATTTTTGCTATAGGGCACATGTACTCGCCAGAAAGACAGAGAGACAGAAAGTGGGAAATCGCCCCCTGGGGGAATGGCCACGCCACAATCCCTTCTCCATTTTCCTCTAAGGATCCTGGGCATGCACACACACGCACCCAGCATGAGTTTAAGAAACCAGGTCCAGGACTCAAACCACAGTTGAATACATGGGAGTCCAGCCACACAGTCATTACACCAACTGCTGGTCCCTGTAACACTTGGTTTTGCAATTTGACAAGTTAAAAGTGACATTATTCTATTCTTTTTTGTTTTTAAGAATTATTTAACTTTACTTATTTACTTTGACCAGAGAGGGACAGAAAGAGAGAAAGCAAGAAAGCAACCCACCAGATCCGGGACCCAAACCATAGTCGGCCATGTGGGAGTCTAGTGCCCTTAACCATCACACCACCTGCCGGCCTGTTACGTTAACTCTTAACACTCCAAAGAAACTCAATTTCCTGTTTCCTCTCTTTGAAAAAATAAAACTTACCAGATAGAAAGGGGAACGAGGTGGTGGGGGGGGCTGGCGTCGAGGCCGGGGGCCACTGAACGAGGTAGCAGTGGAGGGAGGACTGGGGGGGCCAGAGCGCAATGTCAGTGTCTCGGGCTCATCCTTGGGGACAGGCAGCCGAGATACCATGGTGACAGGCAAGGGAGCAACACCAGATGCCGAAACCACAAGGGAAGATGCCTGGGAAGGTGGGGCCTGTGTCGAGGCTGGGGCCATTGCCAGTGTCTGAGCTGGGCCCAGGGTAGGCACCGGAACTGGGGCAGGGCTCAAAGTCAGTGTTTGCACTGAAGCTGGGGCCAGGAGTGAAGCAGATGACGATGCTGGAGCCAAAGTCAGCGTGTGAGCTGGGGTCAGGCCCATTGGAGAAGCTGGAGCCAGAGGGGGTGTTGGAGCCAGAGACAGCGTCTGAGTTGCACCCAGTGGTGGTACTGGTGCCAAAGAAAGCGTCTGAGCTGGAGTTGGTACCAGGGATGATGCTGGAGTCAATGACAATGTCTGAGTTGGAAAAGGCCCCTGAGGGTTCCCCGTTCCCAAAGAGAGTGTCTGAGATGGAGTTGAGCATCCAAGAGTGGATGCTAAAGCTGGGGCTAAGGCCAATGCCTGTGTAGAAGCTGGGCTCGGGAGAGGTGACGGAACTGGGGCTGGTACCATAGTTTGAGTTGATGGAGCCAACGAAGGAGCTGGGGCTGGTAGCAGTGAAGAAGCTGAGGCTATAGGATTTACTGGAGTAGATGATGGAGCCATAACTGGAACTGGAGTCTGCGCTGGAGCCAGAACAGGAGCAGGACTTGGAGATGGTGTCAGGACTGGAAGAGGAGCCAGAGGAGCTGGAGGAGCCAGGATTGCTGCCTGTGAAGCCGCCATAGGAGCCAGAGAAGTGGCTAGAGCCTGAGATACAGGAGGTGCTGGAGCCAGAAGAGATGCCTGAGCTGGAGCTGGATTTGGCGCTGCCGGAAAAGGACTGGCCAGAGCTGATGCTGGCACTAGGACAGGTGAGCATGCTGGAGCCACAGTTGAGTTCAATCCTGGAACATGTGAAGAAGTGGGAGCCAACAATAAAGGATGACCAGATGTCTGAGATGGGGACAAGGATGGAGCTGTGGCCAATCCTAAAGTCAAGGTTGATGCAGATGGAGAAGCTCCAGCTGGCACCAAAGAAGGAGGTCCAGGAGCCGGTGAAACAACAGGTGCCAGGGTTGGAGTCACATTGGTCAACAGAGCTGGGCCAGAGGCCGAAACAGGCAAAGGGGCAGAGATGGGGATGGTGAGTGGAGCTGAGGTTGGGGCAGAAAACGTGGTGGGTACAGAAATGGGGAGTGAAGGTGACACTGCAACTGAGACTGTAGAGGACACAGGACTGGCAAGAGGAGAGGAGCTGGGAATCGGCACTGATGAGGAGGCTGGTCCAGTGAGTGAGGATGGCACATGGAGAGGAGAAGAGATGGTCAAGGGAGCAGCTCCGGGTGCTGAAGCTGTGGAGAAAGAAGATGAATTAGCCCCAGAATTCTTTTCCTGAACTTTCTACAACCCCGTCCCACCATATCCCTTCACCTGTCTCCTAGAAAGTCTTCACATACAATATTAAAAACTCATGAGGAAAGAAAAAAAACTCAAGAAATCAAATCATCTGACATTTCCTCCTCTCCCAAGATAACCAACAAATGGACAGTCATGTACCACAAAACATTTCAGTCAATGACAGTATACGTAAGAGTAGTCCTATAAAGAGCATAAAGGCTACACCATAAAGCCTAGCAATATACCAGAGTATCCTATCTAGGTTTGCTCAAGTACACTCTATGATGCTCATGTAAAGATGACACCATCTAGCATTGCATTTCTCAGAACATAGCTCCATCCTTACGTGACACATGAAATTATCTTGGAATTAGCTCAGGGCTTGGGGGCCCACTGCAAATTAAGGCAGTGTATACTGATAATGAAAAAAATTGATTGTGATTAAGAAACCCTCAGAACCACCCCATCTCAACTCCATTCCTAGTAAAAATGTCTGGCCTCAGCCACCTGGACTCACCACTGACTTCAGGCGAAGGACTGTGGACCAGCTTGAGAAGGGGCCTCACCAGAGTGGGCGTGGGTATGGGGTTCCGGGTTGTAGCCAGAGTAGGTGTGGGCAGCCGGCCAGAGGATAATGTGGGGCGTGGAGTCAACACAGCTGGAAGCCCAGAGCTCGGAGGCCGGGGTGCTGGGGCCAACGGAGGAACAGGAGTCAGTCCATCCCGAGGGGCCTGTCTCACTACAATCTTCACCACGCCTGTATTATTCACCATAGTCGGTGGCACTGTAAGAGGAAGCTATATTGAGGGGAGGTAGAAAAGAAACAAGAGACCCAAAGGATGGAAGAAGTCCAGGGGAAGGAGAGGGTAGCAGAAAGATATTGGAGATACTGGCAATGGAAAACAACACTGAAGGAAGACCAGACAGACAGAAGCCCAGGGCATGCCTGGAAGGACCAAGGCCAGCAAGGGGCTAAGTATTAGGAAGGCCAGGAGCCTCACCCTGGTTAGCAGCAAGCGGAAGGCTGAGGCCAGTGGGGGCAGGGGTGGTGCTGGGGGTCGAAGAAGGCAGCACAGAGACAGGGGTGGGGCCAGGGGTCGGGGCCACGGCCTGGATGAGGGCCACATGGGCAGGCTGGCTGATGAGGTGGTGCTGCCCCCCTGCTGACACCAGGTGCACCACATTCCCTGGGTTAAGGGAAAAGAAAGAGAGAGAGAAGCAGCTATGAGCCGGAGGAGGCCAGAGGCAAGGTCAAAAGGAGAGAAAAAGAACAGAAAGGGAGTAACTTCCCTAGAATGATCTCTTCCCTATCTTTGCCAAAAGACCTTTTCCAACCATCCTCCCTGGCCCTACCCACCAAAAGCTAGGTGAAGAAACATAAAGGCTGACATCTAAAAAGAGCCACGAAAACACGGAAACAGGGAGAGGAAAAAGGCAGGACAGGGGATGGGTTTTACCTACTTTGCAGCGGGCGGGGCTGCCCCATAGCAAGCTGGCGCACCTGGGCACCAGTCAAAGTCAGCTTGTTGCCCTGGATTTGGAAGGTGAGAGGTTTGCTTCCCCCTGCACTAGCCACTGGACGTTGTGCCAGTGAGGCCAACTGCCCGATGCTGACCACTTCACCTGCTACGAAGAGAAAAGGTCTTATTATACACAGGGCTCACCTGTTCAACACTTAACAGAAACCCCCCCCTCCAAATTTTCCAGTTCCTCCAAGCCTTCTAACAATTTACCCTCTACCTACAGCCTTTGAGCTTTTGATAAACCACTCCTTCGAATCCCATTTTATTTGCTTAATAATCTGTTACATCCTCTAACAGACACTCTATATTGACCCTGTATTCCAAATAATTTTCCACTGCTGGGCTTACTACTACTTACCTGTTATGTGTCATATTACTTTGTGAATTCCCCGAGGGCTCATAATTATGAATGTCTTGCAAAAAACCTAATATAAAGTTACTGCCTAGAATTTGATACTCATGTTCCTGAGCATTTCTTCTCCAACTCCCTGGCATATAAGCATTCCTCCTACTTCATGTCCTTTACCACAGAGCCCTGGAAACTTACAGGGCAGGCGAGCCTGCATATCAGGAGATAGGATGAGGCGCTGTGGTGTAGGAGCAGGAGCTGGCACTGCCGTGGTGGTAGCAGTCACTGTGGTGGTAGAGGAAGTGGTGGCGGTAGCAGGAGGAAAGGTGTAGCCTGGTGGCACTGTCAGGGGCTTCAACAGGCTAGAAGAGCCTGGGGGTGGGGCTGGACTCAGACGAACTGGGGCAGGTGGAGTTGGCTTCAGGGACAGGGTTGGTGTGGGAGGCCGTGAAGTTCCACTCAGGATACCCAGAGGGGATGGTAACACTGTAAACACAAATCAAACACCTATCAGATGATACCTGAATAAAACCTTGGCCTGCTCCAAATAGCTTCCATATTCCCTTCTAGCCCAGCAAGCACCACATCCCTATTCCCAAACCAGGTTCTCAAACCCTTTAATTTCATTATGTCTTCCCCAGTGTGAAAGTAGTACCACTCATCATGTCTGGCTCCCTTTCAACTTACCCTGGGGGAGAGGACTACTGTTCGGTTGCAGTGGAGACAAAAGAACAGGGCCAGTGGGGCGAGAAGTAGGAATAAGTGGGGGCCCAGTGGGCGAGGCTGACACCATCAGGGGTGAAGGCAGCACTGGAGGGGTTGGGCCAGGGGTAAGCTGGGATGAAAGATCAGGGACTGGAGGGGGTCGAATTGAAACAGGGCCCAGGGGCGTCCGTGGGCTATTCACCACCACCACTGTCCGGCCTTCTTGCTTGGGCACTGGCTGCAGCATCCTATGAGGAAAAGATCAAGAGGATCAATGAGAAGAAAGCAAAATAAACAGTTGCAAAAGAAATAAAGAAGAAAGATAAGTAGAAAGAGATGAGAAAAACGAATTGGGCAGGGGGGTTGGAGAACCCAAAAGATAAAGAGGGAATGAAATTCGAGATAATTGGAGAGTACCAGAGAGAAGAGGTAGGGGAGGAATACAACATATACAGGAGCCCCTCCCAGGGCCCTCTTTTAGTTATTCCCTTCTCCCAGTCCCTCCATAGCACTTCACACTCATAAAAAATGTATAGCCTGGAGTCCAACTCTTTCAATTCCACTGACCCCTTCCCAGCCAGATATAACTATTCTTACTAGGAATGTATCCCTTTATTTCTTAGTCCTGGTACCTGTTGACCTTCATCTTGACTGGCTTAGGCCGGGGTGGGGGGTCAGGAGCAGTAGCCACCTCCAGCAGTACCCGGCGAGACAGGCGGTGCCGGGGCAGAAATGTGTCAGCCTCATATCGAGAGACACGACCCTCCAGGCCAATAAGGTTGAACCGACCCATGTCTATTCGCTGTCACGAGAAAGAATATAAAACATAACGTCAATAGGACCAATCGGGTAATGACTTCTTGGATACGACACCAAAAGAACAGTTAACACAAGATAAAAATAGGTAAAATTTGGGGTGAGCAGTTAGTGTAATGGCTATGTCGCTGGACTCTCATGTAGTCGACCAAGTTCAGGTCCTGCACCTAGTGGTTTAAACTCAAGCTGGGTGTGGATGCGTGTGTGCCCAAGATCCCAAGAGGAGAATGGAGAAGGGACTGTTGCACGGCCATCCCTTCTGGGGGTTGATTTCTTGCTTTCTGTCTCTTGTCACTCTGTCTCTCTGGCAAACGAACGCACCCTATAGCAAGAAAACTCTCAAAAAAAAAAAAAAAAGACAAAATTAAACTTAAGCAAAATTTTAAGCTCTTGATCTGGATCTATGACCTAGTGATTAAGGGAGCTAGATCACACATACCTGCCTATGTGATTCAAGTCCTAGTTCCAACAGCTTAAAAAACGTGCTGGGTGAGTATGCATGAATGCCCCAAATCCCAATAAGATGGAGAAAAGGAAAAGAGACTGCAGGGGGACCTGCAGATGGCGTAATAGCTATGTCACTGGACTCCCATGTAGTCAACCATGGTTTGAGTCCCGGATCTGGTGGCTTTCACTCATGCCAGGTGTGTTTGCGTGCATGCCCAAGATCCTGAGAGGAGTATGGAAGAGAAGGGACTGTGGCAAGACTGTGACCTCCCACCTGGGAGGTGATTTCTTGCTTTGTCTCTTTATGGCAAGCGCATGTCCCCTATATCAAAAACCTCTTGGGACCAGCAGTTAGCGTAATGGCTATGTTGCTTGACTCCCATGTAGTCGACCCAGTTTGCATCCCGGACCCAGTGGCTTAAAACTCACATCAGGCGCGTGTACGTGCTTGCCCAAGATCTCGAGAGGAGAATGGAGGAGAACGGATTACGAAGTGGCCATCGCCCCAGGGGGTGATTTCTCACTGTCTGTCTCTCTGTCTCTCTGGCGAGCGCATGCGCCCTATAGCAAAAACCTCTCCAAAAAAGAAAGAAAGAAAGAAAACCTCTCAAAAAAAAAAAAAGAAAAAAAAGAGACTGCAGGATGACCATGCCCAACTAGAGGGTGCTTTCTCCCTGTGGAAACCTCATGCCTTCTGACAATTAAAAAAAAAAGAAAGAAGAAGGGCCCAGCAGGTGGCATGGTGATTAAGGTGCTGATTAACATACCACATGGACAACAGCAATCTGAGCCCCACCTTGGAAGCTTAAATACATTTGCGTGTATATGCACCACCCAATATCCTGAGAGGGGACGGCAGGAGAAAGGACTGTGATGTGGCCATCCCCTCTGGGGATGGATGATTTCTCACTTTCCCTCTCTCTGTGTGTCTCTGGCTAGCGCAAACACCCTGTGGCAAAAAAAAAAAAAAAAAAGAGCGAGAGCGAGAGAGAGAGAGAGAGAGAAATCCACAAATGGCCTTAAAAGACATTTCACCAAAGAATACATACAAGTGAACAGCATGTACACAAAAAGATGCTCAATATCATCAATCATTAGAGAAATACAAATCAAAATCAAAAGAAATGACACTTCATAACCATTTATATGACTATTGTCAAATAAAAAACAAGTAAGTGTTGGCAAGGACACGGAGAAATCAGAATTATTGCGCATAGTTTGTGGGAATGGAAAATGTGCAGCTGAATGTAAAACAGTATGGCAGTTCCTCAAACAATTAGAAATAAAATTATCCTATGAGGGACGAGCACATGGCATAATGGTTGCATCATTGGACTCCCATGTAGTTGATTGTGGCTAAACTCATTCTGGGCACATGTGTATGTGCTAAAAATTCCAAGAGGAGAATGGAGAAGGGACTACTGCGTGGCCATCCCTCCTAGGGGGTGATTTCTCTCTTTCAGTCTGTCTCTCCGGTGAGCAGAAATGTCCTATAGCAAAAAATCTCTCTCTCTTTTTTTAAAAGAATTATTTTATTTATTCATTCATTTATTTTAATTTGACCAAAGAGAGACACACAGAGAAAAAGAGAGAGAGGGTGAGAAAGCTAGCCACCAGGTCCGACACTCGAACCATCGTAGGCCATGTGGGAGTGTCCAGTACCTTAACCACCATGCCACCTGCTGGTCTCCCGCAAAAATCTTAAAAAAAAAAAAATTACCCTGGGGCTGGCAGGTGGAATGGTGGTTGGGGGCTCTGAACTCCCACATGGCCAACTGCAATTCGAGTCCCAGACCTGGCAACTTGCTTTCTTTCTCTCTCTCTCACTTCCCTCTCTAATTAAAAATAGATAAATATATAAAATAAAGTTCGATAAAATAATTTGTTAAAGAAAATAATTAGAAATAAAAAGCAGAAATTTAAACAGGTATTTGTAAACCTGTGTTCATAGCAGTATTCACAATAACCAAAAGATAGAAACAACCCAAATGTCCACGACAGATGATGGATAAACAAAATGTGGGAAATACATACAGTAAAATGTTATTCAGTCATAAAAAAGAAAGAATTCTGATACATGCTATAACATGGATGAATCCTGAAGGCATTATGCTAAACAAAATAAGTCATTCACAAAAGGACAAGTTTAATATTTAAGATTCCATTTATATAAAGTACCTAAGAATAAATTCACAGAAACAGAAAGTTGAACAGTGGATGCCAGGAACTAGGAGGAGGGAGTAGGCCATTATTGTTTAGTTGATACAGAGTCTCAGTTTGGGAAGAGAAAAAAAGTTCTAGAGATGGATGGTGGTCACAGCTGCATGACATGTAAATATACTTAATGTTACTGAACTGAACACTTAAAAATAAATGGTTGAAATAGTTAAATATTATTACAAATATTTTACAATTTTTTAAAAATTAGGGGGAAAATGTGGTCTAAAAGGAAGTAGAAAAAATAAAATTTACGAAGTACTTATAAAGTCAAGCATGACATTTTCATTTTTCTATGCAAAAACGCATCATGACTTTCCCAAAGACGAAATATAAATATGGCAGGCATATGTTTCAGCATTTCCAATAACATTAACTCAATTCTCAAACCCACGGCAGAATAGGCCTCATAATCCATTTTGAAGAGAAAAGAAATCTAGAGTTGGAGTTTAATAAATTAACTTGCCAAAATTCACAAGGCTAGAAAATGATGAAGCTAAGGAAGTACTGAAGAGTTGAAGTTGAAATTAAAGTAGTAGTAAGGATGCAAAAGATCAGACTTAAGTCTTGAAAAAATTCACAGAAACAGAAAGTTGAACAGTGGATGCCAGGAACTAGGAGGAGGGAGTAGGCCATTATTGTTTAGTTGATACAGAGTCTCAGTTTGGGAAGAGAAAAAAAGTTCTAGAGATGGATGGTGGTCACAGCTGCATGACATGTAAATATACTTAATGTTACTGAACTGAACACTTAAAAATAAATGGTTGAAATAGTTAAATATTATTACAAATATTTTACAATTTTTTAAAAATTAGGGGGAAAATGTGGTCTAAAAGGAAGTAGAAAAAATAAAATTTACGAAGTACTTATAAAGTCAAGCATGACATTTTCATTTTTCTATGCAAAAACGCATCATGACTTTCCCAAAGACGAAATATAAATATGGCAGGCATATGTTTCAGCATTTCCAATAACATTAACTCAATTCTCAAACCCACGGCAGAATAGGCCTCATAATCCATTTTGAAGAGAAAAGAAATCTAGAGTTGGAGTTTAATAAATTAACTTGCCAAAATTCACAAGGCTAGAAAATGATGAAGCTAAGGAAGTACTGAAGAGTTGAAGTTGAAATTAAAGTAGTAGTAAGGATGCAAAAGATCAGACTTAAGTCTTGAAAAAACAAATAAATGTGATGCAGATAGTTCTCAATTTATGATCAGATCCATCGTTAAGTCAAAAACACATTTAATATCCCCAATCCACCAAACATCATAGCGTGGCCTAACCTACCTCAAATGCACTCAGGACAAATACACTCATCTAGCTGGGCAAAAATCACTGAACACAAAGCCAATTTTATAATAAAATGTTGAATATCTCATGTAACTAATTGACTACAGTGTCAAAAACAAAAAACAGAATGGTTATATGGGTAAAACATGGTTTCTACAAAACGTGTATCACCTTCACAAAATAATAGTTGGAAGAGTTTAAATTGAGCTATGGTTAAGTTGAGAACTGTCTGTGCAGGACTGGAGTTCAAGACCAATAACCTTGGGAGTAACTACTTACCTGGAGAGGGTGGACATCAGTGGCCCTCAGCACCAGTGAGGCGGTGCTGAAGCAGATGCCTGGGGTGATGAAGGGGGAGGTAACAGGTCGAGGGTCAAACAGATTTGGATGATTGCAGACTTTTCGCAGCTGCATCAAAATGTTGATGACACTCATGAAGTGGCCTGTGGCTAGTGTCTCCTTAGTTCTGG